>NC_134119.1:2975750-3305000 GCF_040939455.1 Microcebus murinus
AAAAATACAAGCCAAATATCTGCTGTTTCTAGGAAATGCATCTACCTTCAAGGACTCATTCAGACTCCAGGTGAAAGGATGGAAAACAACATTCCATGTAAATGGAAATCAAAAGAAAACTGGGGTAGCCATTCTCATAATCAGACAACATCCACTTCAATCAGCAAGAGTAAAGAAAGACAAAGATGGTCATCATAGAACGGTGAAGGGAACAATTCAACAAGAAAATGTAACAACCCTAAATATATATGTGCCAGACACAGGTGCACCCAGATTCATAAAGCAAATCCTACTTGATCTAAACAAAATGATAGGCAGCAACATGATAGTAGTCAGGGACTTCAGCACCCCACTGATAGAATGGGACAGATACCCCAAGCAGAAAATAAGCATAGAAATAATGGGCTTAATCAGAACTTTAGAACAAATGGGCCTACCAGACATTTACCCCCAAATCACAGAAAAAATGTTCTTATCAACATTCTCTAAGATTGATCACATCCTAGGCCACAAAACTCGTGTCAACAGATTTAAAAAATAGAAATTATACCATGTATCTTCTCAGACTACTGTGGAATAAAATTAGAAATTAATTCCAACAGAAACACTCTACTCTACACAAAGTCATGGAAATTAAACAACCTACTGCTGAATGATTATTGGGTCAAGAAGGAAATTATGATAGAAATCGAAAGATTCTTCAAGCTAAATGATAAGAGGGACACAAGTTATCAAAATCTATGGGATTCAGCAAAATCAGTCATAAAAGGAAAATTTATAGGCTTAGATACCTACATCCAAAAAACAGAAACATCACAAACCAACAATATAATGAAATGTCTCAAGGAATTGCAAAAGGAAGAGCAAGCCAATCCCAAACCTAGCAGAACAAAAGAAATAACTAAGGTCAGAGCAGAACTAAATGAAATCAATAAAAAAGGAATTATACAGAAGATTAATGAAACAAATTTGGTTCTTTAAAAATATAAACAAAATTGACAGGCCCCTCACTAAATTAATAAGAAACAGAAAAGAAAATGCCCTAATAAGCTCAATTAGAAATGAAAAAGGAGATATTATAACTGATACCATGGAACTATAAAATATCACCTCTGAATACTATAAAAATCTCTATGTTCATAAATTTGAAAACTTTTAGGGAATGGACAAATTCTTAGAAACATATAACCTCCCCAGGCTCAATCAGGAAAAAAGAAAACTCCTGAACAGACCAATATCAAGTAACAAAATTGAAGCAACAATAAAAAATCTCTCAACAAAAAAAAAGTCCTGGACCAGATGATGTCATAGCCAATTCTACCAGATCTACAAAGAAGAACTGGTACTATCCTGCAGAAATTATTTCATAACATAGAGAAAGAAGGAATCCTCCCCAACTCATTCTATGAATCCAATATCATCTTTATACCAAAGCCAGGAAATGACACAACAGAAAAAGAAAACTACAGACTAATGCCCCTTATGAATATAGATATAAAAATTCTCAACAAAATCCTAGCAAATCAAATTAAGCTGCACATCAAAAAAATAATCCACCACAATCAAGTGGGCTTCATCCCAGAGATGCATGGATGGTTCAACATATGCAAATATATAAATGTGACTTACCACATAAATAGAAACAGAAATAAAGACTATATTATCCTCTTGATAGATGCAGAAAAAGCATATGAAAAAATTCAGCACCCTCTTATGATAAGAACTCTTAACAAAATAAGCATAGACAGAATATATCTCAATATTATAAAAGCCACATATGACAACCCACAGCCAACATCAAACTGAATGGGGAAAAATTGAAAGCATTCTCACTTAGAACTGGAACTAAGAACTGGTTGCTCACTGTTTCCACTTCTGTTCAGCATAGTGCTAGTAGTCCTAACCAGAATAATCAGGCAAGAGAAGGAAATCAAGGGTTTCCAAATGAGGAAAGAAGAGGTCAAACTATTGCTCTTTGCTGACTATATGATCTTATATCTAGAAAACCCCAAATATTATGCCAAGACACTCCTGAAATTAATGAATAAATTCAGGAAAGACTCAGGTCAATGTACAAAAAGCATTTCTATACACCATCACCAGTCAAGCTGAGAATAAAACACTCAATGTCTTTCACAATAGCAACAAAGAAAATAAAATACTTAGGAATATACTTAACCAGGGAGGGAATAGACTCTACAGGGAGAACCATGCAACTCTGAAGAAGGAAATCACAGAGAATGTAAACAAATGGAAAAATATATCATGCTCATGGATTGGCAGAATCAGCATTATTAAAATGTCTATACAAAGTGATTTACAGATTCAGTATAATACTCATTAAAATACCAATGTCATTTTTCACAGATCTAGAAAATAATTCTACACTTCATATGGAACCAGAAAAGACCCCTATAGCCAAAGCAATCTTAAGCAAAAAAAAAAAAAAAAAAAAATTGGGCTGCATCTCCTTTCCAGATTTCAAGCTATACTACAATGCTAAAGTAACCAAAACAGCATGGTACTAGCACAAGAACAGACACCAATGGATCAGAGCAGAGAACCCAGATATAACACCATCCTTATATTGCCACCTGATCTTTGACAAAGCAGACAAAAACATAGTATGGAAAGGAATCCCTATTTAATAAATGGTGCTGGGAAAATTATATAGATGTATATAGAAGACTGAAACAGGATCTGCATATCTCACCTCTCACAAAAATTAGTTCATGATAGATAACAGAATTAAACCTAAGGCATGAAACTGTAAGAATTCTGGAAGAAGAGGTTGGAAAAATTCTTATAGATATTGCCCTACATAAATAATTTATGATGAAGACCCCAAAGGCAATCACAGCAACAACAAACATAAATAAACGGGACCTGATTAAATTAAAAAGCTTCTGCACAGCCAAGGAAACAATCAATAGAGTGAATAAACAACCTGTAGAATGAGAGAATATATTTGCAAGCTACACATCCTATAAAGGGCTAATAACCAGAATCTACAAAGAACTCAAGCAAAACGAAGAAGAAAACATCAAATAACCCCATTAAAAGGAGGGCAAAAGACATGAACAGCTTTTCAAAAGATAGACTAATGGCCAACAAACATGAAAAAAATGCTCAGTGCCTCTAATCATCAGGGAAATGCAAATCAAAACTCCAATGTGCTATCAGTTAACTCCAGTGAGAATGGCTTTTATCGAAAAGTACCCAAACAACAGATGCTGAGACAAAGAAACACTTAATACAGTGTTGGTGGCTCTGCCCACTAGTGCGACCTCTATGGAAAGCAATATGGAGACATCTCAAAGAATTGAAAGTAGACCTACCATTTGATCCAGCAATCCCACTACTGGGTGTTTACTCAAAAGAAACAAAGACATTTTGTAAAAAAAAAAAAAAAAAAAAAAAAAAACACTTGCACCCAAATGTTTATAACAGCACAATTCACAATCACACAGATGTGGAAATAGCCCAAGTGCCCATCAAATACATGAATGGATTAAGAAAGTGTGGTTTATGTATACCATGGAATATTACTCAGCCATAAAAAAGTGGTGAACTAATACCTTTTGTAAAAACCTGGATGAACCTGGAGAACATCTTTCTAAACAAAGTATCACAAGAATGGAAAAGCAAACACCACATGTACTCACGATTAAATTAGAACTGATTGCTCAACACTCATGTGCACATATGGTAGTAAAATTCAACAGAATCCAAGCAGGTTGTGGGGGAGGGGATGGATAAAATCACTCCTAACAGGTACAATGCACACTGTCTGGGGGATGGGCACACTTATAACGTTGATCACACTGTACAAAAGCAATTCATGTAACCAAGTCATTTGTACCCTGTGATATTCCGAAATTAAAAAAAATAAATTAAATAACAGTCATTTAGGTCCTAATTGCACATGTGGTCATTATCACAACATCAAATTTTATTTTCCTTCAGATGTGCATCACAGCTTACCACATGCTTTCCCAAAGTGTATCTCATGTGCTTCTCACATAAAAAGAGTGAGAAAAAGCATTTGCTGACCATTTCTACACACCAGACACGTACATGGATTATTCATTTAACCTAGGAAATGGGTGATATTGGATAACCCCACTTCCCTAACTGGAGGTCAGAGACGTTGGGTGAAGTGCCTGGGATCACACGGCAAGTGCGTGGTTTGGGGACCGTCAATCGAGTGCCATGTCCACCCCAGGTGTTCCCACGCAGCCGGCTCGCACTGGTCCCCAGACAAGGAGCTGAAGGCAGGGGAAGGAGACAGGGACTCCGAGTCTGTGTTAAACATCAGGGTTTCCTGCCCTCTTCTCGTAACGTCATGTTCCTAATGACCTCGCTAAGTGTCAGTGCTTCTGCAGTAGACTTGCTGGGCCGGGGTTGGCAAGCGTTTTCTGCAAAGGGGCAGACAGTAAATACAACACCTTTAGGGCAATAGGATCTCAGTTCGACTCCTCACCTCTGCCTCATTTTAGCATGAAGTCTAAGCCTATGCATTGCTATAAACAATACTTTATGTATTGTTTACTGGCTGTGTTCCAGTAAAACTTTAATTATGACCCTGAGATTTGAAATTCATATGACTGTCACATATCACCTTCTACTTTTTATTTTTTCAACCATTTAAAAATGCATTCGCTATTCTTATTCTGAGCTCACGGGCTGCACAAGAGCAGACAGTGGGCTGGATTTGGCCCACTGGTTGCAGTTTGCCAACTTTTGCTTTAAATAGGTACAAAAATAGGTTACGATACAGCTGCTGGACAGAAACTTGCCAATTTAAAGTTAAAATCCTTTCTTTCAGTCGCAAAATAGGAACCCGACTCAAACTAGCTCCGACTAGCTCCGTGCAAATGGGGAACGTATGGACTCACAGCTGAGACTCCCAAGGGGTTGGTGTTCAGGCACCACTGGTTTAGGGATTCAGGGAACAGCAAGGTTCTCTCCTTCCTTCCCTCCATCTGTCCATTCTCTTCCTCCTCCTCCTCTTCCTCTTCCTCCCTGTCCTCCTATTCTTCTCCTTCCCCGTCTTCCCTTTCCTCTTCCTACGCCTCCTCTTCTCCTCCTTCTCTCTCCCTTTTCTTTTCCTCACCCTCCTCCCTCTCTGTCTCCTCTTGGGCTGACTCCCTTTGTGTCTTTAAGGAACGACATGTTCCTTAGTGCTTGGGACCCGCTGCCTCAGGTCAAGTTAAACCTTCCTCTTCACCAGCAGGTGAAACCCCACCTGGATTACACTAACACCAGTTCTGTTCAGACATCGCCACCCCTGCAAAACGTCTCCCCGGTGAGAGACGGTTGCCTCTGCTTCCTCCCTTGCACACCCATTCGACAGACACCCACCGTGCGTCTTGCTCCCTGTCAGATAACAGCACGGAAGTAGTATACAAGTGTAAGTGTATGCGGATGCACCATTAAGAACCGCAGAGTCTAACAGAGGAGACAACCGAGTAAGTAGGAAGGACGGGGCAGGATGCTGTGCCCAGCCTTCAATCACATCCTTTAAGGTCCTTGCCATACTGTCACCCACTTGCCCATCTCCCCTGCAGTGCTGGGGTGGGGGCAGGCAAATGGCTGACCCATCGGAGCATTTCTGGTGCCCACTCCTCGTTGACAAACTTGGTTCTTCATCGAAATATTTATTGAGACCCCACAATGCCCTAGACATGATACTGAGCACAGGAGACAGAAATAAAACAGAGCAAATGTCATCTTTGCTTACATAAAGTACAGAGTCTACTAGATAGTGCCTCGATTGCTTCACCTATAAATCAGAATTATTCTGAATGCAACTGGCCAAGAGTCACAGCCTAGTTCCACCATATGCTACCAGCCTTGTAAACATCAGAAAGTGACTCAGCCCCTGTGAGTGTCTAAGCCTACAAAGCAGGCAGTAGTACAGTACCCATCTCACGAGGTTGTGACAAAGACACATTGAGATAATGCACATTAAATGCTTAGCAGAGTTTCTGGGGAAACCATTGGAGATCAAGAATCATTGTATAATGTCACCCTGTTCTGACCCAGGGACTGAAATGTAGTTGATGTTTAACAAATGGCCTTTTGAATGAATTCTATTTGTCCCTTGGAGCTTCTCAGAAAAAGTCTAATCATTCTGGCTACCTCTGTTTTCCCAATCTGTTGTCGCATGCCTCTGAAATGCTCGTGACCTGCATACGGATTCCAGCTTCTATTTAATGCCCACATGCAAAGGGCTCCCACCAGGGGAGGCCACTGTTTGGGACTAGCTTCCTGCCCTAAATATTCCGTGTACAGGCAGAGTTTGTCAGATTTCAGGGGGGAAAAATCAAGACTCAACTATATGCCATTTACCAGAAACATTCTTTAAATATAGAAAGTCAAGTTGAAAATAAATGTGTGGAAAAAGATATATCAGGGGGAAAAAAGCTTAAGAAAAATCCCATTAATATCAGAAGAAGATATTTCTAGACAAATAGAGAAGACAAAGGACATTTCTTAATTACTCAAGTGTTAGTTCATGAAGAAGATAGAATAGTCCTGAATGTTATGCAAAAACAAGAGATTGTAAAAACTTTAGTAAGAATTGACAGGGAAATGAGAGAAACAAATCACAATCTTAGTTGGAGATTTTACTACTTTTCTGGTGGTAATTACTAAAACGACTAAAGAATTAATTTATAAGGACATAAAACATTTGCTCAACACTTTCAATCAACTTGAGTATCTAAGTACACACTTAACATTCACCAACATAGAGCAACAATGAGCCAAAAAAGCAAGTCCCTATAAATTCAAAGAATTGAAACATACAGGGTATCTTCTCTGATCACAATGGTATAAACTAACAAAACAAGAAGATTGCTAGAAAATCCTAAAATGGTTAGAAATTAAGACAAATGCCCCTAAATAATGCATAAGTCAAAGAATATATTACAAGGAAAGATAGAAATTAGATCAACTGAAAAATAATAAAAACAAATATCAAAATTTGTAGGATGCTGCTAAAGTGCTGTTTGGAGACATTTTCTACCTTTAAATATATGTATATATTATGTTTTTAAAGGAAAGTGCAAAATTAATGAACCAAGCTTTCAACTTGATTAGCTAGAAGAAAAAAAAAATACTTAACCAAAGGAAATAAAATAAAGGAAGTGATTTTAAAATCAGTAGTTACCAAAAAATTAGAAAACAGAAACAATAGAGAAAATTAAAGATCAAAGTTTAGTTCTTTTAAAAGATTAATTATATTGATAAACTTCTAAAAATACTGATAATATAAAAGAGACAATATAAATCATTAATATGAAGAATTTAAGAAGCAATATTACTAGAGTTCCTACAGACATTAAAAGAACAAAACGAGGAATGACTTTTTATCCATGAACTTGATGAGTCAGATAAATTGGAAAAACTCTTTGCAAAACACAGCCAGCATAAATGACCCAGGAATCAGGGTATCTAAATGTCCAATATGTTTTAAAGAAATTGGATTCATAATCAAAAACTTTCTAACAAAATGAAATGTAAGTCCAGATGACTTCACTATGGATGTTGTCCAATGTCCAAGGAAGAAAAAAATACCAAACTCATCTCCTTAAAGCAATATAAAAGGGAAAAAAAAGAGGATAAAAAAAAGGAAGAAGGAACATTTCCCCACTTGTTTTATGAGGCCAGCATAGCCATAATAACAAAACCTGACAAACCAAACAAAATAATACACCAACATCCTTTATAACATAATTATAAAATATTAGCAAATCAAATATGTCAATAGATAAAATATATCATGATGGAGTACGGCTTAAACCAGGAATCCTAGTGGTTTCGACATTCAAAAGTCAATCAGGGTAACTTAGCACATTAACACAATTAAGGAGAATAATCATGTGATCCTTTTGATAAATGCAGAAAAAGCATTTGACAAAATTCAAAATCCATTAGTTAAATGATTTAAAAAAAAAAACAAAATTTCAGCAAAATGGGAATAGTAGAGAAATTTCAAAATCTGATAGAGGGCATCTATGAAGAGGCTCAAATTTATTCCTTGCTCAATGGAGAAGGACCGACCGCTTTCCTCCCCGCGCCAGGCTCACAGCAAGGGTGTCTCCTCCCACGAGCTCCTCTGCACCCTGTGCTGGAGGTCTTAGCCGAGGCAATAAGGGGCAAAAGTCACAAAGACTGGGAAAGACTTTTGAATATCTGTCCCTACTAACAGACAGCATGATCATAGATATTATAAAAATCCTATGGACTCTACAAAGAAAAACTACTTGACCTAATAAGTGAATTTAGAAAAATAACAGAGGCCCGGCCTGGTGGCTCACGCCTGTAATCCTAGCACTCTGGGAGGCCGAGGCGGGCGGATTGCTCAAGGTCAGGAGTTCGAAACCAGCCTGAGCAAGAGCGAGACCCCGTCTCTACTATAAATAGAAATAAATTAATTGGCCAACTAATATATATATATATATATATTAGCCAAGCATGGTGGTGCCTGTAACCCTAGCTACTTGGGAGGCTGAGGCAGTAGGATTGTTGAGCTCAGGAGTTTGAGGTTGTTGTGAGCTAGGCTGATGCCACAGCACTCGCTCTAGCCTGGGCAACAAAGTGAGACTCTGTCTCAAAAAAAAAAAAAGAATATAACAGAATATAAAGTTAATCCACAAAACTCAATTGCATTCCATATATAAGCAATGAAAATCAGAAAATGAAACCTAAAAAACGATAGCTTTACAATTGCATCCCAAAACATCAAATACCTAGAATAAGCTAACAAAAGCTCTGCAAGACCTCATCATTGAAACTATAACCCAGTCATGCATCACTTAATGATGGGGATCCATTCTGAGGAATGCACACCTAGACTATACGGCATAGCCCATTGCTTCTATGCTGCAGACATGAACAGCCCAATGCTTCTATGCTGCAAACCTGTACAGCACTTTACTGTACTAAATACTGTGGATATTGTAACAAAACTGAGTGTTTGTATGTTTAAACATATTGAAACACAGAAAAAGTACAGTAAAAATATGGAATTATAATCTTACCAGACCACCATCCTATATGCAGTTCATCATTGACTGAAATGTTATTTGACATATGACTGTACATTGTGTTGTAATAAAATTAATTTATTTACTTATTTGTTTTTTATTGGCGACAGAGTGAGACTAGACTGCAGTGGCATCATTGTAGCCCACTGCAACCTCAAAGTCCTGGGCTCAAGCGATCCTCCTGCCTCAGCCTCCCGTGTAGCTGGGACTACAGGTGTGCACCACCATGCCTGGCTACTTTTTCTATTTTTAGTAGAGATGGATTCTCATTGTCCTCAAGAAATCCTCCCGCCTTGGCCTCCCATAGTGCTAGGATTACAGGCATGAGCCACCTCAACTGGCCAATAAACTTAATTTTGAAAACACCTAAATAAATGCCCTTGGGAAGGACAATTAATATTGTTAAAATGTCTATTCTTCTCAAGTTGCTTCATAGATTAAAAACAATTCCAGTGAGAATCTTATTAGGCTTTTTGCCTAAGCTGAAAAGCCAAGGCTATAATTTCAATGGAAAAGCAATGCATCTAAAATAGCAAAAACAATCTTGAAAATAAAAACAAAATTGAAAGACTTTTATACTTTCTGCTTCAAGACTTACATAAAGTTATAGCAATGAGGACAAGGTGATATTGGCACAAGAATAGAATACACAGCAGTGGGACAGAAGGAAAGGTCCAGAAAGAGACTCAAATATTGATTTTTGAGAAAGGCATCAAGTCAGCTCAATAGAGAAGAGGTATTTGCAACAATTAATGCTGAAACAACTGGAGAGCTGTATGGGGAGAAAATGCATGTTTGACCGCAGCTTGCTCCATTCCCAAATAATAATAATAATACCAGTAATGGATAATAGACCTAAATATAAAAGCTATAACCATAAAGCTTCCAGAAAAAAATACAGAATATTTTCCCAAGGTGTTTTAGAGAAAATGTGTAAAAAGTAAGAAAGAAATGTAAAGTTTCAATAGAATTCGTCAAGAAAATTTTTGCTCTTTAAAAGACACCACTTGAGAAATGAATACACAACTACAGAAAGGAAGAACATATTTATAATACGTTTCTCTAACAAAAGACTTGTATCCAGAATGTTTAAATAACTCCAACAAAACAATAATAAAAAGACAAAACACCCCAATTAAACTAATAGAAAGAAGACTTTACAGACACCTCACAAAAGAAGACATAAAAGGGCTCATAATTAGCACGTGGAAAGGCATTTAACACCATTACACATAAGGAAAAACTAGATTGAAATAAGGTACCATTCCATACCCATTAGTCTAACCAAAGCCAAAACGGCTGGCCATACCCGATATTGGCAGGATACAGAGCAACTGGGACTCGCATCGTCGCTGGTAGAATAGCACTTTGGTGAACTTCTGGGCAGTTTTGTATAAAGTTGAATATGTTACCCCTCTATAACCCAGCAATTCTACCCCCTAGGTATTTACCCAAGAAAAATAAAAACACATATCCACAAAAAGACTTGCATTATATAAGAATGTTCCTAATAGCCATTTTTATGATAGCTTATACCTGGAAACAACCCAGATGTCCAGCGATAGGTGAGTGGATGAACAAACGGAAGTACATGCATAACATAAAATGCTGCTTGGCAATAAAAAGGCACGCACTACTGCTCGTACACAACAACAGGGCCGAACCGTGAAAAGAATCCAGCGCCAAAGTCTCATGCTGCAGGATTCCACTGACAAGAGAGCAAGACCACAGCTGAACTCACGTGCAGTGACGGAATCCGAAAGTGCTTGTCTTCCGAAGCTAAGAGGACCAGCTGGAATGGGGACTAGGGACTTTTCTGGAAGTGATGGAAGTGTTCCAAGGCTTGCTCTGGGTGACGATCACATGAGCGCATGCAATTGACAAAACTCGTCAAACTAAACGCTTAAGACAGACCTGTGCACGTCACTGTTTATAAAGTAATCCTTGATTATAAAAATATATTTTTTAAAACCGTGTCTATGCTCTAGATGCTGAATGGATGACATTAAGAGAGGGCTTGCAGGATCTACCGGAGACGTGAGTTAGGGGACCACTGCCGTGATCCAGACCGTTCAGCAGCCCACCCTCTTAATGACATCCCCCTTGTTCTCCTCCTAACCCTTTGGGATGTGCTCAACTCCTTCATGGAAGCAAAGAAAGGGAAGCCAATCCTTGCTAGCAAAGCCACCCTTCAAAAGACGAGCTCTACCTTCTCCTGGTTCCTCTCCACCCAATGATGCCACCAGCACAAACCACCCCAGGCTCCCTCTCGCTTCATCACACCTTTGGGGGGTTCATCTCACTTGCGATCACTAGAACAGACCCACGCTGCAATCCCCTCTTCATAACCGTTTCTTCTTCCCATGTCTTGCCTGAATCTGACAATTTATCATTCTCTCTCTACTAGTTAAACACAATATATTTCCCACCTCCGATTCGGAGGGGAAGGGAAGACGCAGTGAGGCCCCCCGTCTCTGGAATTGCTCAAGCGGAGAGCGGGCGGTGATGTGTCTGGGGAATGAGAAGTGGCGGGAGGGAGGCACTCAGCCGGCCGGGGCCCTCTCAACTACAGGAACTGTAATTTTATGTCAAAGTCTTGATAAATGTTAATACAGCCTAGGAAATTAAAAAAATGGTTAATTCCTACTTAATTCAATTAGCTACATTTAATTTTTCCCGCATGCATGTTGTTGGACCAGAGGATAGAATTTCACGCATATCTACTCTCTGAGATTCTCTTTGATCCTCTGCTAATTGTGCTGCTGCAACAATTAGCCGCCGCCCAGCCGCCCTTACCTTTCAGGCACAACCTGATGTTGATTTTAATTACTTCACCTAAGACCAAGGCAAAATGAAATACCCACTGAGTCCTATTCCAATTTCAGTTCATTTAATGCAAAATCTACTGCTCGCAGACTTGGACTTTGCTCTTGGAATTAAGCATCGCACATCGTGAGGTATTTAAATATGAGTTTCCTCTTCTCGTCGGTTCTCCACTCGTGACCTTTCCCAGTTATCGCAATTAATTAGCGCAGCCGTCCCTGCTTCCTCTCCGTCATTGTGTTCCCTCTGCAGAGGCCTTTCCGTAAGCCTTTCCCCTCTCTCAGGTGACCGCACCGTCGCCAGTGGGGGTTCCCAAGACGGTTTTGGTTCGGCTGAACCCCTGTTTCAATCCCCGGGACAAAGACGTCTGGAGCTATCGGCGCTGTCTTGCAAAGACATCATGTGGCTAGCTCAGGTTTTATATCTCACATCTAGGTCTACTCCGTAACACCACTTATAGGATTTTTTTAAATCTTCTCAGGTAATTTGGACTAATGCAGATGTGGGAGGCAGGAGCCAGACTTCCTTCCACTTTCTGTTTTGCCCACAGCCAGCTCTAATGACCACAGGTGACGATCCTGACTGGAGTTCAATACTAATCTGGCTGGATGGAGGTCTCGAGTTGGCTTTGCTTTTTAATTCAAACTCCAGTTTAAAAAAGAAAGTCTGCATGGCCCGATGCGATCGAGCTGCAGCATCCTTCAGTCCCTGACCACCAGCCGGGTCTGAGGATGCTCTGCTTTTCCTCCCAGCTGGTCACCGGCACATCATGTCAAGCCACAGCCAACCTTCAGGGTCATTTCCTGGGCAGATTATGGTTAGCAGGGGACGGGCAGCGTGGAGAGCTTTCAGACATGCTCTGTGGCTGGATGACTCGCAGAGTGGCCGGAAGAAAGAGAAATAAACTTCTCTTCATGTGTTAAAGCGAAGAGAGCAGGGGACACACACAGGGGCACCATCACCGCCCCCGCTTTGCAAATGCGAGCGGCCTCCCGCTTACAGTCAGAGGTGCGCTTAGGTGCCAAGGGTCAGATATCGGGATCCCTGGAAAAGCCAACTGTGGGCCCTGTGGTCTCTGCAAGTCTGTTGCTCTGGACAAGCAGCGAAGAGGAGAAAAGGTGAGTTTTCACTCTTCACAGGGACAAGCCATGCAATTGGGCGTGTGGGGGGGGTGTGCGTGCACCTGCCAAATGCAAACAGGGAACTCATCAATCTCCACGTGGCTGGGCGCACTGTCTTTTCAAGCCGACAGAAAGTATCTCCCCACCGTGGGGAACAAAGTATCCGCAACTCGCAGCCAGGGGCCTGGGAGCTGGGGCTGTCCGGGGCCCCGCCACAGCGCCTGCATGTCTGTTTTCCGTCGGTGGGCAAACTGCGTGAGCGGACCCGAGCGGTCTCAGCCCCCCAACCCGGCAGGCTGCTGGTCCAGAGCATCGTCCCTGGGGAGCTGGCCCCTGTGCTAAGAGAAGGAGCCGCCCGATTCGGAACTGTCCTCAATGTCCTGAACCTCCACGAGCACACTTGTCCTTGTCCCTGAGTCCCGGCTCCCGCCAGCCATCCTGCAAACGTGTGTGTGCCTATTAGTAAGTATCCAGCCAAGGTAACACTGGGACGAAGGTCACGGTCCCCTGACCACTGTGCCAGCAGAGTTGGGGACCACCTGTGGGGGCCTCGGTCTAGGCAGACGCCCCAACATCCCATTGTAAATGACCGCTCTCCGGCTCCCTCCGTGGTGGGTGTTTTAGTTTCCTGCCAGGAAATGTCCTGCCCTCACGCTCCACCCCACGATCCCTGCGATTCTCGCACTTTCCGTCCTTATTGGCTAAGCTCCTGCCTTGTCTGTTTCCTTCCACGCGGCCTTCCCCTTTCTGCCGCTCTTGGTCTGCTTACCTGTCTCTCTCTCTCCACCTGCTCATCCCTCATCCTCTGCCTGTTATCTTCGAAACGGACCCTCAAAGTGTGCTCCTCACGCAGGGACCTAGAGTGGGCTCCCTTTGCCTTCAGTGCTCTGCTCCCTCCTCTTGCAGCGGGACAGAACTCTCTGGGTGCACGCAGGGCCCGCCCAGGGCTTCACGGGGTTCCGGATGGATCTAGTAAGGTCGGGTGAGCAAAGGTACTTTGGATATTGTCCAACCTTGTGCAGATATAGGAAGTATTAATGTCAAAGTCCCCTAAACTGAGCTGACACCCTCGATTATTTTTTAGGACATATTTGCTGCTCACCTGTGCTCTCCCTGCAGTGCTGTCGGGGGCGGGGAGGGGCCAGAGAGGTGAATGACGCGTGAAAGGGCGCTGTCCTGACCCTGCTGAGACACACCTTGTAGAGTCTAGACAGGCTGTGAGTAAGTACCCGCAGGTTGTGACGGCCGCTGTAAAGGGAGACGCAGGTGCCCTGGGGAAGAAAGAACATACCGGGCTACTTCCTACCAGGTGGCGCGTTGGCCGGCTCAGGCTGCCACAACAGAACAACACACACTGGAGACTTAAACAACAGAAATGTGGGTCTCCGTTCTAGAGGCTAAAAATCCAAGACCAGGTGGCGGCATGGGTGTGCTCTGGTGGGGGCTCTCTTCCTGGCTGGCTGACGGCCAACTTCTCACTATGTCCTCACGTCACCTTTCCTCTGTGCGTGCTCCCGGGGAGGGGAGGAAGAGAGAGAGAGAGATCTCCACCAGTAGACCCCCAAATTCTATAGGATTTAGACCCCACCCTTATGACCTCATTTAACCTTAATTACCTCCTAAAAGCCCCATCTCCAAAGACAGCCAGATTTGCAGGTGGACAAGAAGAGACTGTGGGCAGGTGACATTCATGGTCAGGCCTGGAGGGTGAGAGGGGCCCGTCACCTGCAACTCTGGGGAAGTCCCACTGCAAAAGGGCAAACAGTGGGCGAATGCACGGAGAAAACGGTGGAGAAATAAATTGTGGGGATTAGCATTCCTCAAGCCTCCTGTTTTGTGTTGGTTAATTTTAAGGCTCGTGTGGCCCTCAAATAAACAGAATGGTTGAGCAGTTGAATAACAGAATGGAAAAATCCAATAATCATTCAAATCAAGTATTCCTTGCCCAAGTGTGATAATATCAGAGACATCAAAGATGGATTTGTACGGCTGTCAACGGCTGCCCCACCTGGACCACCGTCTGAACCGCTGGACAGCATAAAACCAGCCACCTGGGTTGCAGGGGGGGGTAGATGGAGACGGGTTGGCAGGTGCGGCGCCTGCCCAGCTTCACTCAGGTGTGCCCTGGAGCAGCAGGTGGAGTCCCCAGCACCGAGATTCCTCCAGGGCAATGCACGTCATGGTGCTGATCTGAGGATTGTGTTGGGGGTTTCATCGAAGAACACAACTAGTCAGAACAAATCCTTCCCATCTGGGAACCACACAGTCCTACAGAAATGCTCCACACGCATCCCCGGTGGCTAATTGTGCATCAGAAAATTCTACCGTCACCATCCGAGTAAGTTTCATTAAGTGCAGATGCCTGAAATTGCCTCTTTTCTTCCTGAAATCCCCAGGTTTTTAATACTGTGTAATCCGCTGTCTTTGACTTCCCACTGTAAGCAGTTGTGCAGATCAATCAATTGAACATCTCTTCCCACAAAGCACAGGATTCAGGAGGAAGGAGGGGACGCTTCCCAAGACCCAGGAGGAGCCTCGCCCTCTTCCTGGGAGTAGTGGGGTCAGGACAGCCCACACCCCCTGTGCTCTTGGTATCAGGAGCACCTGGAAACATCAAGGAAGCACTGGTGATGTGAAGTTGGCTCTCACATATAAATCAAGTGCATCTGACTTTAATTGCTTTATTCCTCACAACCAAACAAAACATGGATAAGCCTTAGCAGGCTGGCGAGGGCCCCCAGGCACTGTTTTAACAACATGCCTGCAATTTGCAGCTTCCCAAGCGTTGGCAGGACAGGGCTGCTCAGGGCAAAGACTGTTATGAATCCTGGGGGGTGGGGTTGCCAGGAACGAAAGGAGGAGTGGAAAAAATCTTTCCTACATTCTTGATAATGTATCTTAATCCCAATATATTGCAAAAATACACATATTATCTAATGTATCTGTGTTGATGTGTTTTAACACAGCATGTTGTTTACTTTCCAACTCATACGTTTCTGGGAAGATGAAAACTAGAGCCCAGAAATAATTCATTTGAATGATATAAAAATATCTGGGGCTCGTTTGATGACAGTGTTTCAAATATAAGACCCAGCAAGAAGTGACTCTCCCAACTTCCTCTGATTTGGACGCCTCAATGTTATCCCAATAAATGTCATCTTGAATTAAATCCACCTCCCGACCATCATCTCATGCAAGGGAATGGAGAAGAAAATGCAACATTTCCTATGAACAAACCAAGAGTCTCTTGTTCAGTTAGAAAATGCTAAAATTGAGCACATAAATGATTCCACGGAGGAGCTGATGGGTGATACCCTTTGAGATATTCGTGAACGTGGGCATCTGCCCTTGGACAGAAGAGAGGTCAAGGTTTCCGGTGTGTCCTTGTATCGAGCTTAAATGTCATCACTCCCGTTCTTCCAACCAGAAGAAGCTGGACAGACTGAGACTCTGAGTTTTCTTGAACCTGTCGGAGAATTGTGTCCCCCAGCGTGAGACAACTGTCAGGGACACCACCCGCCATTGTAGACCAGCTTCCTGCGAGAGGCCACAGCAGACCACTCATGCGCGTTGAAATGTTGGGGACTAATGCTGAGAGACTAATGTCCCCAAGCCCACGGAGCTGGGGCTCTGGTGAAGAGAGAGAAGTGGTGGGGACAGCGACAGCCCTGTGACAAAGGCCCGCACATGGCGAGAGGGGTGTTCAAGGAACAAGCATGGATGGAGTCTGTCCCAACAGGCGGAGACCAGAGAGGCTGTGTACAAGGGGCCAGAGACCACAGCAGCTGCCGCCTGGGGTCTCCCGGGAGACAGGATGCCTCCGCCCTGCCCGGGAAGCGGGATGTTCCGCCCGCTGACTACAGGAAGGGGTGGATGTTGGGACAGGCATCAGGTCCCTTTGGCCTATTAAACCAGCATTACAATGAAGTTAGTGGAAACACCTAGTGCTGGCAGCCATGTAATAAAATGGGTATTCTCGTATATTTCTGCAAGCATCTGGCCAACGGGCAAATGGCAATGATGAGGTTTTGGAAACCATCATTCGATGGACGTGGAGAGCTGTTTTTGATGTTTGGGCCCAGCCATCATCACGTGGACGTCTGTCCTACCCAACGTTGTTCTTAGTAGAAGAGGAACAATATTCTCCTCTGTGTCCACTCCCAAGCAAATGGAAGCAATGCAGACGTCAGTGGTTAGCGGCCTTTAAAATGATTTTTCTGAGGAAGTTCAGCCACCTTCAAATAAAAGTCTTAAGATTGGTTAAGTTAAAAATCGTGACTCGGAATTTTACTGAGTATGACTGCAAATGTTTCACAAGTAATAAAGACTGGGAGAAATCGCTGGAAGAAGTTACAACAAAATGATAACAGCACTGTCGTTGAGATGGTGCGGGTGTGATTTTGACTCTATATTTTCTCTACTTTTCAAACACCCTAACATTTTATTCCATGTAAAATAGTTGCACAATGAAAAATATCGGAGAAAAAAGGAGAGGTGAGAATGGAAGAGCACCTCCCTCTGGCTGCAGGGCGTACACAAGCGGTCACGGGACTCGCTCACTGCCGACAGCGTCAGGCACTCTGCGGGCTTTGTTTTCCTTCTTCCTCCTCCGTTGCTAAAATTGATCTCCAAGGCACTAAAGTCCCGTGAAGAGACTCGGCAACAGGGCAGGCTCCTAAAGCTGAGTCAGCCTCTGTCAGAGCCTCCCTGACCCGGGGGCACCAGCAGGGGCAGCTGCGGAGCCCGCAGAGTTAAGTCCCTGAGCCGGGGACAAGCCTGTGAGGACACGAACACGGGAGCGAGGCCCCAGTGACCGAGGCAGCAGCACCTGCTCCAAAGCTGGAGAGAGGTCCTGTCGCACCCTCGGCGCCCGGCCCAAGTCGGATCGCCGCCCCAGCCCCGATTCCCAGCGCACACGGAAAAGCGCTTTCTATTTTCTGGACTTGTGGTTTTTGCTTCTTCATATAATTTTGGCTGCACGAAGCAAAAAGATATTCGAAAGTCTCTACTTAATTTTGTGAGTAAATATATTATTTCTTGCTTATCTTATAACTAGTTGAATATCCATTTTCTATTTATTTTAATAACCATAATAATAAAGTTATAGCTTTGGGTTAAAACAGGTTTTCTCTCTGTTAACTGTCATGATGTCATTTAAAGCGAGCAGCTCCTCGCCAGGACCGTGAGACGTCAGCACCTGGCGCGTCATCAGCCTCTCAGCGCCGCGATGCCAGGGACTCTCTGCCGCGTGCCCAGAACACCCAGCGCGGAGTAGGGTTGAAGAAGCGTATTTTTGGCGAGCGAACGCTGCCTCCTGGTGGCAGCATACCCAATCTTCATGCTTAGCACTCTGGTTTCTTAATGACAAGTCACTGGAAATTAAAGCAGAACACCTGAGACTTGGACCTTGCTGGTAGCAATCGAATTTTCCTCGTTTAGCTCATTTGAGTTTCCCCACCCAGCACAGGTGGGAGGCGTCGGAGTTGGCCCTGCCCCCATCACCGGCACCTGTCCTCACGGCGGGCAGCTTACAGCCGCTGCGTGGCAGCAGGGCCCGTCCCCGAGCGGGAGAATCTTTGCTTGTCATCTCAGAACTTCTCACACGGGGCACCGTGCTCATCACATCATGTGGCCTCCAGGCTGCGGGTTCCCCGCCCCTGGCTATCCCCAGGGCACTTGGCAGGTTCTGCCCCTGATTCAGCTCCTCCGAGACACCTGCTCCCCCTCCTGCCGTTCCCTGTGCCCCTCCCTGCCCTGGCACCTGGCACCGCAGGTCCACGCGGCAGCACCATTTAGCCCACTTAATCTCGGCCAGGAGGATCACTGCTCGACACGAGGGACGGCTGTTTGCTCAGGGGAAAGAGCAGTCTCGAGTAATTGAAGGGAAGTCATAAAGGATGTGGCTTTATCCTCCGACATGCTGCCTCATTGCAGGTTTTTGTGTGACGTCACACTGGATTATGAGGCCATATTACTCCGGTAATATTACGTTATCTTGATTTGTATAGTTGTTTCAATTTGATTTTTGGGGACTGCTGTTAAATGTGAACATCGTGTCAGGTGGGGGACACGAAGAACGGGGGACACTCGTCCACACACACCAAGGGCAGCACAGGGCGGTCGTCGCATCGAGAACAAAGCTGACGTCTGGCGTGTACATAGGACTTCGGCCAGGCCACCCCCGCTACAGTGACGGCTCCTCAAGGACACGGGCCGTGTTGCCGTCACAGACATGACTGGTGGGAGGTGCTCAGTCAGTGTCGGCTGACTTGACTCGAAGCGGAACAAGGGCAAAGAAAGGAAAGATCTAGGCTCTAAGAGAGAACGGCCGCTACTGTCCTCGCCGCGGTGAATTCCCCACTGTCCGGCGGGAAGCAGGAGCCACCACCCGGCAGGCACGGGGGCCAGGCTCAGGCCCAGACAGGGGACACTGGACTCCTGCCTCCCAGCCCCCTCTCCAGGCTAACTGCACGGCGATGAGCACCGGCACCCTCTGCTAAGCACGCAGACCTCTCTGGCCACCAGGCCTCCAGCGCTTCTCCGGAAGCAGCCGGAACTGTGACTTCTCTGCTTCTCCGTCCTGCATCTGGAGGGGGCCGCCGGGGGTCTGGGGGGCTGCTGCACTGGGCTGTGCAGGGCTGGCGCAGTTCTCTGGCACCCGCGGGCCCCCCGCCCAGGGCACTGTCCTCTCACTGCTGAGAGTCAGTCCTATCTGCCACTTTCAGACACGAACAGGCTTTCCCAGGAAGATGTCACTCCCTGTGCCGGACTAGCAGTTTCAGGCACAGAGCTCCATGGACGCCCACCGCAGCCACCCCTCGCCCAGGTGGCCGAGCAGCAGAGGGGAGGGCTCTTGCTGGCGATGCGGTTTGCAAGCCAGGAAGCGACAGTCCCTGGCGTGTACTGCAGGTGCTCTCTCCGCCAAGAGGCGAAGGACAGGTTGGGCTTTACGCCTCCCAGGGCCTGTGCCACACAACAGAGTCCTACCTATTTACTCAGCAGGTTTGGGGGAGGGAGCTACACACGCTTACGAGGGGAGCTGAGCACATGCAGATCGGGCAAACATGTATGTGACGTACATCCCATGTTCACCTTGGAGCAGGGTTTTAACATTAAACTGAGGTGGAAGTTGGCTCTGTACACCAAAGGGTGAACTACAGGATGCAAAGGCAGTCTGTGCACGGCCTCGGCCAGCTGTCGGAAACTGGCGGAGGTCTGCGACAGCTCGTGAGAAAAGAACGTCCGTGATGCCGGTCCTCTGTCCAGAGTTGCGGTGGCCCGGGCTATCACCCCCCCTGATGGCACCTGTTGCCAGGGAGTGTAGCAAGGGTGTAGTTCTTCTCATAGTTGTAGGAATCTACAAATTTGCCATGCCAGCCAGACACTGAACGCTCTACCTGCAGGTAACTTTGTTTCCTCAACCTTAGGGTCTGTCTGGGTCAATACAGGGGCACGGGGGCATCTATTCTGGCTTCTCAGATCTCGGGCCTCAGATACCCACATGCCACTAACCCCGGCCCACTCTGGCCGGGAGGGTTCAACCATCATCCATGCTCATATCCACCCGACAAATAAAACATAGACGGAGAGCCTACCATACGGGAGGCACGGCAAGCTAGCGGGAGAGAGGGAATGTACGCGCAAATTAAGGCTGTTCTAGATTCTTTAAAGAGGGTGTTTCGATCACAAAGGTGTGGAAACAACCCAGATGCCCATGAATACATGAGTGGATCAATAAAATGTGGTGTATATATATCATGGAGTACTGTTCAGCTATAAGAAACAATGGCGATATAGCACCTCTTGTATTTTCCTGGATAGAGCTGGAACCCATTCTACTAAGTGAAGTATCCCAAGAATGGAAAAACAAGCACCACATGTGCTCACCAGCAAGTTGGTATTAACAGATCAATACTTAAGTGGACATATAGGAATAACATTTATTGGGTGTCGGGTGGGTGGGTGGGGGAGGGGGGCATGGGCAATTTACGTAACTTTAACATTTATACCCCCATAATATGCTGATAATAAAAAAGAGGGTGTTTCGTCAGCATTCCCCAGAGAAAATTAACCCACAGGAGATAGATAGTAGATGATAGATCCTGTTGATTCATTCTCTCTCTCTCTCTCTCTCTCTCCCTCCCTCCCCCCTCTGTCTCTTCCTTTCCCATGGGTGAGGACATGGAGGTATCACGGAGAAACCGGGAAGGACAGAACAACTTTGCTGAGAGGAGTGAATTAGGGGAGGAAAGAGGGGGCTCCTTTGAGAGCTTTAAGAGCTAACTTCCTGCTGGGAAGAGTTGGGAGAGACTTGGAGGAGCGACTTGCTCTGGGATGAAGGGCCCTTCCGAGGAGGCCAGGACTGTAATGATCCCATTACTAAATTGGAACTTCCCAGCCAATAAACCCCACTCAGCTCACAAGGGGAAGGAGCTCTGCGGCGAGCATTTGTTATTGCACATTAAATATTCAGCAGGATTTCCTCCTGGGCAATCATCCGCGGTCATTACCCCCGCTGTCTACCACCTCATCCCAAAACCCTCCAGCACACAGAGACGTGGGTGCAGAAGACAGTTGCTCAGGCTCAGTTCAGGGACACAACAGCTCACCGGGAGCCAAACTTCCCGCAAAGTGGGCTTCCCGCCCCCCGCCGTGTCTTCTGCAGTCTTGAGTCGCCCGCCTGAACTGCTGCCCCATGGGACCAGGACACGAGGACACGCAGAGCCCGGGCGGCGGGAACAGGACACAGAGGTCCCACCCGTGCCTCTGAATGGACCTCGGCGCCTGTCGCCCGGGCGGGGAGAGCTGGCGTCTCAGCACCGTCCCCGACCCCACTCCCATCTACAGACTCGCAGACCTCCGCCCTCCCCTCCTTCCTCGCACTGTCCCCTCCGCCCTGATCCAGGCACAGGTGCTTCCTGCCACCGTGTCCCCGTCCCCTGTGAGTCCTCCAATGCCCCTCGCTCTCTCCCGAGCACCCGGCCTGTCACATGCTGTGCTGACAGATCGCCCTCGGCCGCCCAGGAGGGGCCGTTTAAGGTCTGGGGCCTCCGGCGACTCTGGGCTCTGTGTCTCCTGTTCAACAGAGGGAGCTCATTTTTACGTCTTTATTTATCTATTTATTGCTATATTTTGTAAAGATGTATTTAAAGACAGATTCTGAAGCCAGGGTTTGAAATCATCTACTGAGATAAAATGTAAACCCCCTAGCCTGCCATTCAGAGCCTGTCCCAGCCCAACCTCCCCAACACACATGCACACACATGCACATACACACACGTGAACGCACATACACATGTAAACAAACGCACTCACATACACATGCATATACACATGCACATACACATGCACATGAACGCACACATGCACACGAATGCACACTCACATACACATGCATATACACACGCACATACATATGCACATGAACACACACGCATACACATGCACATGAATGCACACTCACATACACATGCATATACACATGCACATACATATGCACATGAACACACATGCATACACATGCACATGAATGCACACACATGCACATGAATGCACACACATACACACGCACATACACATGCACATGAACGCACATGCACACACGCACACACACGCACATCTCTATGGGAATCCGCCTCTTGGGTCCAGCTTCCCCCTCTGTCCCCCAACACAGCCCTGCTTTCGTCCTGCCATTGCACTCTGCCCAAGGGCCTTTCTTAAGGGCTCGGCAAACCAGGCCGTCCCCCTTATCAAACCCCTCCAGCGTTCCCGGGGCCGAGTTGCCGCTCGCCAGTGACGTCACGTGGACAGCGGACGCACCCTGATGCGAGCAGGACGGCGCCTCCCCTCTGGTTCGCTCCCTAAAGACGCGTCACCCCAGTGTCACCGTGGGAAAAACAGCAGCCAAGTCCAAACTGAAGGACACTGGGCCAGCATGCCCAGAAACCGCCAAGGTCCTGGAAAACGGCAAACCTGAGACACCGTCCCGACCCGAGGAGCTCAGGAGGCACGAGGACGAACCGCGAGGCGCTGCCCCCACCCCCCTTGGGGGCCTGAAACAGAAAAAAGACGTGAATGAAAACTGATGAAATCGGAGCCAGGCCAGGAGTCTGCCTGGCAGGGACACGCCTGGTTTCTCGGTCGTGACAACCGCACCCTAGAAACGTGAGGCGTCAACGCAGGGAAGCTGGGAGAGGGTCTGTGGGAACTCCGTACTGGAATTACAATTTTCCTGTAGATTTAAAACTACTCTACAATTAATTTTTTTTTCAAAAAGCCCTCCAGCAGTTTCTCATAACACCTAGAACAAAATCAGCTCTCTGCTGTGGCTGTCAACCCCCACACGCCAAATCCGGCCGGCACCCCTCACCCCGCACGGTGGCCGCCGGTCTCTGGTCTCCGTGATCTACGTGTCCTGGCCCCGAAGCTTCCTCCTGCCCGCCCTCACGTCCGCCCTCTGCTGTCCCTGGAACGGCCCCTCCAGGGTCAGCCCCTCCCTAGCTGTGACGCATCACGCCAGCTTGGTTTGAACATTTCCTCTCCAGAGAGTCCTTTTCTCGGTGGCCCTCCCAGGGCTGTCGTCTCTCTCGCGACCTGGGTAATTTCCTCCCATGCCTGTCTCTACCGGTCACCTCTTCATCCTCCACAGGAAGCCAAGAGTGTGGCCCTGCATTCCCAGCTGCTCCCTACCTGCCGGGAACAAAGCCCGGCAACCCGCAGGACGTCAAACACCCTCCCCGGGTTGCCAGAACCAGGACATTTTACCCCCTCAGTGAGACTTCAGAGTGCCAGGTACGGGGGACCTAGCAGGGAACTCGGCAGGAATGTTCTCTGCCCTCAAAGAGCGCAAGGCCAAACCTACCTTTCCCTGGGTGCCCACCTGAACCCTCACACCTGAGGCTGTGACGAGCTCAGCTAGATGTTTGTTGGCAGGATGGCTCACGCGGCACTCAGAACTAGGTCGTCCTTCTGAATCTCGTTTGAAATAAATGTTGCTATCTTGATTCATTTTTCCATGCAATAAACTTATTAAAAATTAGAAAACATAAGGCAGGGTATAGTGGCTCATGCCTACAACCCCAGCACTCTGGGAGGCCGAGGCGGAAGGATCACTTGAGGTCAGGATTTCGAGACCAGCCTGAGCAAGAGTGAGACCCCATCTCTACAAATAAGTGCAAATAAGCTGGGCATGCGGTGTCTGTAGTCCCAGCTATTTGGGAGACTGGGGCAGGAGGATCGCTTGAGCCCCAGGAGTGTGAGGTTGCTGTGACCTATGATGACGACACTGTATTCTAGCCAGGTTCACAGAGCAAGACTCTGTCTCAAAAAAAAAAAAAAATTTGGAAAATATAGATGATAAAATAAAAATGTCCCCTAGTGCAATAACTCAGGAGACATTATTTTTATGTACCTAAGTAATCATCATGCAGAATAATTGCAAATACCCAAAGGGATAAATTTTTAAAAAATATATAATTATCTGAAATCTCCCACACGCAGATTAGCACGGTCAAGGTTTGGGTCCTTGCCCTGCAGATCATGCCCTGTTCTGTGCTTATTTATACCCACACAGCCTCAATATTTAAAAATCAGTATAAATTCCTTCAGCATACTAGTCTGAAACAACCTCTCGCTTTAGTAACTATAGAACCCTAGTGCCATTTTAGCATCCACATCCTTTTCAATTACTCCACAATGCTGCAATTTGTTTAACCCATCTTTTTGGTTTGTTCTGGACATTCTGCTCATTTCCATTTTTTCACTATTATAAACAGTACTGTTAATAACCTTGTACATACATCTTTGCACACTTGTCCAATTAATTTTTAGGATAAATTTATAGAAATTGGATTGCTGGACTAAGGGTTTTTGGTTATTGTCATTTTCAGGTATTTTTTTGATTCTTGTTGCCATGCTACCTCCTGAGAAAAGCATATAAATTTATATCCCTGCTAGCTATGCTATTATTTTCTTAAAAAACCTTTCATTTAAAAGAATATCCAAGAAAGGAATGCAAACAATGAGGTAATGCATTAAGGTAGCAGGATATAAAACTGTGCAGTAATTAATAGCCTTCGTATATATAGATTATTTCCTTTTAGCTTTTAAAAATATTTTACCTATTTTGTCAAAATGCTTTTAACGTAACCACGAATTTAAAACCCAGGACAGACTAACTACGATTCCTCTACAGGCAGGATCAAGCATACGGTTCTGGCAGACGTTGGGAAAGATGAAGAGAGCCTACACGACCATCCATCCACCCATCCACCCAACAGGTATCTACTGAAGCACTGGTCCTGCCCAAGAAACTCATTTTACACCAGAAGTGAGTCACTGGGGCTTTTTTTTTTTTTTTTTTTTACAAAAGCATGCAACCTTTTAGTCCTGGTTTTGTTCACTCACAATTCCCTTGAGATCCACCCAAGTTTATGAGCATCCATAACTTGTTCCTTTTAGTTACTGAGTGGTCGTCCGTGGTATGATGCACAACAATTTGCTTACCCTTTCACCCACTCACACTCACATGAGTTGACCCCGGTTTGAGGTTATCATAAACAAACATCCATGTACAAGTTTTTGTGTGAACATAAGGTTTTACTTCTCTGGGATAAATGCCCAAGAGCACAATCGTTGGGTTGTCTAGTACAGTAATTGCATATTTAGTTTTTTGAGAAACTGCCAAACTGCTTTCCAAGGTGGCTGTACCATTTTATATTCCCACCAGCAAAGTATGAGTGATCCGGTTTCTCTGCATCCTCCTCAGCATTGGGTATTGTCACTACTTTTTTTTTTTCTTAATTTTAGCCATTCTGATAGGTATGTAGTGATCTGCATTTTCATTATGGTTAATGGTGTTAGATATGTTCTCATGTGCTTATTTGCCGCCTGTATATCCTCTCCGGTGAAATATCTCTTCGTGTCTTTTCTCTATTTTGTACTATTTTCTAAATGGATTGTTGAGATCTTTTTTTTTTTTGTTTTTTTTGTTTTTACTGTTGAGTTTTGAGAATTCCTTACATATTCTAGGTAAGAATCCTTTGTGGATCTATAGTTTGTAAATGCTTTCTGTCAGTCTGCAAATTCTCTTTCATTCTCTTCACCTGGGCTTTCACAGAGCAGAATGTTTTATTTCGATGAGATCCGACATATCCATGTTTTCTTTTATCGATTGTGCTTTTGGTGCCAAGTCTAAGAACATTAGAGCGGCCGATTCCCTTTCTGCCTGAAATGCCTTGACTGAACTTGACCGACACATGCCTGGCATGCGAGCCTGAGTTAGGAGAACCGGACAGTCTGCAGAATGTCCTTATCGTCCTCCTTGCGCCTTTCCCAGGGCCGGTCCCTCTGAGGGAGTGCGTTGGCGCCCGCCGGTTTCAGGGTGAGACCCGAGGGGTCTGTTCCGTCAGAACAGGCCCGGGCTGCGGATGCTCTAGGTGCCGCAGTGCTCCTTCCAGTTGGTTCCGCCACAGCTCCCCCCTCCTCCAACAGCATAAAACAAAAGCAAGCAAGCGGAGCCAGTGTGCTCCCGGAAGCTTCCGCAGACGATTTTCAGAAACAATCTCACCCTCTCTCACACCTTCCCTGGCCGCCTTCCACGTTGCGCATGAACAGAATCTGCCGATTTGTGAAGCCAACAAGCTTAGCCTCACCTGCGCTGGGACTGTTTTTTTCCCCTTTCCATCTCAGCCTCGCATTTTTTTTTCCTTCTTCTTCTTTTTGCTGGAGGTGGCACAACAAGCAGAAAATATTTAGGTTGCTGAGACACCGTTCGTGTTTTTAATTTGACAAGAAAACTTGTGCAATTGCATGGAACATTTATCTTATTTCTGCAAAATGTTGTTTTCCTCTATGAATAACAAGCAGGCTCTAAAGACAGCACCCTGCACCCACCCCCCGCCAGACAGCCCTGCCTCTGCTCCACAGACCCTAACGGCACCTGCAGCCGCAGCCGCCCTCCTCCGGCCTCCAGGGAAGGCCGACCCCGCCCATCTGGCTCACCTGCTCACCAGCCCACGGCCGGCCGGCACTGCGTAAGCCCTAACCAGCAACCAATATACAGTGTTTTTTCTACAGCCAGATCCCTGCATCCAGAACAAAATGAGTAGAAAGACATGTTCAAAATGCAGGGAGGATGGGGACCATGTGACTCCAGAAACAATATAAACACACATTTAAGCAAACCAGCCACCCTGCACAGTAGAAATGCGGTGGAATACACACAGGACGCTACCGGCTCTCCCTGGCACCATCTCCCACCCACGCCGGGCTTGGCACTGAGCCCACTGCAGTCCCCACACCCCCTGCTTATCTAAATCCCCCCTATTCCTAGAGTTCCTGCACAAACATCAACTTCTCTCAGGAGTAATTTTCCAGATACTCCTGTTTACATGAGCCAGCCCCTCTCACGCACGGCACTTTGTGACCACTTCTTTGCTATGCGTGAGACTAGCCTCCCGGATGACAATCACAATGACAGCAGTTTGCGCAGGACCTGCTTGGGGCGGGTGTGGTGCAGGTGCTTCCACACAACCCTGGGAGGGTGGCGTGGTCACGGTCCCCATTTGACAGATGGAGACATGGAGGCCCAGGGAATGAGGCCATCCAGGTTCATAGGGTTTTTAGGAACGGACCCAGAGTTTGAGCCCGTGAGCTTGGACTTCTCGCAGCGGGCTATGAATGGAAAATGCATGCTAAATGATGGCACGTGCAACATAAGCAAGGTCCATTCTTTGCACTGAATTCTGGAATATTTAAAGTAAATGAAATGCACTGTTCGAGTCAGGAAGTCACATAAAGCATTCAGATTATTCCGGGTTCAACCTGCATCCGGATGAAATGAGCAGCTAAGGAAACGCGTCCAGTTTGATTATGTCAGGTTGAATGACAGCCAGAGTCAGGTTCCACATTTACCTGAACCCTGACTTGGGAGATGCAACCGAGGCCTTTCTACATCATAACGTGAGTTCTTACGTTCTATCTGAAAGACTTCCCAAATTCTCGTCGTCGTTCTTCCAAACCACCACCAATGAGCAAGAACATGAAGCGGAGGAGGTTTTATCTAGGCCCATTGAGAATGTGACCCACATACACAACCAAGCAAAGTCTTAAGGAGAAACGATCCACTGCCCGTTTTCTCTGCTTGCTGCTCCTCTCAGAGAGAGTAAGAAGACAAACCCTTCCAATGGGAGAGCCACCATGCCGTCAACTGTTACTTCAACATTTACCTTCCTCTTTGTGGTTAAACAGTAGCAGAAATAAAAGGAGCAGCTGCTCACAGTATCTGCAAACCCTGCGTCGGGTTAATCTAGAGGGGGTGAAGTGGAGAAGACAGGTGTGGGCAATGCTACAGCCATTCGGTTCCCATCCAGGTGAACTTCACGATAAGCTCGCAAGCCCGTCCCCGAGTCGCAACAACCCGCTCGCAGGTGAGGAGCCCGGGAAACAGCCCTGCGACCCGCAGCCGACCACCTGCCACTCCCACCGCACAGCCAGGACGTGCCGCTGGAGCCCCGACTGGGCGGAAGACGTCGTCCCATCAGCCCACAGAGCACGCAGCCTGCGTGTGCCAGCTCAGAGAGTGAGCGTGGTCCCTCCGACGTGACCCCTCTGTCCCTGACGTCACCACACGGCGTGGGCTCAAGAAATATTTGGTAAATAAATGACCTCCAATAAATGCCCATTCTGGGACCTGGAATGGCTTCGCGGCTCTGAACTCTGGTTTCCCCACGAGTAAAATGACAGAGGTGCCATGTCCTCGTGGGCCGGCTGAGCTGAAGGTGCAGATGGCGCATCTGAGCCCGGTGACAGCCCCCGGTTCAGTCAGAAAACAAAGCAGGCTGTGTCCCATCCCATGTAATTTGTACTGGGGAATCACTTCGTTTTCTACACTGTTTTCCTTTGCTGGGAAATAAACCAATCCCCTAGAAAGGTAGCAGGTGAAGGTTCAGAGACCCATGGCTCAGATCCGTTTATACCCGGTGGGTATTTGCTAGGCTCCTGAGTACCTGGCCACGCGCTGGCCGGCAGCGCAGCAGGCAGCAGTGGAGCTGACCACCTGGGTCAGGTCCTCGCTTGATCTGGGAGCCACAGTGTTACCCTGAGCGAGTTCCATCACCCTGTGTGGCCCCCATCTCTGGACACTGAAGGGTCAATGGGTCTTCTTCAGAGCAAGGGCTGCAGGGAGTGAGACGACGTCTGTGAAATGCCCAGAGGGGACCTGGCAAAGAGCAGAGGCTCGAGGACAGCATCTCTGTCACTTAAGGCAGCAGCAAGATGATCCAGTGACGGGCTGTACAGACTGCTATGGGGACATGCAGGCATCCGCCCCACTAAACCCTGAGGCCAGGGACCACAGGTGGCTCGGGAGTAGGAAAGAGGAGCATTGAATGTCCCAGTGGAGAAGAGATGCCATCTGGATAGAAGACCAGAGAAAACCCACTGGAGTCGGGTGGACCTGAGCAGAGACTGGGAGACAGGAAGCGCCAAGCCAGGGGGCCTGGACGGCAGAGGCAAAGGGGCGCAGGGCAGCCTCCTGCTGCCTGCCGAACCACCAAAACTGAAGGCTTTCAATCACCACCTGGGTGCACACACATGCTCATGCACTCACACTCACATACACATGTGCACAGTCACTCACACATGGGCACACTCAAATGCACACACACATGCTCACACATACATGCACACACACTGAAGTGTGCAGTGACAGGCACATTCATACACATGCATACTCACACGAGCACACATAAAAACAGGCATGCACACAGACACATTCAGCTCATGCAAGCATGCACACACACATGCACACACATCCATGCTCACTCTCATTCACATCCATGCAGTCACACACAAACCCAGCACACACACGGGGAGAGCTTGGCCACTTGTATTCCGAGACCCCATTTTAGCGAGTAAGTGTGCCCTGTGCATCAGACAGTAAATCCCTGCAACCAAGAAAGGTCTCCTCTCTGAATAGCAAATGCAAGCAGAGAGCCAATTGCCCCAGGTAAGCTCACACCCCGCGCTCTCTGCAGGGCCCCCTCCTAATCCTGTCCCTTGGAATCTCGCTGCACAGCCAGGGATCCACACAGGGGCTGGGGAACCTCTTTGTCTATGGCTCCCCAGCCCCCCAGCAGACTGTGCCCCCAACCCCATTGCCCTGTGACACCCAGGCCACAGCTGCATGGCCTCCTCCCGCCTCTGAGCAACAAAGGAAGACACCGACACATCTCTTCATCGTTGTGTGACTGAGGGGCAGAGCCCCCAGTTCATTCACGCATCCGGGGTGCTCCTTCAAAACGTGCTGGGCAAGTGAATAAGTCCTGAAAAGCTACAGCAGACCGAGAAGAAACCGGGGCTCCGAACCAACCAGCCCTTCTCAGGGCTCTTCTCCGGGCTGGTTGTGTCCCAAAGGGCCCATTCCGGCTGGTCACCGGTTAGTGCCATGTGCGAAACCCTCTTTCAGAAGGCAAACCTGCTCACCCCCTAGGCCGAGCCCCTTTCCAGGAGCGACACAAGCGAGATCTCGCGCACCCGCTGCAGAATCGCGCGTCTGAATTCGCCGTGCTCGGGGCCCCTTTGACAGGGAACGTGGGAACGGAAGCAGACAGGTTGCAGGCAGGGGGACGCGGGAGCTAATTACTTCTCACTGTCACTTAGCAATGCTGTCACATGTGCTGGGGGCGACGGGGCCCTCTTCCTGTCTTCCTCACGGAAGAGAAGGATGTAGTCAGACAAAGAAGCCAGGATTCCACAAAGCATACCAAGTGGCAGGCTGGAGAAAGTGAATCATTTCATCCCAGGGAGGAAATAAATGGTTTTGGCCCAAGTTGGAAGGCAGAGTTGCGGGGCCTTTCGAGCAAGACCCGCTGGCCTTTGAAGCCTAAGGAGAGCCATCTCAGCCTCGGTGTGCTGGTCTGTGAGTGGTGACAAGGTCGACCTCACGGTGGCGGAGGACCGGGGGCAAAGGACAGGTGTGGACAGCGCCTGCACATGGCAGGGCTCACCTTGAGAGGGTGTGGGAACAGGGTAAGCCTTAGCAGGCGCCCCGGCGTCTTCTGCTCTGTTGTCTTGTCGGGACATGGTGCGGGTGTCAAGGCTACACCGGACCCCCTCCCACCACTTTGTGTCTACACAGCCCCTGCACCCCTCCAGCTTCCAGCTTCGAGTCCCGAGCTGGCCTTGCCCCTTCCCGCTCCAGAAGCTCCTGGGAGTGTCCTCACTTCCCCTCCGTGCACAAAGCCGGGTGGGTCTGCACGGGCGGTCAGTGGGCGTTGGCTGCGTGATTGGACCACCCCACAGCTCCCCAACTCCGAACATGGAGCAGGGAGCAGCTCCGCTGGATAGCCCCAAGGAAAGCCCCTCCCGCCGGCTTTCCAGATCTGCAGAGCGCACCCCCAAGTCCACACCGCCTCCAGGCACAGAGGCCGAGATTAGCCACCAGCCCTCTATGGGATTCGGCCTGACCCTTTTTGGATTCTGAGTCTGCTCACCTGCCTTCCTGCTCTGATCCGACAGGGGAAAGGTACACAGGCCAATTCCAGGCTTTTCTTTCAAACCCGTTACATAGAATCTTACTTCTCCCTATCAGCTGGGGAGGGAAGGGAGGGAAAGGAGTTCTTTCTTTCTGTCTCCCTTTCTCTCTTTCAAGTGCTGTCCCAAGATTTTAACAGGAGGGTTCCAAGAGCAGTGTTCTAGAAATGACATTTGAGTTATAAGAAAAAGTTTTAGGGGTTTCATGAAAGCCAAGAGACAGGGTTCAAATTTTTTACTCTTTCTTTTTCTCATATGGGGAATTTATAGAATATTCTCTTCCAATAACTGCTCTCAGAGACGGGACCTGTTTCCATAGCCTTGACATTGACGTCCCCCGGAACGAAACGGCGAAGGGTGGTTGCTTGAACCTGGATGAGAGCAGCCCTGGCGTACAGCGAGGTGACTGCGGTTGATAACGACGTGCTGTGTCTCCGAAATTGCCAAGAGAGACCTTGAGTGTCCTCACCACAAAAAAATGATAAGTATGTGAGGTAATGAATATGTTAATTAGCTCAATTTAGCCATTCTACAACATTTACATATTACGAAACATCATATTGTACATGATAAGTATAAACGATTTTTTGTCAATTAAAAATAAACAGATTTAAAATTTTAAGAGGAAAAAGAATAGCCCTGGGACGTTCTCTGAAGCCAAGTTGGACCACCTCCCACTTCCCATCTGAAGTCAGAGAGGGTCCAGCTCACCTCCAGCCAGACGTGTGCAGGTGTGAGCCAGGTAACTAGCCTGGAACCCGGGTGGTATTTCACAGGACTCTGCTCAGTGATGTCACCTCTTAAGCCTGAGAATGCACCCTGACCTCCCCCAACAGAAGCTTAAAAGCTCAAGATGTAAGAACACAGGCAAACACGTGCACCTGGACACAGGCGAACACGTGCACCTTGACACAGGCGAACACGTGCACCTGGACACAGGCGAACACGTGCACCTGGACACAGGCGAACACGTGCACCTGGACACAGGCGAACACGTGCACCTGGACACAGGCGAACACGCACCTGGACACAGGCGAACACGTGCACCTGGACACAGCGCCCGGGCGAGGGCGGTCCTGGAGGAAGCATGCGTGCATCACACAGAGGAAACCCTCCCTAGAGAATTCATTTAAAACCAAGAAAATGCCTCCCCCTCTCCTAGAAACCTCCTCCTTCCACTCTGGGAGTGTTGAAGATGAAGCTATTTTCACAGGGGCACTGGAACAAAACGGAAAACAAATGAAACATAACTACTGACATTTTCCCAGGAGATGCCTGGTTTGAGTGCATTTCCATTTTAATGTCATTTTAAAGATCTTTATCAAAATTAGTGGCACATATTCTCTTTTTAAATACGTGTGCATCATTTAAAGTCTCTTTAGGAAGGATGCAACCCTCTCTTGTTCTTGCTGCCCGTGGTTTTCTCGGTTTTCTCGTGACCGCATCTCATCTTCCTGCTCCTTACACCTCTGCCCGGCCTGCGAGGTGCACCATCCGGGAAACCACCCAGGAACGCTGTTGACAGGGCCCTGGACAGGTTGCTTACTTTGATTCCTTCCTAGTTTCCTTTAAAAGCATCATGTTGCTTTACAATCCACCTCCTGCCCATCAAAGATTATGTTTACCTGAAGGCCTTTGAATGGATTTTTCTGGGATCAAAAGTAATTACTTTGCAAAGTTCATTTCCGATTTTGGTGTCTTCTCTGCCACTGAATAAATATTTCATAAAGCATGAAACTCAAAGGCTGTTTGTTTCTCTTAGTTTTGCAAGCTATTTTTTTAATTAGCTACTGTGCCTGTATTATTTATTTTTTTTTTTTCGTAGATTTCCTATCACCGTATGGAATAAGATATTGTTGAAACAAATCTAAGGAATTTTCCCACAGAATACTAAAGATGTCATTGCACAGGGGAACAAATTGGAGAGCCGGGCATTTGCATGAGATAATGCATGCCAATAATTTACTCGGTTTCCATCCAAAGCCCCGTCGTGAGGGCCTGCCTTGGAGAGGCACTGGGGGTGGATGTTTGCTCACAGTGTTTCTGGGGACCCTGGTTATTAGTTAGCTTGGAAACTTTCGAGATCTGAGATCAAGTTTTTGGAGTGCATCATTAGAAAGACTCTCAAGCTCCCTAAGAAGGAAGCATATGCCACTTGCCTGCCTGACTGATGACAGGAGTATTTGCAGCGGCAGCTGCTGCTTCTGCAAAGTCCTGACTTCAGATAAACAAGCTGGGGCAGCTCACTTGGAACTGACAACAACTTTGTACCCAGCTGGCAGAAAATGGTGGATTAAGTCAGAAAGCCTAGGGGAGGAGGATGGCCTTGGGCGGGCAGCCTGCCTGACACTCCTCGCTCAGGACAGATGTAGCCTCGCAGGCCAGTTAGCATTTTGGCTGCCAGAAGCCCTTGCCCTTTCTGAACCACATCTGGCTGTGCTTGGGGACGTCACCTCTGCCCCACGGTGCACAGGGTTAGTGCAGTTCCGGTGCTCTGCTCTCCCCTGAGGACCAGGCTTGTGACCCAAACAAAGCTGGAGGGACTCAAGTCAGGGAAGAAACAAAAACCAAAGAACATCAGCTTGATTGCAGCCATGGTGCCCAGCAAACTCTCAGATGACTTCTGCTTTGAAGGGGCTGCCCTGGTTGCTTTCTGGCTCTAGCGTCTGATTCTGCAGCCTTTCTGTCCTCTCTAGGCACCAGCCACCCAGCAGACTTCTGGCGAACCACTTTGTGCTTCCTATAGACAGAGCTGGTTTCTGTTGCTGGCCACCAAAGAACTCAGATGGTTCCGGGCTTAGAAAGGTCAGCAGGGACCATGGGTGGGGAACCAAGACGTGCATTCGCTAATTGCCACCCGTCACCCACCTCTCCCGTGTTTACGCAGACGCACCGCCCAGACCTCTCTGCAGCAGCAGCCAGCAAGGTGAGCTCTGGGTACAATTCTCTATGATTCCCCCAGAGCCCGCTCAGAGGTATAAACGACTGTTCCCATGGTGCAGATGGGGGAACTGAGAATCAGCAGGATTGAGGTCCTGGGACTCGTGAGTGGCACCAAGCTTTAGACCAAGGTCTGTTCGACAATAAAGCCCATTCTTGTGCACCCTGCCAGGCCTCTGCTGCACTCAGGGCTGAACAAGTTAATTTTTTCTTTTAAAATGGTTTACATCAATGTTTTAATTAACAACACCTCACCAATTAACAGCAGTCTTTTCTCTTTCTTTCTTTCTTTCTTTCTTTCTTTCTTTCTTTCTTTCTTTCTTTCTTTCTTTGTCTGCACACACATCTTATTTGGGATCTCAGATTACAGAACAGGTAGGGGAGGAAGGATGGGAAAGGGACAGAACCCAGCCACCCTCCCTATCTCTGCAAAGGGGACACCAACCCCCTGGAAACCCAGTGGTCTGACATGCAGGACAAAAATAAGCGCTCTGAACAATTTGGCTTTTTCACTAATTCAAATAAGACCACACTCCCTGACCTCAATCTATTTCTAGTCACGGCGCCTTAGGAAGCTTAGAAGCCCAGCAAGCTTCGTGGGACCACTCTCAGTGTTCCCTCTCGTGTCAGCTCAAATATCCCATTTCCGGCTCCTCTCTGACCCGTGTTCCTTAACCGAGAGCTGTTCATCTTCTTCATGTTTAGGAAACTGCAAACTCAGGATAAATGTGCCATCCCCTGGTGTCTCTTAAATTCCATCTGGAAGCATGCCACGGGCAGAGGGTTTAGCATATCTCCTTAGGCACTGGGAGCTCAGAATTCGCAGGGAGATTAATGCATATGCTGTAAGTCACAGTGAGGAGAGCTATAAATAGAGGGGCCTCTTTGCTCACGCTGGAGGGTCTCCGGGTGCAGCCACAATGCCTCATAACCCTGATCCCCACACAAGGGGGAGCGTGACAATGGCTGCGCTCAGAGAGGGCATATTTTATGCATGAACTGGTCTCATTTCTGGAATCCGCAAGCTTTTAAGAGGCAAAAGCCATGGAATATTCCACACCTCATCCGCATTATACCTTGAGGTTCATTCAGAACACCCCTTAGCATAGGTTGGGGGGGGGAGCATAAATCCTCGGGGCTTCCAGAAGCCTACTTCCAAATGCACTGGGCAAGTTTTTCCTTAGAGGACATGCTTTCTTTATGCAAATGAGGTTTCCAAGTTGCATCATTTTCAATAGAAAACTGAAGCAGATCATCAGGGCTCGTTTCTTTCTTTCCAAAAATCTGGCTGAGTATCCCATTCTTGTGCCTCCACTTCTGCAAAACACGGGGCTGGAGCCTGGCTGGCTGTTTCTCCCCACCTTCTCCAGTGTTTTTGTTTAAAACAGCTCTACCACTTCCAAGGACTGGCAAGGCCGTGCCTCAAAGAGAAAGGACAGGGACCTCAGGCAGCCACCTTGGAATGCCACGGCTTCTTTCAGTGAGGTTGCAGTTGATCGGCATTTTTCAGCCTTGGTACTAGTGGCATTTCAGACTGAATGTTTCTCTATATTGAGGGCTGTCCTGTGCATCTTAAGATGTTGACAGCATTCCCAGGCCCCACCTACTAGGTGACATTAGCCTCCCCTCCCCACCCCAGGTGTGACAACTGAAAATGTCTCCAGACACTTCCAAATGGTGCCCAGCTGAAAACCTCTGAGCTGGGTGTTTATTTAGCACCGACAGGACTGAAATGGAAGTCACCTGGCAGGCTGAGCGCATAGACCTGATCTCCACAGGACAAAAACCAGTCTGGGGCTGAGGTCTCTTCCCCCTCTCTTCTGTGCCTCACACCCAAAGCCCGGGGCAGAGGATCTCCCAGGTCCCCTTATGGAAAAGTGCAGAACGTTTTCTGAGTTCGAGAAGGGGAAATGGACAGAGAAAACCCTCAGGAGCCGGCACCACTCAGGACCCCTGGTCCCGAGAGCCCCTGCTGTCCTGCTTCTAAATGCACAGTCAGCTGTCCGGCCAGAAATAAAAGGTTTATGTCGGGTTGTCACATGGATTCTTATGGCAATAACATTTGGAGCCTTTTACTGGGACATAAACTGTAAGCTAAAATGTCACCAGATTTTATTAGACAATCTAAACTTAATTGCAAATAAGTTGATGTACTCGTAAAAGATGATGTAAGACTGCCATCCCGGCAGCCGCTCGGGGCCGCCCGGAGCGCAAGGCGACGGCCGAGTGCCGATTTGTCCTCTACGCCAAAAAGCGCCACTTGGTTTCTGAAGTACAAAGGGGGAAGACTTATGTTGGCAGGAAGCAACATTATTACTTAATAATAATAACACAGGGAAGCAGAGGTTAAAAGAGGTCAGTGCAAACCATGTTCTAAGACCATTTTCTCCGGAATAAAATTTTCATAAAGAGCTCTCAGTCTTTTTTATGGCCGGTGAGAACGTCATTGCGAAATTAATGATGGGTCTCAATGATAAATCTGCTTTCACATGGAGGGCTGGTTTGTCGAAAATGCGCGTTTATGCCTGTACGTCTGGGAACGAGAACAAGACAAGGAGACACCCAGAGGGACCGTTGTTCCGAGCCCGGCCAGCTGTCCCGCCACCTGATCCCACCACGTTTACTCCAAGTGAGAATATAGATAAAAAAAAATCTATTTTTTTTGTGCAAGGATTGGAATTTTACTTTAAAAAAAAAAGATAATATATGCTTAATATTGTGAGGATGCCATGGTTTATGTGAGAATCCTGTTTTTATAACAAATGGCTTCAGAAGATTCACCCAAGATGACAAATGTGCAAAAGAATTTTTGTGAATCTCTAAATGCTAATCAACTTGCCATATCAGGCCATTTTTCTTAATTATTATTATTATTATTTTTTTTTAAGACAGAGTCTCACTTTGTTGCCCAGGCTGGAGTGAGTGCCGTGGCTTCAGCCTGGCTCACAGCAACCTCAAACTCCTGGGCTCAAGCGATCCTCCTGCCTCAGCCTCCCGAGTAGCTGGGACTACAGGCATGCGCCACCATGCACGGCTAATTTTTTGTATATATTTTTTTTAGTTGGTCAATTAATTTCTTTCTATTTTTAGTAGAGATGGGGTCTCGCTAAGGCTGGTTTTGAACTCCTGACCTCGAGCAATCCGCCCGCCTCGGCCTCCCAGAGTGCTAGGATGACAGGCGTGAGCCACCGCGCCCGGCCTTAATTATTAATTGATCAATTTTCAGGAGGTGTTTGTTTTAGTTTCCTAAGGCAGCTATAACGCAAAATTGCATAAACCAAGTGGCTTGCACCAATAGGGATTTATTCTCTCATGGTTCCAGAGGCCAGAAGTCCAAACCCAAGGTGCCAGCAGGGCCAGGCTCCCGCCAGAGGCTTGAGTGCAGGATCCCTCCTGACCCCTCCAGCTTCCAGTGGCTGCTGGCATCCCCTGGTGTTCCTGGGCCTTGTCAACTCAAAATGACAACAGGGAGAGAGAGAAACAGGCTCTTCGAAGAAAGAGTTCATGCGGGAATAGCAGAGGACTGTGATCCAGGACTAGAGATATTGGGTGAACCGCAGTCACACCCCCAGTGGCTGGGGCCAGGAGAAGCCCTTAAGGACAAGGGAGGAGAAACCCACGGAAGTCGCTCTGCAACAAAGTCTGCGATTACAGGGATTTGCGTGGGACTTGGCGGTAGCTCGTGGGGGAGGCAGCCAAAGTTGGACAAGCGCCCTTGTGCGACTTACCTGGAATCCTGAGTTTCTAAGGAGACCCCACCCAGGCCCCATCCCAGGAAGCTCTTAGGATGAGTCTGGTTACAGGAATACATGTATGAGGGCTCCTTCCTTGTGGGTTTGGCACAACGAGTCCATTCTGATAGTGGCACCTTCCACACACACATGTGCACACACACATGTGCACACACACATGTGCAGCTGCATCATTGCCATCTGCAGGTCCACATGTTGTTCCAGGGCCGCCTTCTCTGTGGGTCCGTTTCTGCATCCAGATTTCCCTTTTCTTACAAGGACACTAGTCAGTTAGGAGCATCTCTGTAACCCAAAGGAGGCTTCCTCCTGTCTGCGTGCAGGGTGCACAGACAAAACACAGGGACACGCTGGCCGCCGGCTCACTGCTACTTGGTGCGATGCCCATGGGCTCCCTACAAGCACGCCCCAAACACCTCTGCCCTGTGGGACCCACTATCACAGCGACGGCAGCCGTGCTTTGAAGTCAGGCTGACCCGAGCCCAGCTGAGCAACCTGGAGCTTCAAGTCTCTCCTCGGTAAAGTGGGTATCGTCCTACATAAAGGATGCACCAGCCCAGCCCCTGGAGAGTGCCCACCCTCACTGTCCCTGCTCCTGCCGTTAACACTTTCTCCTCTGTGCTGCAGTTTGGCCGGGACAGCCTGGTACCCCCAACCCTGGGCTCACCGCTCCGCAGGTAGCCAGGCTGCCCTCCTGACCCCTCGTGCCTGCCGAGCTCCAGCTAACCGGGCGGGCCCTGCCCTGGCTGCTCTCTCCGCCCTGGGCCCGTGCTCTCCAGGGCTCTGTGCTGCCTCTGGTGTTGCTGCCCCCTCCTGAGGGCTTCTCCTCCTCTGGCCCTTGCACCCTGCTGGGGTTCTTCGGGGGTCTGTCCTTGGCCTCTCCTCACTCCCTGCGCAGATTCTCTGGGGTAAACACACCTCCCCTGTGGCTACCAGCCCTGTCCCCAAGGGACATGTCCCCATGGGCTACCAACCCTGTCCCCATGCAGAGACTGCTGGGGTTTGGACTCAGTTTCCACTTCTCCCTCCCCGCTTCCAGGCACTGCCTCAGCACCCTGCACGGCCTGACAGAGGACTCCACCTGCCTTTCTGTGACCTCCTGTTGACTTCATTTCCAGCCCCCAACAGGTGGAAACTCTTTCAAGGGCAGGCTTGGTTCCTGTCCTAGCACGGTGCCTGGTGCACAGTGGAGGCTGAGTGGCTGCTGCTTATCATTCATTCATTCATTCACTTATATATTCAAAACAATATTTAGTGAGCACCTAGCCTGTGCCCGGCGCTATATTCGGTGCTAGGGATTCACCTGAGCACAAAGTACCGACTCCCTCCCCCAGCTCCACAGGTGTTACGTATGTGGGGGAGGGTGGGCACAATGAACCGATAAACATCAAAATACATCATGTGGTGACAAGAGCTATGAAATAAGGACAAGCCAGGGTAAGAGGTGGGGTCCCATTTGGACACCAAGGTGAGAGAAGCCAGGTTATTTGGGGGTGGGGCACCCCAGGTGGACGGAAAGCGGGAGTCAGGGTGCTGATGCAGCTGGAGCTGTGAGCAAGAGCGACGTCAGTGGGCGAGGTCAGCCCAGGTCCACAGGGGAAGAAGGGGCCAATTCCTGCAGCGCCTCTCGGGCCCCCATCATGGGGTCCCTGCATGCCGACATCCTTGGCCACCCACTGAATGAGGGGCATGAGACCCCCTCTCAGCAGTGCGGGTTTTGCTGCCCACATCCAAGACCACACCTGCAGCCCACCTGGTCCTCAGAAACCACAGCCCTTCCAGGTATGAAGTCAGCCAAGAAAGAACTCCACCAGCTCTGCAAGCAGAGAAGGGGCATCGCCGAGAAGGCCCTTCCCCTAAACTCCACAAAATTAGCACAGCAGATTCAGGCTGGAAGGAGTCTGCAGCCCGTGGTGTGGGCTCCGCACTTATAAGAAGGAAAGTTCAAGAAACAGAGCAAGAAAAACTGCCAAAGCTGCCCCCTGCCCAGCCTCCAGGTGTAATAAATCACTTATTTTAAAAGGTCTGCTTTCAGGCAGGTAAGGAATTTTGTCCTATAATCGTCATCAGCATAAATTAGTGGCTTCTTTCAACAGGGTTTATTTACTTAGCAAGTAAATTGGGTTAGATCATCACTAAATGTTGCCATTTGGCACATATGATATTTATGCACTTAATAGCTTCATTAATGAGATTCCTGGGAGTATATTACTGAGCGAGCCTATAGATCATTGGGCAATAAATTTAGAGACCGTTCCTTAGTATTCATCTAATTTGGCCATAGTTTTAATTAAGTGTTTCAGCTAATGATTTCCATTTATGTTTAATAAAATTTATGGTGTCAAAATAAGTTATCAAACCCCAATTTATTCAAGTTCTTCTAACTGATGGGGCCGCCCCAAGCGGAGAGCAGCATGTGTCGCCGGGTGACAATTTGCATTTCGAGGCTTTCACTGGGCTGTGAGGGAGTCCTTGGTCAGAGGCATTTGGAAAGGTTTCTGGCCTTACAGGATTTACCTTAAAAATCATTTGCGTTGAAAAGGAAAACAGATGTGGTTAAAGTCACCCTTGACTGATGCAGAAGGAGACAGTCTAGCAGTCTACCAGGAAAGGCTGATTCTGGAAATGGTTACAAAGAGGCAGCTGACCTGAATGCCACGGAATTTGCCTCGGATTATGTGGCACTGCCTCCTCCCTCTAAAATGAAGTCTTACGGACTCACGCACTCTTCCAGTACGTGGGCCCAGCGCAGGGAACCGGCCTGGCTCACTCAGCGTGCAGACCCTCGGTCCCTCCCTCATGACGGACGGCTCGGGTCTCGGTCGCCAGGGTGTTCCTGGCCGATGGCTACAGTCGAGCCCCAGGGAGCACAGCCCTGCCATCCCATCCCTAGGGTTGCCGAAGACAGTCAAGGCCATGCCTCTTCCCCAGGGCAGCCTGAGTCCAGTGACGGACTAGTGTGGCCAACGCCTGCCCCAGGGCCAGCTCGGAGTGGCTCTGAAGAGCCTCCCTGCTCCAGAGCCCAACCCAACCAGCGGCAGAGTCCTTGGTGCGGCTCCCCCCAGCCCGAGGCCGCCCTTTGCCCAGGCGCAGCACTGCCTCTGCTTCCCTGGAAGGGACTCTGAGAACTGCCCCGATAGACCCTCTCACGGTCCTGCACGGGGAGGCCCTGTGGCCTTCAGCGCATCTCAGAGCCCCGCTGGAGAGAGCACCGCCCTCCAAGGCGCGCACCAGGACTTTCACAGCAGGAGCTTTGTGAAATAGCAAAGACCGGAAAGTGACCTAAAGGCCCATCGAGGCATAAAATGTGGACAATTTCTACAGCACAGACTCTCCTGCACTTAAAAAGGGTGAGGTGGGTGTGTATATGTGTATATTATTATAGAGATAAACTAGACCAATCTATGCTGAGAGGCAAAAAAGTCAGAAGAGTTGTACATGTGATGCATTTTATGTCAAAATAAAACAATTATATATATCATTGTTTTATTTTGACATAAAATTCATGGAATATATATATATACATATTCCATGGGAATCTAGCTGTCTATCTGGAAAATGTCTATATGCAAACAGATAGAAAAGTTCTAGGCGACACAGGACTGATGACAGTGGCTGCCTCAGAAGGGGTGAGGGCTGAGAATTGGGCGTGAAGGACAGGCTCGATCGAAGGGACTTGGACTTCATCTGGAATGCTTCCACTGCCTGCTTCTTACAGGAGAATATATTCATGTATTGATAGCTAAACTAAATATTAATCATGTTTTTGGAATGTGGACCATATTATTTTCTCTAAAATGTACGGATGGGACCCTTTATGGGGACGAAAAGGAAGAAAGCGCATCAGAAATACTTAGATGCCATTCGAACGTCTGCTTTGCTCCTCAGTCAGAGGAAAATCATGGGGTTACTCGTAAAAAGAAAGCAGATCACGAAAATATGTCTGATCCGCTATACCAAGCGGTCACCAGTATACAAAATCTCTTCAGAAAGCATTGCCCTAAACCTTGGGGTTTTCTTATTTGAAATTTCCCATAGCACTGGTGGTTGCTAAGAGATGAGTACAGCCGGCTCCACCAGTGCGGTTTCCTCGTTCCTGTAACTGAGCTCTTCTCTTTTACAGTCACGCATGGCTTAACTACGGGGATACGTACTGAGGAATGCGTCGCTAGGCGATTCCATCATCGTGCAACCTTCATGGAGTGCACTTACACACACGTAGATGGTCCTACTCACCGGGGCTATGTGGTGGGAACTATCACTCCTTCGCTACACACCTGCACGGCATGTCACTGCACTGAAAACCCTAGGCGACTGTAACACAATGGTAAGTATTTGTGTATCCAAACATACCTAAATGTAGAAAAGGTACAGTAAAAATACAGTATAAAGGCTCACAAATTGTACACCTGTATTGGGCACTTACCACGAATGGAGCTTACAGGACTGAAGTTGCTCTGGGTGAGGAAGTCAGTGAGTGAGTGGGTGTGAAGGCCTCGGACATTACCGTCCACCACCGTAGACTTTGTAAACACTGTACCCTTAGGCTACACTAAATTTATAAAAAAAAATATTTTTATTTCTTCAATAATAAATCAACCTTAACTTATCGTAACTTGTTTACCTTATAAACTTTTTTATTTTTTTTAACTTTTTTGACTCTTTTGCGATAACACTTAGCTTAAAACACAAACACGTTGTACAGCGGTACACAAATATTTTCTTTCTATATACCCTTATTCTATAAACCTTTTTCTATTTTTGAAACTTTTTTTAAAAATTTCTTAATTAGTTTAAAAAGTTTACTTTTTACTTTTTTTACTTAGTTTTTTTTTGTAAAAAACTAAGACAGAAACACACACATTAGCCTAGGCCTAGACGGGGTCAGGATCAATTTCACTGTTTTCCACCTGCACATCTTATCACCCTGGAAAGTCTTCAGGGGCAATAATGTGCGTGGAGCTGCCATCTCCTATCACAATGCCTTCTTCTGGATACCTCCTGAGGGTCCTGCCTGAGAATGGCTCTCAGCTTACTTTTTTTTTTTTTTTTTTTTTTTTTTTTTGAGACAGAGTCTCGCTTTGTTGCCCAGGCTACAGTGAGTGCCGTGGCATCAGCCTAGCTCACAGCAACCTCAAACTCCTGAGCTCAAGCGATCCTCTTGCCTCAGCCTCCCAAGTAGCTGGGACTACAGGCATGCGCCACCATGCCCGGCTAATTTTTTGTATGTATATTAGTTGGCCAATTAATTTCTTTCTATTTATAGTAGAGACGGGGTCTCGCTCTTGCTCAGGCTGGTTTCGAACTCCTGACCTCGAGCAATCCGCCCGCCTCGGCCTCCCAGAGAGCTAGGATGACAGGCGTGAGCCACCGCGCCCGGCCTTACTTTTTTCTTAATAAGTAGGAGTATACTCTAAAATAATGATTAAAGGTATGGTAAGGACATAAACCTGCAACATGGTCGTGTATTATCATCATTATCAAGCATTATGTATTAATATCGTATGTGCTAGCCTTTTATACAACTGGCAGCTCAGTGGGCTTGTTCATACCAGCAGCACTGCAAACAGGAGAAGAGTGCACTGCACTGTGACATTAGGGTGGCTACAAGGTCACCAGGTGACAGGAGGAACTTTTCAGTTCCATTATAATTTTATGGGACCACACCGCACATGCAGCCTGTTGTTGACAAAAACACTATTATGTGGCGCATGGCTATAATTCACAGTCACTTTTTAATGCCAATACAATCGAGGCAACTTATGTGTAAGAATATCAGCATGTCCATAAATTCGGTGCAAGGTCTAGATTAATTTCCATAGCAGGAGCGAGGCAGACGCCGTAAATCAGAGAGCAGCAGAGCCGAACACCCCTGGAGACCACCCGGCCCACCCCGCCATTTACACAGAGGGCACGGCACGAGAGAGGGCAAGTGACAGATTCTTCAAGGAAAAGCTCCATCAGAGTCGCCTTAGGTGGCACAGATCATTGCAGAGGACACTTGCGTTTTGCCTGCTCAGCTATCTTCCCCCTTCTAGAAACAGCCCCAATTTCCATCTAGCAGCCAGCAGCATGATTTGTGGGTCCTGACACAAAATGAAAATGCGGGTCCCCTGTGCAACGATTATTAAGAGTTTGCAAGACGGTGGGTGACAGCACAGCGTTCAAGCAGGAGCAGAGCCCCTCTGAGCACGGGACCCCGTGCATGTGCCCTGGCCACCCACCGATGAAGCTGGTCTGTCTCCCACTGTCCTCTGTGAGGTGGGCGTGGAGGCCATGTCCAGCCCTGGCACCAGAGCACGTGACCCTGAGCTAAGCCAAGCGCTTATATTGCTTCGGTCACGCTGATTGGTTCAGGGATGAGCATGTGACCCAAAGGCATCCAATCAGAGTGATTCCCAGGGCTGGTGCCAAGAAAGCTGGGAAGCTCTAATCCCCTCTTGGGGGCTGACCCTGGACCATGAAGCCGAGCTGCTGCTGGCAGCCTTCCTGTGACCATGAGGACAGAACCCGCCTGAAATTAAGGCAAACACACAGTAGACAGTAGAGCTGAGCTGGGAGCCAGAGAGAACCAGGCTCTGATAGTATCCTTTAAACTCTTATAGCAAATATCCCCTTTATGTGATCCAATACATTTTTGTTTATAATGATTTGAGCTAGATTTTCTGTCACTTCCATGCAAAAGCACCCTCTCTGAAGAAGTTCTCACAGATCATTTAAATTGTACATTTTGCACAAGTTTGTGCGGATGGCAATTTGGCAATGTCAATTAATATTTAAAATGCTCATGTCATTTGCTCATGAATTCTATTTCTAGAAAGAAACTTATCCTACAGAAAAGCCCTGATCCAATTATGCAAGGACTTTATTTTAATGGTCTTTGCAGCATGGTTTACAATAGTAAAAAATGGAAAACAAACATACCTCCAATCAGCATAAGACTGATTAAATAAACCATGGCCATTTAATTGTCTAGAACCACAAAGACAAGTTAAAAAGAACGAGGCCGATACGTATTCCCATAAGAAGGTATCCATGATTTGTTGGTAAGTAAAGAAAGCGAGCTGTACAAGAAGGTGATAGTTGGATCTTATTTTTTGTAAAATAAGTTAACAACACGATTCTAGCACGTATCTACTACGGAGAAAAATGTTGCCGGAGGATTTGGGGGATTATAGGAAGGGCTTTCATTTTTATAGAATACATAAAAATTCAAATGCTGCAGAAATCTAATGAGGATGTATTGCTTTTACACTGGAAAAAAAAAATGAAATGAAATTTTAAATTCCAAAGTGCACCATTTATCTTGAGGCATTTGGCCATAAGTAACTCTGTGACGCTAGTGTTAAATAAAACTCCGTGAGACCTATGCCGACTGCTCCCAACCAGCTGCTCCTCAAGGAAAACTCTCCACTGTGTGAGGGCTGGCTTCAGAATGTTCCAGAAGGTGCGGGATGGCCATCCCAGGCACCACTGGATTCACTGTTGCTGACACTAACAGGCTTCGGGAGGCTGGTTTCCTATCTCGGGACCCCCTGCTGAGTTGGGTGCCACTTTCCTTGTCCGTTTTCACACGATCACCATAACACGTTTTGATTGTGTCTTTTAATTCAAGACTGAACGCCTAAAAGACACACGGGGTAGCTACCACCCGACTGAGAGCCCAAGCCGCGGTTCCTCAGTGAGGAAGTGAGCACGTACTGAGCAGCTATTATGGGCCGAGCACTGGGGAGGCAGCATGGCGTGGGCTGGCCGTGGTCCTGTCTTCCCAGCGCCCGGCGGGGAACACGGGCGTGAGGAGTGGCCAGAGCAAGACGCAGGGGGCGGGGCCGCGTGTGCAAGGCTAACCAGCTTCTGGAGCCAGGGAGGCTTCCAGAAGGAGTGCAGTTTCAGGAGAAGCCTGGGACAGATAAGAGTCATCCAGGAGGCGCTTGTGTGAAGGACCTGAATGAGAACAGGAAAGGGACTCGGGGAAGCGAAAGGGAGCCCAGTTTGTCTGGGACGTGCAGAGCTGGGGAAGGAGGCGCAGTTAGGCCAGGCCTTTCTCACTCTGCTGGAATGTTGTCATTTCTCTTGAGAAAAATGTACAGCCATGGGGAGTCTTAAGCCAGGACTTTGTGGCTGCATTTGCAGCACAAAGGGGGTCTTTGCTGCTGGGGCAGGGGCGCAGGCTGGTCTGGGGAGACCCTGGAAGCAGTCTGGGCAGAGGATGGAGGCTAGGACTCAGGGGTGCAGGGGGGAGCAGGGCGGAGAAGGGGGCAGGAGAAGAATGGACCTGGCTCAACCACGGCTGGTCTGGGCTGGCAGGGGTGGGTGTGCGGAGCCCATCTCAGCCCAGGTCTGCTTTCACCGCCATCCGCTCCCAACGCCCCACCCTTGTGCACCGCCCACTCTGCGCCGGGGACCACGCCGAGCCTTTGTGTCTCCTCCACGCACGCTCACTGCACCCATCGCGATGGCTCCCGTTTGAGGCAGGACGAGTTGGAGATGGTTCCTAAGTGGCCCCACCAGTAAGGGCAGCAGGACAGACAGACAGGCCGAAGGACCATCGACAGCATTGTCAAAGAGGCATAGACGATCTCAAGCTGGAACGGCTGAGCATTGCAAGGCGCACAGGACCCCCCGAGCATGGGGCATGCGCCCCCGGATTAGACAAGCCCGTCCGGCTCTGGGGTCGGAGTAAGTGCAGACCGTCGGGGGGTCCTGAGACCACAGGGTTGCTTGATGAGAACTCACTCATGCCACCTGTCACAGACCCAGGAAAGATGACGGCACAACATGGACACTACGGTGGTTCACACACACCTTATTTTTTCCTCATTGTATTCACGGCTTGAAGCAATCAGGAGCAAGCTGTCTTCCGCTAGAAAAGTAAACCTTAGCGATTAAAAAAAGCGCTTGCAGCCCATGGGAATGCCTTCCTTCCATGCACGTAGTGGCTGGTTCTGTGGCTAAGCCAGGTGGAGAACCTGCTAGTGAACGTGCAGGCCTGCAGCCTTCTGCCCCTGCCTTGAAAACCTCAACGGATGGACGCATAAGGCACAGCCCGGATGCAACTTGGCTTTCATTTTCACTTTCAGAATGATTTCTACTCAAAGGGAATACTCTCTAGGACCCACAACTCCAAGAAGGAAGCCCAGGCTGGAAGTTTCAAAACTAGGTAGAATGGTCTGACAGCAATGCGAGATTTAACTGACTTGGAGATTTCATTGCAATCGTTAGATTTTGGTGCATGCTCCAGTGAGCATGCACCAGTGCAAAAGTTCCATAGGTTCCATGAGCTCCAGTGCAAAAGTTCCATAAGTTTTGAGTGGTCTGCCCTAACTGTTTTTTACACACAGCCCTGTTTTGTTTTTTTTTAATTGCTTTTAATCTTTTGTTTCTAGTGTGTGATTTCACACAACACAGGGGTTTTCAGGAGCGCCTGCGTGATGGCACAGCAGAACCTCCTGCCTTTGAACTGTGGGGGCTTCTCAAGGAGGTTAGACAACATCCACAGGCCATGTAAGTGACCGTGCGTTGCTCAGGCTGGGAACAGGAGTAGCAGGGCTCCCAGGGAGCAAGGCCTACGGTGGCGTCACTCTCAGCGCCGTGCAGGTGCAGCGTGGGCACCGAGCGCCCCCTTCCTCTCTGCACCCCGGCACCTGTCTCGCCGCACCCGAGTCCCAGCCCTGCTGTGGCTCTTTCAGAACCTTTTTCTGCCCCGACCCCCGGGGTTACGTACTTGAAGGCCAAGTGCTCACGAGTGCAGGACACACTCTCTGCAGCTCCCGAGCACTGTGTGACGTGTCTGCCCACCTGAGCCCAGGGAGTCCTGTGGAGGACCATAGCGTGGTGGAGGAAGGCCTGCATGCAGAGCATCCCTCGGGGTCAGCGTGTGGGGTGGGGACCCCCTCATTCCCTCTGGGGACAACTGTTGATAAAAGCTTTGCAGTTAGTACGCGCTTTCACACGCATTTGCTTAGGGGTGGGGCAGACGTCACGATATTGAACGTTTGGGGACAACCATGTGTCCACTCGCCCCTCGCCGGAAGGGCAGGCGGCCCCGCCACAGGCCGACACACACATAGAGAGAAACTCGAGCATTTTGGCTTCATCTTATCTGCTTCCTCTTGCCCAGCAGAGCTGTCATCTCACTCCTTCCACTCATGCTGCAAGCAGGGACCCCTGGAGTCCCCCCTGAAGCCCCGCCATGTCACCAGAACCTCTCTCATGTGCACCTTGAGCAGTGTCAGTGGAGCCACCTGCCTCTCAGGCTGCTGCCTGGCCCAGCTCCGGGGCACCATTCACACAGGCCCTGCCACGCAGTGGCCGGGTCCCCTGTGGCTGGTGCCCCTGCCGTTATGCAGTGAGCTGGACTCGCATCCGGCCTGCCTGAAGAAGAGGAGCCACCCTCCCTCCTCGTTTCTGAGCCCAGTCCCAGGGCCCCCAGCATCTTCCACAGACGCCACCGTCAATAAACGCCTGCCTGTTCCCATAGTTAATAATGCAGAACAATCGCAGTGTCAGGGCGGCCGTTGCCCAGAGCTTGCGCGCTGCCAGGCCACGCCCCACCTACCTCTCACTGGGGAGGGAGGCAGAGCCCGCCTCTGCGTTTTAGAGATGCGCGGACTGACCCACACACATGCAGTGGCTTGTGCAGCGTCTACTTGCAGGACTCAGCCATGCTGGGATGGAACTCGGTCTGACTGACTCAGAAAAAAGCCCCAGCTCTTACTCCGTTTGCAGAAGGGAGGGGGTGCATGCCTGCTCCCACAGTTGCAAGTTTAAGGTCACAGGTACTAGTACTCCCTGGAACAGCCAAGCTTTCAGTTGGAAAAGCCCTGCATCCGTTGGCACCATCACTGCCCAAGACCCCTCCGCTCCCTGTGGACACGGCCTCACTGTTCCCAGGCCCCCGCCCTGGACTCTGCCATCCGGATCATTCTGCTCACCTGCCCCGCCATCCACACGCCACAAACGCCACCGCTAATTCCAGGAGTTTACTTTCAAAATAACTTCATTTGGATTTACAAGAAGGCAACAGAAGCCCTTTGATCTAGACAAGGCACGTACGGTTTCATTCCATGGTTTATGAAACAATTTTAGACTAATTATTTTTGACAACTTGCAAATGTTTGTAAACTTCTTCAAGAAGGAAATGGCACAATTATGTCTTCCTCTGACAAAGAGGAAAGGAGGTTTCCTTTGTGCCAAGCGTTTGATATCTTTCCTCCTGGGAGAATTCTGGAGCCTTGATCCTCCGAGGGGATCCGATCTCCACTAAGAATTCATCAAATCGTCCTCCGGGCCTCTGTGAGGTCAATATAACTAAGCAGGTAAAAAGCCATGCTGGGCAGTAGTTGGAACCATTCCCCAGGGGTTCTGTCACGTGGGCGTGATGGCCCCAGTCAGGTGCCAGCCTTGCTCCCAGCCTGGACGCCACCCCGTGTTGGTGCCATTCCCATGTGACTCTGCCCACGGCCGTGCCCTGGTGGTAAACACACCTCGCTGTTAAAGGGAGATCACCTTTAAGCCCACCTTAAAGAAAATTATCTCAGATCACAACTACTAGCAACAAGCCGGAGCAATCCTGGGAGCTGGAGGAAGCTCCCAGATCCTGGAAATTACGAATTCAAAACCGCAGAACTCCAGCAAGGCAAAGCGAGGCCCCGGGGCCTGGCACCGCAGCAGGATGGACTCGGGCAGCCCCTCCGAGGACCGGCTGGCATTTTAACACCCTGTGATTGTTTACCATTGTTAATTCAAGTGCAGGCACGGCAGGCAGGTAGAAATACTGCAAAACCAAGCGGCCCTTAATCCCTGGCTAATCCCTGGTCAACTAACATATCCTTCCTTTATTAAAAAATAATAAGAAAAGAAAGAAAGAAAAAGGTATTCCAAGTCTTTTGTTGAAAACAAATTCCTACATAAAGAAAAGACCTTTTTCTTCCCTTGAGACCAATGCCCTGACTTCTACGTTCCGGCCAAAGACGAGGGATCATTCTGCTTCTCTCAAGTATTTTTCCAGGGCACCAACAAAGTTCTCATTATTTTCAACATAAATCCGTTTTATGATGTTTAAATGAAAAATTCCCTTTCACCCCTCTGACTCTAAGAAGAAATTCTTAACACTTACCTTTAGGAGCCAGTCACAAAAGCAGTCACGAAAGTGGAGACGTTGCCAAGCTGGCTTCTTTCTGAAAAGGTAATGAAGACAAACTTCAGATTTGTAATTTTTAAAAGGCAACCCGTAGAAGTGGAGGCAACGGGAGGTCTGATATCGCCCTGCCCCCCATCCCCCCACCCCCGGGCAGCCGCAGGGAGTGGCAGGGGGTGGATTTAGAAGGGAAGGTGGGAGCTTTATCTGAGGACTCTCATGGAATCCAAGAAAACGAAACGGCCACCCCCGTCAGGACAGCAGGAAGCAGAAGTCTCCTACCCGGGCACCTGGACCCTTCCTGCCAGGCCAGGGTTCACCCAGACGGGCCGCACGGACTCGGCACGCAAAGCCCTGCCCCACCCGGCCCCCACATGCACAGCGATCCTGGCTATACAGGTGTCCGAGAGCCTCACTCGGGTCAGGCACAGGCCAACCTCCGGGCTCCGACCCCCGCCCTCCTGCCGTGCGGTGCTCAGCTCTGCTCTGTAAATTTGTCATTAATAAATCCATTTTAAGAAAAATACCTATGACCCCCTTTGGGAGGGCAAGTGTCTACCAAACATACCAGGTCATGTCCTTGTGGCCCCAGAAATGCCTCCTGCCAGAAATGCTCAGGCATGTGTGGGTTCATGTAGCTACAAGCTATTCCCAGTTGCTCCATTTACAATATCGAAGACAAGAAGCAGCTGACGTGTCCGTCAGTAGGGAATGGTTGAATGAACCATGGCACGTCCATAAAATGGAACTCCATGCAGCAGAAAAAAAGAATGAGGAAATATACGGAAAGGGAGAGGTCCCCAAGGGCATATTGTTACACAGGACAAGACACAGAGCCGTGCATAACGTGTGCTACCTCCCGTGTGTGCGAGCTGTGTTGGGGGCATGCATATCCGTGTCTGCTGTACTTGCGCAAGCTCTCTGGAAGGGGGCGCAGAGGTCAGGATGGCGACACAGTGCCTGGGAGCCGGGCAGGAGGCAGGGTGTTCAATTGCGCACCTTGGTCTATGTACGTCGGCTTTCGAGCCAGGTGAGCGTCCTATCTAGCCAAAAATAAACAAAACGATTACATATTAAAGGGAAGTGAATTGTAAAATCAAAGGAATCATTGAAACTATATATTGCTCCCGTAAATGGAAAAGTACCACCACTTCCCTTAACTGGTGCATAACTTTAAAAATAGATCAGACAAAAAAAAAAAAAAAGAGCTATCAAGCCATGAAAGGACGTGGAGGGGACTTAAACTCATCTTGCTAAGTGAAAGACACCGGTCTGGAAGGGCTGCACACCGTCTGACTCCAGCTCTGCGCCATCCTGGAAAAAGCAAAGCTCTGGGGGCAGCGGGAAGACCCGCGTTTGCCAGGGGTGGGGGAGAGGGAGGATGAAGGGGGTTTTTAGGGCTGGGAACGTGCTCCGTGCAATCTCCGTGCAGTCCCGTCACGGCGGGTACCGGTCGCCGTGCGCTTGTGCAGACACGTGGGATGTGCAATGCCAACGGTGAACCCGCCTGCAGACCACAGACTCCGGCTGACGGAGATGTGCCGACGCGGGTCAGCAGCCATAACGGACGTGCCCTTCTGGTGGGGGTGGCGGAATTTGGGAGGCCGTGCACTTGTGGGGCAGGGAGGTAAAAGGGAGACACTTCTGCTCCTTCCACTCCATTGTGCTGTTGTGCCTAAAACTGCTCTAAAAGTTAAAACCGATCTAAAGCACGGATGAGACGCCACTAACCAGTGTCCCTACCTTCTTGCACAGCCGCCTGCAGAAGCGGCCACCGGTCTGTGTTGGAACAGAGCACTAAAGAGACGCTCGGAACAGGCAGCACCAGTGGAGACTCCGTGCAGTCACGGGAGGCCAAGAAGGAGCCGAAACTCAGTTTCTCACCACGGGATTCTTGTTTGATGCCACATCCGTGAACCACTGGCCCTAAATGCCGCACTTCAGGAAACGCAAGCCGTCCCTGCCGAGAGTTCCTCTCTCTTCTCCTCTCCCCAGAGGTCGAGTTGCCTTGATGAACTGCAGCCCCTACCTAGTGCTTGTGGCCGCTCATCTTTCGTGAACACTGCAGCAGTCGGACACGGCTCTTGAGCCGGGTAACAAGCAGCACTGTCCATGCACGGCCATCTATTAAGTGTGCCACGGTTTGCTCCTCACTCTGCCCGTCTCCAAGGTGAACAGAGGAGGTGTCAACACCAGTTTGTGACGGTGTCTCAGAGCAGTGACAGGTAAATAGTTTTTTATTTTATTTATTTTTGCAGCAGTTAACAGGCCGTGTAATCAGATGCATCAATCTGATTTTCACAGACAGCTGCCCCTGAGCCTGTCCAGGCCACAGCTCTGGGGCTGACAATGCCCAGGAGCACAGGCGGGACAAGGGCTCAGAGCCCCAGGGGCTCTCTGGAGCCAGAGTGCAGACTTTAGCTGTGGAGACCTAACTCACAGAGACCCCTGCGTGGGGAGCCAGGTGGGGACACTAACTGCCCGGTGCCTTTCCAGCAGGTGACAGCACAGGACATTTGATTAGCAGCTCTCCTTTCTCGCTTTGTTATTCACTTCAAGTTACTGTTGACAAGCTGCTTGGCGAGCATGAATTTGGAGCTGCACATCCTGCAAATGGAATATTAAACAGGTTCTACAGCAAGGCTGCCAGACCAGGGGACGCTCGAGTAAGAGTGAGAGAAACAGTTGAAGGATGGATTCTTTCTGGAGGTTTGATCCGCTAATTCTCCCAGCAGGGTGGGGAGGGCAGGGTGGACCCAGCGCACTGTGGTTCTCTGCCCCAGTGCCGTCTGCCCCGCGCATCTCTGCAGCCGCAGGCTGGGCTGCGCGTGGAGCAGAAGAGGCTGCAGAGTCCCGGCCCATGCGAGTATGGCGCAGTGTCCACAGGGAGACAGATCTTTTGTTCCCCACCCACTGTCCAAATCCAGGGGCGTCACTCAGACAGGACCGGCAAGGGCATCTTCCCGCCCCTGAGCGGGGACTGCAGGCTGACACTTATCAAAGCCGCGCCTGGCGTTGTGGACGCCATGTTGCAAGCCCGCTGTGCCCACCACAGGCACACGCCTTCGCCACAGGGGAGGGGGCGAAACGGCATCCTCATGGGAGGTGATAAACACTCCGTTGTAGTTTAGATTTCACTTTAACCATCGCCATTGCCAGCAATAGCTCACTTCACTCAGAACTTCCGTGCCGGAGACGTTCCGGGAGCTGTCACGGATTCTGTCACTTCCCGCCACGGGAACTGGAGAAATGACTTGCCCAGGGTCATGCGGAGCTGGTGAGTGAGCCCGGGTCCCCACCCCGATGCTGTTTGTCTGACTGCTGAGCTGTGGACACCACGGCGGCCCAGAGTCAGTGCTTCCACACGGGGGAAGAGTCGTAGCAGGACTCCGAGTTGCTCATCACCAAAACTCAGCTCCAGTGGGCTTCGGAAAATCAAATGGGAAAGGGAGGGACTCACTGGCTCATGCAAATGAGACGTCCAGTCCCAGCTGCACCCCAGTGCTCACCTGAGATCCCTGGTACCTGGTCTTCCTCCTTCTCTCAGCTCTGCCCTCCTGGAGCTGCCTTCAATCTCTTAGCAACCAGCAGGAAGCGAGCCCAGCACTTCCGGTTTGGCCCTCCTTGGGCCGCCTTGCGTAAGGAGCCCAGCCTTACGCCAGTCTCTGGCGCCAGGAGGCTGTGAGCTGGGTCACCTGTGCACCCGGGACCCAGACTGGAGAAGGGGTGTTTCCCCAAGACAAAACAGAGGCTCGCCTTCCAGAAGCGGGGGGTGGAGCAGGGCGGGGTAAAATAGCAGGTGTCTGCTGCAAAAGGCTTTGCCTGCCTACGGGGAAGCTGTGTTCCTCCGCCCTGCAGGGAGTCTCGGGCAGGACAGTGCAGCGGCAGGGCGCTTGCTACCCCACCTGCCCAGTCCTCCCACCCGCCCTGCCCCGCCTGCTTCCTCCTCTCCTCTGGGCCTCCAGGAAGGTAACTCCCAGAAAACATATGAAGTTGGTGGGGTTGTCCCACCTAAGCCTGGGTGACATTCTCGCAGCCATTCGCCTTCCCAGCTCGCTCTCAGGAACAGCCCGGCTGTCAGTCATCTGCAGCTTAGTTCGGCGTTTCCCAAACTTGCACTGTTCCGGAATCCCCCACTGGAACCCCCCAACACACATCCACGTGCCACCTGCACCACGTCATCTTCTCAGTATTTTTCTTCAAATTATCTTAATTTAAATAAAGACACCGAACAATGGAACCTGCCACGTAGAAAGCAATAGTGAACAAATGAATACCATGAAAATCAGTGACGGCTGTTAGTCTACCTGGGCGCCGCGGCCTGTCAAAGAGCCTGGGTCTCGGCGTGCACGCTCCCTGCTCTGGAAGGGAAGGCAGCCCAGCCGGAGGGGTGGTGGAGCCCGCTAGCCCCAACCTGAGGCTCCCTCTGACAGCCCCGGGACTGAGCGGAACTGGGCAGGAGGAACCGCTTCTGTGTGAGCCGTTCTTGACGCTGAGTCTCTGAGCATCCTCCTGGTGGTGGGCGCTTGCCACTCGGGAAGCCACCGTCTGGGAAACGCCACCTGGGACCTCAGCCTTCCTCCTGGGATGAACTAGGACACTCCACAGGGGGCCGTTTCTGGCCCAGGACAAAAGCCGATGCGCTGCGCTCTTGGAAGCAAACCCGCCGATGCCTGCCCTGCGGCTTGTGTGACGCGCAGACCTCAGACCCTTGGCGTGCACCGTCACGAATCCCTCCCCCAGCTCCAGACGGCGCCAGCCAGGAGCATCCGTGGTCTGAGACTCCAGGTGGCGAGTTCTCTCTGCGCAGCTGTCAGGCTGTGATCGCCCGCGGCTCCCTCTCGATGGGACGCTGTCTACGGGAGGGTGTGGTCACACCCGAGAAGATGGGAGGTTGCTCCTCTGTTGTCAGAGGAAGAAATGAAGAGTGAGATGCGGAGGGAACAAGGCTCCCAAGAAAAAAGAGAAAATAAGTGACCTCATGTCCATGCAGCAGTGTCGCATGGAGCGTCCCAGAGAATAGTGGCATCCTTATCTTGGCCTGTTAGCACGGAGAGACCTCCGAGGCAAAGAGCAGAGAGCAGAGCAACCGTCTGTGGTGTTAGTGCATTGGGTATTATAGACAGATAGATAGATAGGTTCGTAGAGATATTTATTAAGCACCAATCATGTTCCTTAGCTACTCATCTCACCCTCAAAACTTTCCAGAGGGGCAGGCAGTCGTACCGTGTTTCCCCCCAAATAAGACAGGGTCTTATATTTATTTTTCCTCAAGAAGACACCCTAGGGCTTATATTCAGGGGATGTGTTATTTTTTTTTTAAGTACGGTACAACGATCTACATTTATTCAAATATAGTTAAGTCATCTTCTTCTGGAACATCATCATAACTCTCCAAACCTCAAATGCCATCCTGAATTTCTTTCGACTCTATTTTCTTTAGAACCATTGGCCCCAATCTCTCTTGTTGAGACATAGAGCTCTCATGGGGCAGATGAGAAGGGCTGCTCATCTTCTTTACCACCCTGCGACGAAACGCAAGGGTTGTGCAGATACACTGTGTAGCCACGCCCATCACTAGGTCTTATTTTCAGGGTAGGGCTTCTATTGCACAAATGCTTAAGAATCCTGCTAGGGCTTGTTTTATGGGTAGGTCTTATTTTCGGGGAAACACGGTAGTTCCAGTATTAACTACAGTTTATATCAGTGGGAATTTAGCCTTGGTGAAGTTAGGTAAGTTGCCACAGTCACAGGGAACCCGGGCCAGGAGCCCTGCCCTTGTGGCACTACAGTCAGCACCCACGGTAGGGCCAGACGGCTTCCTGAGAGGGGTGCGTGGGCAAGAAAGGTCTAAAACACCTACAGACACAGTCTCTAAGCAATGGAGTGGGAAAAGCAGACTCACTTATCCCTTTTACTCTGTGTACTTCCATGTCGTTGTGTATTTGCATTGAGCATGGATGAGTTTTGCATATTTTCATTGAGCGTGGATAAGTCTTGTATTAAAAGCTGAATCAGTTTCTGGTTCCAGGTGAGAAGGAAAGCGCGCTCCACTCTGCCTCTCCCACTAAATGCAGCAACGAAACCCGAACAAAATTGCACGGAACAGCGATTTGAGGGCTCTGAAAAGCATATCGAAATAGGCGAGTCCAAAAAGAGACCAGGATTTGAAGAACCGCTGAACTGGCGTTTGGCTTTACCACTTCCTCTCCCTCAGAGTCCCCCAACCTGATGTCTGCAGAGCCTGAGTCCCGGAAGTGGCCTCAGGCCTCAGACAGAACCAGGAGAAGCCCCAAGCATGGCTTGAGGACTGGGAAAGGAAACTCCTAACGGTCTGAGATAGTGTAGAATTCCCTGAACACACGCTGCTTCTTTCTCCACCCTCTCGGCCCCCAGCCATAATCCGTGGCAGCAGCAGGGGCCCACGAGAGCCCAAATTCGAGGCAGGGGAAATTCCTAGGGCCGAGCTGTGGTCCCGACAGGTGGATGTGAGTCCTTTTCTCTGCTCTTCTCTCTGTGTCCACCAGCTCCTGGGACCCAGGGTGGGCAAAGTCACGGAACCACATGGCAGAGTAGGGTAACCGAAGCCCCCGCATTCCAGATGGAAGGCAGGAAAGAAGATCCGCAGGGACCCGGAAACTACCGAGGAGACTGCAGAGAGGAAAGAGCGTAGAAAGCATCCTGGGTTTGGCCTCAAGTGGCTCCAAGGAGGACCAGACCCTAATGCACATCCCAAGGAACTGGAGAACTGACCTACTGGTCACTGGCCACTGGGTGTCACACACGTGGGACAGATCTAAGTCCCGTGTTTCCCCAAAAATAAGACCTACCCATAAAATAAGCCCTAGCAGGATTTCTAAGCATTTGTGCAATAGAAGCCCTGCCCCGAAAATAAGACCTAGTGGTGGGCGTGGCTACGCAGCGTGTCTGCACAACCCATGCATTTCGTCGCAGAGCAGTAAAGAAGCCGAGCAGCCCTTCTCATCTGCCCCATTATGACAGCAACTATCCCAGAGGTGACCGGAAAGGTCCGGGCAGCCCCACCAACAAGGTCGGCTCCCCCTATCAGGTCCCGGCCATCCCGTGCGTGCTGCGAGCTGAGGCTTTGAGGGGAAAATAACACATCCTCTGAAAATAAGCCCCAGGGTGTCTTCTTGAGGAAAAATAAATATAAGACCCTGTCTTATTTTCGGGGAAACACAGTAGCACATAAAGACTTTGTAAGCAGAATGACAATTGGAACTGCAGCCTGCAGGTGCCTTGGAACCTGTGATCTGAACCTAACCAGTTCAACTGTCTGCTCAAACAAAGACGTCGACAATTCTCCATAAGATTTTAACGAGTCCTAGAGTTTCACAACATAGTCATCAAAATTTCCAGGGTACAACCCAGAATGACTCAGAATACGGAGAATCAGGAAACTCTCCACTCACACAGGAGAAGGTAATCACAGATACCCATGCCAAGAGGGCACAGATGTTGGAATTTTATGGCAAAAACTTTGGGGCAGTTATCATTAAAATACTCCAAAAAAATCACAAGCATTTTAAAGTGACTGGAGAAAGAGAGAATATCAAAAAAATAACTAGAACATGTTAAAAAATGAAGTAGAAAGATTTGAGCTGAAAAACGTATAATAACTAGGGAGAAATCTCACCGGGTAGGCTCAAAAGCAGAATAGAGATGACAGAAGAAAAAGTCAGTGAACTTGAAGAAAAATAAACAGAAATAATTCAATCTGAACAACAGAGAGTAAAAATTAGTTTAAAAAAAAAAAATGAACGGAGCCCCAGAGACCTGTAGGAGAATGGCAAGAGTCCCACACTCATGTTACTGGATTTCAGGACAGGAGAAAGAGTGCAGGACTCATAATTATGTGAAGAAATAATGGTTGAAAACATCCCAAATTTGTCAAAAGATATAAATCTACAGATTTAAGAAGCTTAGCAAACTCCAAATGGGATAAACCCAAAGAAATCCACACTCAGACACCTTGCAGTCAAACTAGTGAAAACTAAAATAAATTTAAAAAAAAAAAAAAAAAAAAAAAACAGAAAACAAAAATTTTGAACGAGCCAGGGGGAGACATGCCATGAATATTTAACCTGCAGGGTCTCAAGGACGGCAGATTTCTCCTCAGAAAATATGGAAGCCAGGAGTGGCGGCAGGATTTCTAAAGGCTGAAAGCAAAGGATGGTTAAACCGGAATTCTATATCCAGAGAAAACAGACTTCAGGAATGAAGGCAAAATCAAGATGTTTTCAGATGAAGGAAAACGGAGAGAATTTATTGCCGGCAGATCTGTGCTTCAAGAAATGTTAAAGAGATTTCTTCAAAAAGCAGGAAAATTGAAGAATCAAGAATGAAGGAAAAGCAACAGAAGTGGTAATTATCTGAGTAAGTCTAATAGACTATTCTCCTTCTGAGTTTTTAAAAATATGCTGGGTATGGAAAATAACAATTAGAACTTCTGATGGGTTTTCAATATATGAAGTTATAATACCTAAGACAAGTAAAACCTGCAGGGAGGGCAAAGGGGCCCATAACATTTTCTGTATTTCTGAATTCATCGCTTGTTCGACAGTGGTTCACAGAAATCATTTGGCAAATACCTTCTACCGCAAGCAGGCTGTGTGCTGTCCCGGGCCCCAGGCTGGCCACGTGGGACTGTGATGAGCAGGCCAGGCTGGTCAGTGTGGCTCTGAGGCTTATCTGTGACTCGATGGCCAGCTCCTACCTGCGGGAGAAATCAAGGGGCCTCCCGACTCAGGCCCCCTGGAGCTTAGAAGAGAACAGTTTTGCTTCCCCTAAAATATCTTCCCCTAAAAGCAAAATAGGAGAACCCTGGAAGTCACAGATAGACCAGGAGGCCTGGAGCCTTTTCACATGTTTAATCGTTTTTGTTTTGGAAATGGCATTTTATTTTTGTAGACTATTGGTGAGAGAGCCTCCCCATCTCACACACAGATTGATTTACGAGCAGAATAGACAGAGATAGAAGGGAGGGAGGGAGAGAGTGAGCTCCCCCGTTGGGGATCACTCCCTGCCCCCAAGAGCCAGGATCCTGGGCAGGCTCATCTGATCCCAGGAGCCCAGGGACCAGGGTGCCACGCCCACAGCCAGAGCCGCCACCCCTGTCCCCTCGGGAATCTCCTCCTCGCTGAGCTAGCAGCAGCAATAAACGGTCTGATTTGTGATCGTCCCTTTGCTCTTGGGACTGTGAATGCAGCTATGTCTATGACACAAAGAGCTGGGCTGTTCCCAGCCTCTCAAGTAAGCAGCTACCCGACGCTGCAATTCCACTTTATCTCTCTCCCATTAAAAGGCAATTGAAAGTGAACCGAGGAGAATGAGGGCTGCCTGCAGCTTCCGGAACCCTTGAGCAGGGCTTGCTGAAGGGCGGCTGGTGGACGCAGGCGCCTGGTGCTAAAGGAATAGGAGAAAGGAAATTACCTGTAGGACAGCAAGCTCCTAATACCGGTGACCACAGCAAGGATAAGGGTGACAATAAGCACTGCTGCTGAGGGTGCACTTAGGGGCGCCGGCTCTGTGCTCAGGCCACAGGTTCTTGGCTCTGCCAGTTCCAGGAGGACGGTTTGCAGTAGAAGAATCTGGGTGAGCAAGTCAGGGCTCCAGCAAATGAATCTGGTCCTGCCAGACCCCAAGTCCCTGCTCAGAACTGCTACGTGCTCCCACCTCCAGAGCCCGGCAGAGTTCCCAGAGCCCCACCCTTGGATTTCCGTTGCAAAAGGGCGTAAGTCCAGTTGAAATCGCCTTCCATCAACAAGCCTTTGGGAGCCATGCCCGTCCAGGACTCCAGGCGCATCCTGGCTCCAGGGAAAGGGCTCAAGGTGCTCCTCGCTGCTGATCCCCAGCACGGAATGACCCGCGGGACCCGCCTGCCCCTCTCCAGAGCACAGGCGGCAGTGCCTCCTTCCCGCCCTTCACAGCAATCTGCCCTCCTCGTGCTGCAGGGACATGTCTGTCACCCATGCACACTGCCCCGACCGTGACCTCCCTCAGCAGGAGGGGACACCCACCTCCCCTTAGGTGGGGGGCTTCAGCCTTACTCTCCCGGACAGAGTCTGCAGGGCCTTCTCCAAGGTGCCTGGTGATTTTTGCTTTTGCCAAAGAAAAACCACTAAAACCTCCCCTTTCTTGACACAGAGTCTTAGATTTCCAAAATTAAAGTTTTGCTGCCTTCTTGAAGTAGGAGGAGAGGAAAATACAAATAAGAGGCAAAGTGGTCCCCAGCACACAATGACTTTATCCCAACACCTCCTACAAGGAATCTCTTAAGCACACAATGACTGCATCCCAACACCTCCTACAAGGAATCTCTCCAGCACACAATGACTGCATCCCAACACCCCCACAGGGAATCTCTCCAGCACACAATGACTGCATCCCAACACCTCCACAGGGAATCTCTCCAGCACACAATGACTGCATCCCAACACCTCCACAGGGAACCTCTCCAGCACACAATGACTGCATCCCAACACCACCACAGGGAATCTCTCCAGCACACAATGACTGCATCCCAACACCTCCACAGGGAACCTCTCCAGCACACAATGACTGCATCCCAACACCTCCACAGGGAATCTCTCCAGCACACAATGACTTTATCCCAACACCCCCACAGGGAATCTCTTAAGCACACAATGACTGCATCCCAACACCTCCTACAAGGAATCTCTTAAGCACACAATGACTGCATCCCAACACCCCCACAAGGAATCTCTCCAGCACACAATGACTGCATCCCAACACCCCCACAGGGAATCTCTCCAGCACACAATGACTGCATCCCAACACCTCCTACAAGGAATCTCTCCAGCACACAATGACTGCATCCCAACACCCCCACAAGGAATCTCTCCAGCACACAATGACTGCATCCCAACACCCCCACAAGGAATCTCTCCAGCACACAATGACTGCATCCCAACACCTCCACAGGGAATCTCTCCAGCACACAATGACTGCATCCCAACACCTCCACAGGGAATCTATCCAGCACACAATGACTGCATCCCAACACCTCCACAGGGAATCTCTCCAGCACACAATGACTGCATCCCAACACCCCCACAAGGAATCTCTCCAGCACACAATGACTGCATCCCAACACCTCCACAAGGAATCTCTCCAGCACACAATGACTGCATCCCAACACCCCCACAGGGAATCTCTCCAGCACACAATGACTGCATCCCAACACCTCCTACAAGGAATCTCTCCAGCACACAATGACTGCATCCCAACACCCCCAAGGGAATCTCTCCAGCACACAATGACTGCATCCCAACACCTCCACAGGGAATCTCTCCAGCACACAATGACTGCATCCCAACACCTCCACAGGGAATCTCTCCAGCACACAATGACTGCATCCCAACACCCCCACAGGGAATCTCTCCAGCACACAATGACTGCATCCCAACACCCCCACAGGGAATCTCTCCAGCACACAATGACTGCATCCCAACACCCCCACAGGGAATCTCTCCAGCACACAATGACTGCATCCCAACACCTCCTACAAGGAATCTCTCCAGCACACAATGACTGCATCCCAACACCTCCACAGGGAATCTCTCCAGCACACAATGACTGCATCCCAACACCCCCACAGGGAATCTCTCCAGCACACAATGACTTTATCCCAACACCCCCACAGGGAATCTCTCCAGCACACAATGACTGCATCCCAACACCTCCACAGGGAATCTCTCCAGCACACAATGACTGCATCCCAACACCTCCTACAAGGAATCTCTCCAGCACACAATGACTGCATCCCAACACCTCCACAGGGAATCTCTCCAGCACACAATGACTGCATCCCAACACCTCCACAGGGAATCTCTCCAGTACACAATGACTGCATCCCAACACCTCCACAGGGAATCTCTCCAGCACACAATGACTGCATCCCAACACCCCCACAGGGAATCTCTCCAGCACACAATGACTTTATCCCAACACCCCCACAGGGAATCTCTCCAGCACACAATGACTGCATCCCAACACCTCCACAGGGAATCTCTCCAGCACACAATGACTGCATCCCAACACCTCCTACAAGGAATCTCTCCAGCACACAATGACTGCATCCCAACACCTCCACAGGGAATCTCTCCAGCACACAATGACTGCATCCCAACACCTCCACAGGGAATCTCTCCAGTACACAATGACTGCATCCCAACACCTCCACAGGGAATCTCTCCAGTACACAATGACTGCATCCCAACACCTCCACAGGGAATCTCTCCAGTACACAATGACTGCATCCCAACACCTCCACAGGGAATCTCTCCAGTACACAATGACTGCATCCCAACACCTCCACAGGGAATCTCTCCAGCACACAATGACTGCATCCCAACACCTCCACAGGGAATCTCTCCAGCACACAATGACTGCATCCCAACACCTCCACAGGGAATCTCTCCAGCACACAATGACTGCATCCCAACACCTCCACAGGGAATCTCTCCAGCACACAATGACTGCATCCCAACACCCCCACAGGGAATCTCTCCAGCACACAATGACTGCATCCCAACACCTCCCACAGGGAATCTCTCCAGTACACAATGACTGCATCCCAACACCCCCACAGGGAATCTCTCCAGCACACAATGACTGCATCCCAACACCTCCCACAGGGAATCTCTCCAGTACACAATGACTGCATCCCAACACCCCCACAGGGAATCTCTCCAGCACACAATGACTGCATCCCAACACCCCCACAGGGAATCTCTCCAGCACACAATGACTGCATCCCAACACCTCCACAGGGAATCTCTCCAGCACACAATGACTGCATCCCAACACCCCCACAAGGAATCTCTCCAGCACACAATGACTGCATCCCAACACCCCCACAGGGAATCTCTCCAGCACACAATGACTGCATCCCAACACCTCCCACAAGGAATCTCTCCAGCACACAATGACTGCATCCCAACACCCCCACAGGGAATCTCTCCAGCACACAATGACTGCATCCCAACACCCCCACAAGGAATCTCTCCAGCACACAATGACTGCATCCCAACACCTCCACAGGGAATCTCTCCAGCACACAATGACTGCATCACAACACCCCCACAGGGAATCTCTCCAGCACACAATGACTGCATCCCAACACCTCCCACAGGGAATCTCTCCAGTACACAATGACTGCATCCCAACACCCCCACAGGGAATCTCTCCAGCACACAATGACTGCATCCCAACACCCCCACAGGGAATCTCTCCAGCACACAATGACTGCATCCCAATACCTCCACAGGGAATCTCTCCAGCACACAATGACTGCATCCCAACACCCCCACAAGGAATCTCTCCAGCACACAATGACTGCATCCCAACACCCCCACAGGGAATCTCTCCAGCACACAATGACTGCATCCCAACACCTCCCACAAGGAATCTCTCCAGCACACAATGACTGCATCCCAACACCCCCACAGGGAATCTCTCCAGCACACAATGACTGCATCCCAACACCCCCACAAGGAATCTCTCCAGCACACAATGACTGCATCCCAACACCTCCACAGGGAATCTCTCCAGCACACAATGACTGCATCCCAACACCTCCCACAAGGAATCTCTCCAGCACACAATGACTGCATCCCAACACCCCCACAAGGAATCTCTCCAGCACACAATGACTGCATCCCAACACCTCCCACAAGGAATCTCTCCAGCACACAATGACTGCATCCCAACACCCCCACAGGGAATCTCTCCAGCACACAATGACTGCATCCCAACACCTCCACAGGGAATCTCTCCAGCACACAATGACTGCATCCCAACACCTCCCACAGGGAATCTCTCCAGCACACAATGACTGCATCCCAACACCTCCACAGGGAATCTCTCCAGCGCACAATGACTGCATCCCAACACCTCCCACAGGGAATCTCTCCAGCACACAATGACTGCATCCCAACACCCCCACAGGGAATCTCTCCAGCACACAATGACTGCATCCCAACACCCCCAAGGGAATCTCTCCAGCACACAATGACTGCATCCCAACACCCCCACAGGGAATCTCTCCAGCACACAATGACTGCATCCCAACACCCCCACAAGGAATCTCTCCAGCACACAATGACTGCATCCCAACACCCCCACAGGGAATCTCTCCAGCACACAATGACTGCATCCCAACACCTCCCACAAGGAATCTCTCCAGCACACAATGACTGCATCCCAACACCTCCACAGGGAATCTCTCCAGCACACAATGACTGCATCCCAACACCCCCACAGGGAATCTCTCCAGCACACAATGACTGCATCCCAACACCTCCCACAAGGAATCTCTCCAGCACACAATGACTGCATCCCAACACCCCCACAGGGAATCTCTCCAGCACACAATGACTGCATCCCAACACCTCCACAGGGAATCTCTCCAGCACATAATGACTGCATCCCAACACCCCCACAGGGAATCTCTCCAGCACACAATGACTGCATCCCAACACCCCCACAAGGAATCTCTCCAGCACACAATGACTGCATCCCAACACCTCCACAGGGAATCTCTCCAGCACACAATGACTGCATCCCAACACCTCCACAGGGAATCTCTCCAGCACACAATGACTGCATCCCAACACCTCCACAGGGAATCTCTCCAGCACACAATGACTGCATCCCAACACCCCCACAAGGAATCTCTCCAGCACACAATGACTGCATCCCAACACCTCCCACAAGGAATCTCTCCAGCACACAATGACTGCATCCCAACACCCCCACAAGGAATCTCTCCAGCACACAATGACTGCATCCCAACACCTCCACAGGGAATCTCTCCAGCACACAATGACTGCATCCCAACACCTCCACAGGGAATCTCTCCAGCACACAATGACTGCATCCCAACACCTCCTACAAGGAATCTCTCCAGCACACAATGACTGCATCCCAACACCCCCAAGGGAATCTCTCCAGCACACAATGACTGCATCCCAACACCTCCACAGGGAATCTCTCCAGCACACAATGACTGCATCCCAACACCTCCACAGGGAATCTCTCCAGCACACAATGACTGCATCCCAACACCTCCACAGGGAATCTCTCCAGCACACAATGACTGCATCCCAACACCTCCACAGGGAATCTCTCCAGCACACAATGACTGCATCCCAACACCCCCACAGGGAATCTCTCCAGCACACAATGACTGCATCCCAACACCTCCCACAAGGAATCTCTCCAGCACACAATGACTGCATCCCAACACCCCCACAGGGAATCTCTCCAGCACGCAATGACTGCATCCCAACACCCCCACAGGGAATCTCTCCAGCACACAATGACTGCATCCCAACACCCCCACCGGGAATCTCTCCAGCACACAATGACTGCATCCCAACACCTCCCACAAGGAATCTCTCCAGCACACAATGACTGCATCCCAACACCTCCACAGGGAATCTCTCCAGCACACAATGACTGCATCCCAACACCCCCACAGGGAATCTCTCCAGCACACAATGACTGCATCCCAACACCTCCTACAAGGAATCTCTCCAGCACACAATGACTGCATCCCAACACCCCCACAAGGAATCTCTCCAGCACACAATGACTGCATCCCAACACCCCCACAGGGAATCTCTCCAGCACACAATGACTGCATCCCAACACCCCCACAAGGAATCTCTCCAGCACACAATGACTGCATCCCAACACCTCCCTCAAGGAATCTCTCCAGCACACAATGACTGCATCCCAACACCTCCCACAAGGAATCTCTCCAGCACACAATGACTGCATCCCAACACCCCCACAGGGAATCTCTCCAGCACACAATGACTGCATCCCAACACCTCCCACAAGGAATCTCTCCAGCACACAATGACTGCATCCCAACACCTCCTACAAGGAATCTCTCCAGCACACAATGACTGCATCCCAACACCCCCACAGGGAATCTCTCCAGCACACAATGACTGCATCCCAACACCCCCACAAGGAATCTCTCCAGCACACAATGACTTTATCCCAACACCCCCACAAGGAATCTCTCCAGCACACAATGACTGCATCCCAACACCCCCAGAAGGAATCTCTCCAGCACACAATGACTGCATCCCAACACCCCCACAGGGAATCTCTCCAGCACACAATGACTGCATCCCAACACCCCCACAAGGAATCTCTCCAGCACACAATGACTTTATCCCAACACCCCCACAAGGAATCTCTCCAGCACACAATGACTGCATCCCAACACCCCCACAAGGAATCTCTCCAGCACACAATGACTGCATCCCAACACCCCCACAGGGAATCTCTCCAGCACACAATGACTGCATCCCAACACCTCCACAGGGAATCTCTCCAGCACACAATGACTGTATCCCAACACCCCCACAGGGAATCTCTCCAGCACACAATGACTGCATCCCAACACCTCCCACAGGGAATCTCTCCAGCACACAATGACTGCATCCCAACACCTCCCACAGGGAATCTCTCCAGCACACAATGACTGCATCCCAACACCCCCACAAGGAATCTCTCCAGCACACAATGACTGCATCCCAACACCCCCACAAGGAATCTCTCCAGCACACAATGACTGCATCCCAACACCCCCACAGGGAATCTCTCCAGCACACAATGACTGCATCCCAACACCTCCACAGGGAATCTCTCCAGCACACAATGACTGCATCCCAACACCTCCTACAAGGAATCTCTCCAGCACACAATGACTGCATCCCAACACCTCCACAGGGAATCTCTCCAGCACACAATGACTGCATCCCAACACCCCCACAGGGAATCTCTCCAGCACACAATGACTGCATCCCAACACCCCCACAAGGAATCTCTCCAGCACACAATGACTGCATCCCAACACCCCCACAGGGAATCTCTCCAGCACACAATGACTGCATCCCAACACCTCCCACAGGGAATCTCTCCAGCACACAATGACTGCATCCCAACACCCCCACAGGGAATCTCTCCAGCACACAATGACTGCATCCCAAGGCCTCCCTCTGGGAAACCAAATGCTTGCATTTAAATCCTGGCTCTTCTACTCATTATGTAACCTGCGGTGAGTTCATATACCCATCAGTGCCTTGGTTTCCCCATGTGCAAACTGTAGATAATATGCTACCTGTGTTATAGGGTTATCAGGAGCATTAAATAGGCTAATATATGTCCAGGGCTTCAGTACGTTCCTGGCACAGAGCAAAGACCATATATTAGGTCATTAAGTATGAAATGTCCAATTTCCTTAAGTACTGTTTGACAGTTGATATCTCTGACATTTTCACTTTGACATTTCTTGTTTTATTTTTATTGTGAAGATACATCCTCACTCTTTCAAATGCATGATTTTTGGCTTGTGATTATCTCTCAAATGTTTTAGAGCAATTTTTGTGAAACCATGGATAAGTAATAAATGTGTGTTATTTTTTAACATGAGTTTCAAGGTGGAACCAATGCTGCTCAGGTAGCTGGAAACATCCGTCAAGTGTTTGGGAAGGACGTGGCTAATGAACACACAGTACGTGTATGGTTTGAGAAGTTCCATCCTGGTGATTTTAATCTTGAAAATGAGCCATGTGGGCGACCTGAGGCCAAGGTGGGTAACGATGAGCTGAATGAAAGCTGTAGAGGAAGCGAATCCATCGCAACCCATGGGTGAATTAGCAGCAAGCTTTGACGTTCCTATTCCAACAATACTGGACCATTTGAAACAAATGGGCAAGGTAAAGAAGCTGGGTAGACGGGTGCCAATGAATTAAATGAGTCTCAGAAGAGAAATCGTCTCAAAGCTTGCCTCTCTTTGCTGTCACGACATAAAGGCAAACCATTTCTATACCATGTTATTATGTGTTATGAAAAATGGAATGTTTTTGACAATCACAAGTGTTCAGCACAATGGTTGGATAAAGATGAAGTGCAAAAAAAACACAGTCCAAAACTGAATATTCATCTAAAAAAGCTAAATAGTGTCTGTTTGGTGGTCCAGTGCTGGTATTATCCACTACAGCATCATGAAACCCGGGCAATCGATGACAGAGGATGTCTGCTGCAACCAGTTGTATGAAATGATGAGGATGCTTGTGATTAAGCAGCCGAGATTGGTCACAAGAGACAGGCCAATCCTTTTGGGAGATAACCCTTGACCACATGTCGAACAAACAACACTGCTCCAACAACAGAGGCTAGACTTGGAAACTCTCTGTGATTCACCATATTCACCAGACCTTGCACCAACTGACTACCACTTCTTCCAGGGTTTGGACCACTTCTCTCAAGGAAAAATATTCCATTCTCAACAAGCTGCAGCAAACGCCTTTTGTGATTTCATCTCCAATCACTCTCTGGGCTTCTTCCCTGCTGGCATAAGCAAGCTATTAAGACGGAAAAACTGTGTCAATAGTTTAGGTGCATACTTGGATTAATTGCACTGCTCCTTGTTTAAGATATAATAAGCGAAACTTTTGATTCAAAGTCAGACATTTCACATTTAATGACCTAGTACCTGTCTGCCTACACTATTGTTCAGGAAAGTTCTCAGGAAGAACTGGGGCCCGGCAGATAAGCAAGAGTTGGCCAGACAAGAGAGCAGGGAGGATGGGTTCCTGGCAGCATGAGGCTGGGGGCCAGGGAGGCAGGACACACTGCAGGAACTGGAAGAAGACAGGGAGACGGAGAGCAGGGGGCCAGACAGGGATGGAGAAGTTGGTTAGGATCAGACCACAAAGGGCCTTAGGCCATGTGAGGACCTCAAACTTCGACCTCAGGAGCCTTGGAGCTTTTAAGTAGGAGGTGAGTGGATGTCGTTCTGGCTACTACATGGAGAACGGATCAAGGGGGAGTGAAGGCAGGGAGACCAGCCAGGAGCTGCTGCAGCTGCAGATGCGAGACATGACATCAGCGTGGTCCAAGGAGGGGACGGTAGAGATGGAGGGAAGTGCACAGACGAGAGAGAGAGAGGAGGTGGAAGAGGCAGGGCTTGGTGGGTGACTTGGCATGCGGGCAAAAGAGAATGGAAATCAAAAGCGATGCCAGGCGCCACGCCTACTTGGGAGACTGGCTGGATGGTGGTGCCACTTGCTGGGCTTTGCTTAAGAGAAAACACCCTTGAAGGGGGCGTTGTCTGTCCTGTTCCGGTCATCCGGCATCCAAACGGAGAAATTGATCAAGTAGTTGGACATGGGATTTTGAACTTGGAGGAGTGGTCAACCCCATGCTTGGTGCACTGAAATTCTACGCAGAGAAGGTCCTTTATTGGGTGTGTTTGGAATCGGCTCTCCCTGCACCAGCACCGGCTAGGGGCCAAGCCCCGTGAGGGACACTAGGGTCTCAGAGATGAATAAATGCTGCTCCTGCCTCGTGGGGTGACAATCTCACTGACCCTACAGCCATTCTCCATCTGCCTTTATGGTGCAGCGTATCTGTTCACCAGGGGAAAAAAAAAAAAACAAAAAAAGCCCACGGTTCAAGCCCTGCAAGTTTGCCAGCAGAATGCTAAGGGCTTTCTCTACTTCCTTATTGTGACAGACAGATTCCATTAAAGTATCCTCAGCCCTGAAGCTCTGTGCCTCCCCCACTGCCTCGCCCCAAGAAGTAAAAGAGGATGATTATTAAAAATTACAAGTGCCACCTTCCACACTCCATCTCCCAAACTTCATTTCACAACGGCTGCTGACATCAATAATGTCGGACAGGATAATCAAGTTTGCATAATGTAACAGTTCTCCAAGGGTCCCTCTGCACAAACACCCCTCCCAGCACGAATGCGGGGAAACTGACAGACCTTCCATGAGAGAGAAAAGGCCCTTAGTCTGTGAAATGCAAGAGCCCTGATCACAGCCCCCATCCGCGCTTCACAGGAGTTAGCCACAGTCGGGAAAGCTGACTTCAGATCCCAATTTGACCCCTTATTATAGGGGGACCAAAGGCACATCATTTAATTACCCTTTCATTAGCAGAGGGACTGGTGCAAAATCACTTAATGATTCTGGGCCTCGATTTTCTTTGCTTTAAAGTGGAGATAGCCCTGTGGTATATTCTCAAAGAATCTCGACGTTGAATGTCATACATATAAGAATAACTTAACATGGACAGAGTTCAAATAAATCACTTTGTCAATTTATTAACATGCATTGTCAACTGTTTATTTTGAAAATTACTAATATTTACTAAATAGAGCAAGAAAGAATTGCTGGCCTCTGGCATGTCTAAACATGGGCTCTAGATAAAATGGTAAAAATTCAAAAATCAATGGCACACTTGGGAAAATTAGGCTAAAATGAACAATAAATTAAAACAACTTCTTGTTGACTCTTGGAGAATTTTACCTATAAAATGTAACTATTTGCAATTCACCGCAGATAGCTGGCTTGGACTCTCTGCCATTTACATCCGGTTTGCAACATGGACCCTAAAATGACGTTAGATGGTAAGACAGCATCAATGAGAAGATCTCCCCAAACCCCGGGTTTCCCAGCCAGGCCTTGGCAGGCTGGATGCGTGCCACCCTGCATCCCTCCTCCCTGCCCCCCGATGTCCTCATATCTAATTCCTGTTCACCCTTCAGCGGTCTTCCTACACATCATGCCCTCGGAAGCCACACCTGGCCACGTCTGCTGGGTCCTGCTGCCTCATGCAGCGCAGGGCACGGGAGACGGTTATGCATATTATACTCCCTAAACGAGAACTCTGAGGGAGTGCCGCGGTGGGAGCCGAGATGAAGCTTAGCGAGGAGTGAACGGCTGAAGCTGACAGTCACCACGGAGGACCCAGAGCCCTGCCCTGACGGCGAGCAGCAGAGGCAGTCTTTAGGGCCCGACATTATTAAAACCCCTGTAACGTATCTTTTCCAGAGGGCCTGGGAGAGACTCAGAGGAGAAATACTTGTAAAAGCCACCGCCCACCACCCCATGGCGACACAGCCCTTCCCCAGAGCACATTCTGAAACACCCGCCATGAGCCCTAATGCACGCCAGGGCCGCGTGGCCCTGTCTTTGCATGGAGCCACATTCAGATACATACGCACGTTCCAAATAACTGGAATGATCAGAAATAAATCACAATCTTCTCTTGCTTCTCTCTACGCGCATCAGTGAGGATCCCCTTGAAAACCCAAAGCGTCCCTTCTCCAAACTCCCCCTGCTCCCCAGTTTCCGCACATCCTCTGGTGCCTCACCTGCTGCACCCCCAAATCAGCCTCCTAACTCCCAGGTGGCCGTCCTCTCCCCTGACCTCCACACCCCGCCCTGGTGCTGACTGTCCAACCCCTGTAGCATGTTCCGGTCTCCGCCCTTACCTGTGACCCAGGCTCTTCGTGACCAGGGGCACCTGGGTGCCACCCAGCCAACAAGAACCCTCCTCGGCCCTGCAGGGGGTCCTGACTCTTCACCTCTATCTCTCACCTCTCAGAGAGGGTACATTGGGGCGGACAGCGCCAGGTCACTGCGGCGGCCGGAGGTCCAGCGAGGAGGGCTCAGGAGGGCTCAGCCGTCAGACCATCTTTCTCTGGCACTCCTGCTTCCATTCTGCAGAGTCCTGCAGGTACGAAGGCGTGTCCTTCCCATCATCTCAAAGTTCCCTGCCAACCACGGGAGGTGGTTCTCTCTCTGCAACCCCCCTCTTTCATTTTTATTTTAAGTTTTTTCCAGACAAGGAAACTGAGGCTCAGGTAAGTGAAGTGACCAAACAAAAGGCACACAGCCTGCAGGGGACAGAACTGAGATGACACAACACAGCCTCTGACCCGAGTTCACAAAGGCCAGCTCTCCTAATGACACGATTGCTGGAGATCAGGCGTAGCACGCTAGCGACTGCTCTGATTGCAGTCACCCCACGTTGCAGAAGAGTAAACTGAGGCTTAGACAGGTACAGGAACTTGCCTAAGGCCTCACAACCAAGAAGTGGCAGATCCTGCATCTGGCACTGGGCTGAGTAACTGCGATCCCCTCCTTACCCACCACGGCACCCGCCCCTCTGCGCCCTTCCTGTGAGATCCCGCGATAGGAGACTGAAAACACCAACGATCGCTTCACTTCTCTGTTCTCTGCTCTGGGCCTAGAGCTGCTCTTAAATCCTAATGAAGTCAAAAAAGTGTGTCCTTTGCAACCCTTCTCAGCACCTCTTCCCTCCTCTCCGTGCTCGCCCCACTCACCCCCGCCTCAGAGGCCCCTGCGGCCGCTGTGGGGTGGGACCCGGGCCCCTGCGGGAGGCTGCGGGCACCCCCACCACCAACGGCACCGTGCGAAGCTCCAGACCAGGACTGTTCCCAAAGAGCTTTGCTTTAATGTACTCTGGTAGCCTCCGATGTGCTCTCCAGGTCTTCGGGGAGCTGTTTGTTTGTTCAGTCTTTTTATTAGAGAAGAAAACCAAGCAAGATTGATTCTCTCTTGACCTCACAGCAGTAGAAAAACTTGATGAGCTTGGCCCCTGGGTCAGGCAAACCTGGGTTCCAATCCCCGCTCCTTCCCGCGCACCCCGGGGGCCGCCGGGCAGCTGCTCCGCCCCCTGAGATGGAGCTCAGGTCCTCTGCGGTGCAGTGCGGATGACGGGGGAGGGATACTGAGCCTCTCCCGGGCTGCACACCCAGGGACAAACCCAGCACACACGACCTGCCTGGGGGACAGAGAGAGGGAATCAGATGGTGCAGACCCTCCGTGTGCCACGGGCCACGTGCGCGGCCCTCCCGCCCCTGCGCCTGAGCACACCCCAGACCTCGGGGCCCTTTCAGGGCTCTAGTTCCTCCCGCCACCGCCCCCATTCCCCTTGTTCTGCCATCGCTCTGAAGTATCAAGAAAGTCTTCTTCTTTGTTTCCAATCAAAAGGGGAGGATTCTAACATCTTAAGTCTGGGTGCCGCCTGGGAAGGTCACCCGGTGCACGCCTTGGCTTCAGATGGGACCCCTTTCAACTGAGCCAGACAAGTAGGAGCTTTTTCTACATATTTGCCTAAAAAGGAGGCCCCCCCTCCACTGTCTCTTCCTGCAGCTTAGCAAGAAGCTAATTTTAACACATCAGAAGAGGTATTTAAAGGACCCAGCAATGGGCAGTCAAATGTGCCAATTATCCCCCTGAGCTGTTTGCAGGTGACCACGGCAACGAAGGGGCCCTCTGGACCAAGTTTCTCTGGAGTCCATAAGGTCAGCCTTTCTCTCGCTTGACTCTGTGAGCGGAGCGTGGGCGCCCCGCCCGTGCAGACGGAGACCTGGGGGCAGGATAACCCAACCGGGACAGACGAGTCACCCCGATCTATAAATGATGACTCTGGGGATCAGTCAGACCCTTACAGCTTCGCGACCAAGAACCCCTGCCCTGCCCAGCCTCCTGCGTGGGGAGTGCCAGGGGCCGCAGCTGACAGCCCAGGCGTTGACATATTTTGTCTTAGCCCTTGAATTCCTCAAGACAGATAAACCGATAAAAAGAGGGAAATAACAATGGTGCTCACAGCCAACGCAAGAGATGCATCGGCCAGGGCCTGACACCTGCGTTAAAGGAGCCCGGGGCCTCGGTGCTCCCAGAAGAGCCATGAGACTTGAGGGGACAGCGCCAGGGATGACAGAGGAGGGACAGTGTCCCTGCAGTCTGGGCCTCTGCCTGGGAGGACCACGTGAGCAGGACAGGAGCCGCCCCCAGGCCCAGGCCAGGCCGATTCTGCAAGCAGCAACCCCCCGGCCGCAGAGGGCAGAGCCACACCTCGGGGTGGGGGCCAGGCCTTTGAAGGGCTCCACCCTTCGCCCCGGTTCCCCGGGGCAGCTCCCGGGCAGAGCGCCCACCCATCCTGCGGTCACACGCCAGCGGTCTGACCTGCGTCTTCTCCGTGCCGTCTCCGAGTGGGTCTCTCCTGGCAGGAATTTGGACTTCCAGGGAACATTTGGCCTTGTCAGGAGACACTGTGAGTGTCCCGTCTGGGGAGGGGTCTGCCTCTGGCCTCTAGTGGGTAGAGGCCAGGGACGCTGCTGACAGCCCGCAACACGCAGGATCCCCCCAACAGAGAATGGTCCTGTCCAGAGTGTCAGTTGTGCTGCGGCTCCGAAGCCTGGACCCACAGCCCCAGGTGGACATTCCTGAGCCCGTCACGCTGGCCCTGCAATGGCACCGCTCTGGGGGCTGCGCACCCCCTACCCCAGCTGCCGGCCGCCCCCACGTCAGAGGGCAGCGATGGGGGTGCAGCAGCCGCGAGTGGACAGAACGGGGAGCCGAGAAAGGGGCAGGCCAGGGCCCCTGCTCCCCGCACGGCCCAGACCACACGGCGGCAGCAGGGACGCGGCCAAGCACGGGCAAAGCAGCCGCTGTGCTCAGACAAGGCGTTCTCCTAGACGCCGGCCTCGGAGATCTCAGCGTCTGCTCCTGCGTGTTGTTCTGAAACGTAATGAAGTTGGACCAGTGTGACCGGGGAGTGTGTGAGAGGCGGGCGGGGCGGGGCGGGTATAATCAAGGCAGGCAGGCAGTTCTCCCAGACATGCCTCTGTTTGATTAAGCCAAATCATCCCGGAAGGAGCAGACAGGACTGATTAGCCCTGTTGCAGCGCCAAGGGCCCAGGAGGTGAAGGCGGAACATTCCGCCAGGAACCATCAAAAGCACCTCCGCCCAGGCTTAGCCGCCAGGTGTCAGCCCTGCCAGCTAGGCCTGCACCACTTTAAAACACGGCCTGGGGGCACAGGAGCTGCAGGTGCGTTTGTGTAAGGAAAAGGGCGGTGCCTTTAAGAGCAGCCTGGTTAATCCATTCTCTGCGGTGAGACCTGAGCCGGGCCCAGGACGCAGCCCAGCCGGTGCAGGAGCCCTGGGACAGGCAGCAAGGGAGAGAGCATCGCAAGGGGGCCCGAGGCCCAGGAATTGGGTGAGATCTGAGCATCTTGCCTTAAAAATTCGCAAGCATTTTTATTCCCCTCTGCAGTATGACCGCATTTGTCGTAATAGTTTCCAACAGCTGACGCTGCTGCCTGGGGAGGAAGCCGGTGCTCCGGGACCTCATGCCAGGCCTTGCCCGAGGCTGCCTCTGCCGCTCAGCCCAGCACCCCCTGAGCATGCGCCCCCACCGGAGAAGCTCTGCCCTAAGGTCAAACCGAGTCACAGCAAGAAGAAGCGCCCACAACCAGCGTGCCTGGTCCCAACGAGAGAAACCGAGGCACACACCTCCAGCCCTGGATGGTGGTATCAATAACTCACATTCTGAGCCACTCTGTATGGCTTTATCACATCCGATACTCCTAAGATTAGGATAAGGGCTATTACTATGCCCATTTTACAGTCGAGGAAACTGAGGCTCAGGACGTTAAGTGGCTTAACCAGAGTCACACTGCTGAGCCACCAGTTCCCAGACGGTCTGGTCTCACGCTGCAGCGTGAGACCGCACAGGGCCCAGGCGCTGCCCAGAGAGGAAAGACAGCGCGTGACTCTCACTCGCTCGTTCACTCAACACACACTCGGCAAGCGTGGTCCACGCGGACCCGTAGTGCTGGGAAAAGGAGACAGAGAGCCACCATCTGAGCCTGCAGGGCATGCTCTCTGCGTGGCGCTGCAGGAGAGATTCCCATGGCAAATGCCACTGGAGAGAAGGGTGAGACCTAGGGGTCACAGCCACCAGAAGCCAGAAGGGACAGTAAAGGACCCGCCCCTAAAGCCTCCAGACGGCGGGAGAATAGGTTCTCCACACTGGGGCAATCTATCACAGCAGCCACAGGAGGGCAAGGCGCCATGCACACAGGCACGCCACCTGACGCCACCCGAGCGCTCTTGTCTCCTCCCCACCACACACTCACACCTCTCAGACGTGCATGTGTGTGCTTGTTTTCTGTGTTCCTGCTGAACTGTGGGCACTCACAGGGCACAGTCTGACACCATAGCTGGCACCGAGCAGGTTCTCCGTAAATACTTGTTAAACGAACGCGTGTACGAAAGAAGGTGACATAGGGGTCCAAGCCCACCTTCTGACTTCCAGCAAATGTCTTCTACACATTAACAAAGTTATGGAGTAAAAGAACATCTCATCGGCAATGTCACAACGCTGAGGTGGCTGATGGGTGTTCAGTAACACCACACAGATAGACTCGAAGCGCATGCCACCGTCTCTCCAAAGCCCGCTGTCGGGCAAATGGGCCATACAGGGGAAAACTGGCTCCGGGAGCCTAAGGCAGCGTCTCAGCCTCAGCGCTGTGGACGCGTGGATCCGGGTAACTCTTTGCCCAGGGAGGGGCTGCCCTGCGCAGTGTAGAACGTTAGCAGCATCCCTGGTCCCCACCACCGGATGCTGCTACCATAACCCTCCCCTCCACACCCAGGTTTGACCTCCAAAATGTCTCCAGACACGGCCAGGTGTCCCAGGGATGCAAGGTCGCCCCAGATTGAGAACTGCTGGCCTAAGGAATCCACAAACAGACAAACTCGCCTCCCCCAAGACTGGAGAATGAGCGCACCCACCATGCCGTGTAGACAGAAATCCACAGTCAGATCAAAACCGGGTTGCAGGGAATGCATGCAGAGTAGGCCAGATTGCTTCAGGCCCCGGGCAAGTGAGAGAAGAAGGCGGGAGGCTGGGGCCTGGGCTGCCATGTGCTTGGGCCGGAGCCCACCGGCAGACAGGTGAGCAGCAGGACTCCGAGGAGAAGGCACAGACTCTCGTTTTCACTCCTGAGCACTGTGTCTAGTCCGGCAGGGCCGGCCGGGACAGTGGCCTAGGAAGCAGCACTTCAAGTTGAAGGAGTCCACAAAGGACACACACAGCGGTCCCAGCGAACACAAGGGCGTCACCCCAACTCCACAAGGTACCATTCCCACGCCCCCCTGGGGAGCAGCCAGGAGCCAAGGGGGGTCACCCAAGGGCACCGGCTTCACCCCAGTGCAGCGGGAGCAGAGGATCTGGAGGGGGTGAGCAGAGAGCCAGAGCGTCGATGACGAAGGTGACGTCATGCAGCATTTATTGAGCACCGTCTCTGTGCCGAGCACTGTGCGACCCAACTCAAAGCACCTAGAATGACAGTTGTCCGTGTGTCCAGTGTCCGTCTCTAATTTTAAAAAGAGGATAAACAAACAGAGTGGGTAGGCACACAACAGGAGGCTTTGAAAGAGGGCTCTCGTCCCTAACCGAGAAACCAGATAGAGATGAGTAAGGCTGCAGAGGAGGTGACGAGGCCAGGGGTGAAGTGTGGTTAATACAGCTCACACCCAGCTCCCGCCACTCAGCTTTAGAGGACCTCACCTTCTGACAACAGAACTTCTTTAATGAATAAAATGCTACGGAGACTTTGGGGCTGTTCCCCTCTTGCGGCGATGAATATTCTTCCCTTTTGTATAATACTTTCGGTGATATATGTGCCTGTGTTATTGACACTTTGGCTCATAAAATCGTACATAACATCATTTCCTGTTTTTGCGCAAATGATATTATGACGATGAGACGAACGTCTTCTTTTCCACTTTCTTCTCACCACCCTCCCCCACATCAAGTTTTTGAGAATTTTCCAGGTTGGTATGGGTAGATCTAATTTTATCATTTTATCTGCCTCAGTGTAGTCCATCCCATTAATTAACTCCCCCATCCCTGTCTATGGAAAATGGTCTTCCATGAAACTTAGGAACGAACTGGGAGGTGGACAGCGGGGGAGTGAGGGAAGCTTCATCGTATCTGCGCCGTTCCCCATCACTTGCTGGCATCACCACCTGAGCTCTGCCCCACCCCCACCCATGGAAAAATTGTCTTCCATGTAACTGGTGACCTGGTGCCAGAAAGGTTGGGGACCACTGCTCCAGAGTATAGACATAGCGGTCGAGTTGCAAGATGATAGAGTATAAACGTTTTGACCACACTAGATAGTAACCAATGACTTTCCAAAGTGGCTGAAACAATTTACACCCCCAACAGTGGGGTGTGTGCTACCGCTTGCTAGAGTCTTGTTTTCTCAAATCTTCAAGCAACTGGTTATTCCTACACTATTTAAACAATTCCAGTGCATCGAGAAAGACAAAAAGTCACGGAATGGCTTTTCAAAAGCCAGCATAACCTGATCACCAGGGCCTGACATAGATGCCCATGGAAAAGGCAACTAGAGAAAGTTTATGCAGAAAGCTTTAAAAAAAGTGCTAGCAACGAATACACCATTATGATGAGTGACTGACTTGCACCATCCAAGAGATGTTCAGTTTAGGAAAGTTTTCGAAATATCTTCACAACATTAACAGGACAAAGGAAAAAGAAGCACACACAGTTGTTTCTTTTCCTAAACATAAAATCATTTGATAAAATTTAATGTCATTTCTGATACTTGAAAGGGAAATGATTGATACTGCCTGTATGACATTTAAAAATACACAATTCAAAAATTATCATCAAATTTAACTGTAAAAATACCAGAATCATCCCATTAGGGTCACAAAAAAAGTTAACAATGCCCTTTATCACTACTATTATATTAATATAATATTATCCTGGAAGCACTGAACAAAGCAATTAGACAAGAATATAAAATAGTCATGAACATTGGAATAGGCTAAACAATCATAATTTGTGGATAATAAGCTTGTATTCCTGGAAAACTCAAAAATAATAGAAAAAATTTTTAAATATAAAAATCTGATCAGTTATAAATAATATATACAAGAGTGACTATAACTAGATAGTAAATCATATGTAAATTATAATAAGTTAAAAAATACATAATTTAGAAAATCATTTGCCCTAAAGTACCTAAAAATAAATTTAACAATAAATGTGCAGGACATGTATAAAGCCAAAAATAAGTCTGAGTAAAGATCATTTTAAAGATTTCAAGAAATGGAGATTCATGTCTTCTTATTGGATAAGAAAACTCAATACAATAAAGATATATTTTTTCTAAATTACTCCATAAATTCAACATGTCAATGTGGCATATATTTTACTTTGAATAAAAAGAGAATGATTCCAAAATTTATCTGGAAGAATAAACATAACAGCTAGAAAAATTCTTTAAAGGAGTGGTATTGAAGAACTTGTCTTGCTAGCTATTAAAAATGTATTAGGTGGTGACAGTCCAGGAAAGCAGTGTGGTTTGACAAAGGAATCAAAAGATAGCTCAAAGGAACAGAAAATGCGATTACAGCAATAGTCCCAAGTATATAGATATTTCAGTGCCTAATACAGTGGTCATTTCCAGTAAGCGAGACTATGGAAATGGAGGAGCTGAAAAGCCATTTGGAAAACACAAAACTGGAAGCAAATCCACTCCTTACCGCACAGTGAATTCCTGAAAGGACAAAGGTTTACATGAAAAGAATAAACAAACAAACAAAAAATGCTAAAAGAAAATATGGGAGAATGTACAATTATAGGGTGGGGGGTTATTGGCCATTCTAAGCATATGAAGCTCAGAACACATGAAATTAGACATAAATTTAACAACATAAAAATGTACAATATCTGAATGGCTTCAAACACCATGAACAAAACCAAAGATGACGACAACAATTTCATAATTCCTATGGCAAAGGCCAAATATCCACAATATAAAGAGAACTCTTACATGTCAGTAAGAAAATGAATTAATATATCAATAGAAAAATTGGCAAAGGATACGAACAAAAGAAGAAATGCAAAAGGCTAAGGGGTGTGTTCAAGTCAGTTATCAATCAAATTCATAAAAATGAATTATAATTTTTCGCCCTTCACATTGGCCAAGATTTAAAACACAGTTGAAAGGCAGTCATGGCAAGCATTTAGGAAAATGGGCATTTTCATTCAGTCTTGCAGGGAATGAAGTTTGGAAGGCAGTCTGTAGCACACAGTAGACTCATATATATTCATCAGGTTTGGGGGAAGTGATACATATTTATGATGGGAGTTGAGTGCATGCGTAACGAGTAAACAAATATGTAACATACAATCTCATGTACACTTTGGGGCAGGGCTTTAGCATTAAAATGAGGTGGAATTTGGCTCTTTCCATCAAAAGTAAACACATACAAAGGACACACAGAAAGTTTGTACAGAGTCTCTGTAAGCTGGCTGAAACCGGCTTGAGGTCTGTTGTTGTTTATCAGGAAAGAATGTTTGTAAGGCCAGCCCTTTGTCCATCCAGAGTTGCAGTGGTCTGCATTATAAATCAGAGGTTAGGAAGGGCCTGACAATTTGCCTGGTAGCTCCTATTGTCAGGGAGTTCAGCAAGAGTACCATTTCTCCTGTAGCCATGGGAATTTAGGAAGTTGCCCTGCTAGCCAAGCCCTGAGCCCTTGCCCTGGAGTTAACTTTTGTTTGCTTAACATTAGGGTCCATCTTAGTTATGCCCCTTAGCCATAAAGGGGCATCTACTTTGGTTTCTCAGATCATAGAACAGCTTATGCAAAGGCTCCGTGGGAGAAGAGAGTTGGAATTCTTTGAGAAACAGAAAGCAAGCCCACGTGGCTGCAGTTTGGTGCCTGGATGGACCGAGTGAAGAGGAGGAAACAGGCAGAGACAGATTCACAAGGACTCTGGTTTTAATTTTCACAGTGCAAGGGAGGCTTGGATGATCTTAAGCAAGGGAACGACATGGTCTGCTTGACTTTCTAAAGGATCATCGGGGCTGCTGTGCGGGGAAAAGGCTGCATAGAGGCAAATCCAGAAGCAGGGGTATCAGAGAGGACCCTGCGGCTGTCACCCTGGTGGGGACAACAGTGGCTGAGGCTGTGGCAGGGGAGGAGGGAAGGGGGTGAGCTCGAGAAAGCTGTCGCAGCGAGTTCCTTGTGTGCCACCCCATTCTCCAGGCACTCTGCCCCACCCCACGTCCGAGGTTCACAGCTCCGTCTGCTCACACCCCCAGCGTTAAGGGCCGTGGCCCCTGCCAGCAGCAGCGAGGCCTTCTAGCCTGATACCCCGAGATCTACCCTGTGCATCCCATCAAAGGACGCTGATGTCAGCGTCTCAGGAAATACCAAAGGCCCAGGGCAAACATGTCAAGAGGCGAGAAGGCTTCTCAGGCGTCTCCGTATCACCGCACACGGCAGATGCATGCGTGCTGCCAAACACGCCTGTCCAGAGGCTCACCTCGCCACGAGGGCAGAGGCTGCAGGACCGATGGCCTGGCACGGAACTCTCTATCTGCTGCCCCTGTGTCCCCTGTTGTTTGAACATTGGCAAGTGGCCTCTCCGATTTTCTGCATTTCCCCTTCTTTCAAGCAGATTTTCTCCGCCTGGGATCCGCGCTTGGCTTTGTAAGAAAGCGAGTCTCGGATGAGACTGGGCGTCAGAGCTGCCTGTGGAGCCTTCCAAGCCCATAGAATCCAGGTCCCCTTGCTGTGGGATCAGAGGCGCTCGGGGAGGGTCCCCGCAGCTCTCATTTCTATAAGCCCCTCAGGTGTACTGGAGCGCAGCGCCGCCCGCGGGCGTGGACGTGCAGGTGCGCTCCCTGCCTTTCCCCGAGCGTGCCGCGAGGAGCCGCAGTGCAGTCCTGAGACACGACGCCCAGAATCGGCTCAGACGCCCAGTCGGGGCACGGGCCCCACAACAGGTACCCCTCTTTGGACTCCAGCTACGAGCTCCAGGATCGCCCCGTCACCTGCGCTTCTGGCCGACAGGCTAAAAATCCGAGGGCTCCCACGGCCGCGGCGAGGTTGGATGATTTGGCGGGACTCAGGGAACGGCTGTACTTGCTAGATTCGTTACGGCATTAGCGCACAGGGCAGAAACGAAGAGACACAGAGGGCGAAGCTGGAAGGGTCCCAAACACGGCGCTCCCATGGCAACCGCACGGATCAGGACGTGTCACCTCCAGGCACCTGCATGTGTTCACTAAGCAGGAGCTCACCTGGGCCCCCTGTCCAGAGTTTTTATTAGGGTTTCATTACATAGGCATGCTTGATTAAATCCCTGGCCATGTGACTGAGCTCACTCTCCAGTGCTCCTCCCCTCGCTGGAGGTCCCATATCCTGTGAGCCGAGGCCCCAGCCCCCTACTCACCTGGTCAGCCTTTCTGGTGTGTGGTCTGCTCCTGTCTGGAGGGCTCCTTAGCATAAACTTAGGTATGGTCAGAGAGGCCCACCATGAATAACAGAGATACTCCCCCAACTCGGGAAATTCCCAGGATTTAGCCAAAGGCTACCAAATCCTTGTGTGGTCCCGCCCTCCGGCACAGCCTGCTGAGAACGGCGGGAGACCCCTCCTCGCTGCTGCCCAGGACGCCAGGAGTGAAACAATGACAATGAGGGCAGTGGCCACTTACCATGAGCCGTCCTTTCCCTGGGGATGGGAAGACTGGAATTGGAAGAGGGTCTGGAGAATCTTCTGGAAGGAGGTCTCTGTGAGTTTCAGGGAAATTGTTTCTGTGGCAATATCCCGGCCTCCCTGTTGGGTTCTGGGTTCCCCTGCCCTGGGAGAGCAGGCAGGTGTGTGTTGCTGCAGAGGCAGGGGTGGCCCAGGCCAGGTACCCAGGCCAGGTAGCCAGGCAGCACAGCACCTGCCACACAGCCCATCACGCCAAGGGCCACGGGTGCCGAAGCAGGTGCTGGGTGTTGTGTTTCCACGGCAACTCCAGGCCCGCGCTCCACCCCAGCCTCATTTCTTATGGCTGTAAAAGAGCAATGAAGGAGGGAAGGTAAAATCTGGCTTTTCACTGCTGAGGCCCGCGATCGGGGGAATTGAATTGCTCCTATTCTAGCTGTGCTTCCCCAGCCCGGTGGGAAGAGGCGGCTTCTCGGATTAGCCCCAGAGCCCTGGCGGAGTCGGCGCCTCTGAGGCAGGAGTCCTGCTCCCGCCGCTGCAGGTGCCGGGCCTGCACGCCTGCACGTGTAAGACCCTTTCTGCCAACCCCACTCGCAGGATACCCTCCCCTGGGCCTTTCCAGGGGCCTCCGGCTTTTCTCAGAGGGGCCAGCTCCGTCCCTCAGCATTCGAAGCAGTGACTTTGGCCAGCAAGTACAAGGAAAGAAGGGAAATCTCGGCGTGACTACTGGAGCCAGACATAGCCACTCTCCAGTCACTGCGACCACTTTAAAATGAATTTCCAATTGAAAGCAGCCACCGGACTATAGATAGCTTGGCGCGGGGACGGCCGGCCGGGCGGCACTCGCAGATGCCTGGGTCAGCACATTCCAAAGCCTCCACTCAGCAGTTCCAGACCCTTCCAAGAAGGTTCGGCTGCCTCTTCCCAGCCCCTGGGCCCGGAGGCTTGAAATGGGGGTGGGCACCCCCACTCCTAGCGCTGACAGCAGGCCCCTCTCCCCACTCTGACTCCGGGCACCGAGTTAAGTAAATTAAATAAAACCATTCGAGTTCATTTGTGGGTTTTCCTGGTCAGCCTGACCTCCATGAGCACCTACAAAATAAGATTTCTATTAGGGAGAATGACTCAGAGCTTTCAACTTTCTTCCTGCCTCCAAATGCCACGGTTTTAATTAACAGTGTCACCAGCGGCCCTCCCTGGCAGACTGCGGCAGGCCCGCAGCAGGGCCCGCGTGCGTTCATCCTGCCAGCGCGGAAGCTGCGTCCCAGGGCGGGGCGGCTGCAAAACCAGCTCCCAGGCCAGGAGCACCTTCCAGCAGAATCCAGCAGAACCGACACCCGGCCACGTTTTCAGGCAGCGCCCGTGGCAGCCCGGATGTGCTGCGGGAGAGGCGGTGGAGCCCCCGCTGCGGCCGGCGGCTCCGGGACAGGCCGGGCAGCACTTTGGCTCAGCAGCTCCACCGGGCCTGCCGGCACCGGCTGGCACGCCAGCCTTGAGAAAATCAATCAGCTGTGGCTCTAATTAATTACAAGCTCTGTGCACCCTGTGCCTGCACTGGGAGCCGGGCAGGGCTTTGCATTCCGCTCAGCGAAGTCAGCTGCGGTGCTGAGCCTCCCGCGGCAGCCAGGCTGCAAAGTGCCTTCCTGCTGCCCTGGAGGGGCAGCGGCGCCCGACAACAGGCTGGGGCCCTGGGAGAGGATTTCCATCACCATTCACCTCGCAGGGCTCCGTGGGGCATTTATTCCACCTCTGCCAGTGGCAAGAGCGGCTGGGCAGGGGTCCACGGAGACAGGCCCCGTTCCTCCCCGCTCTCCTCCTGCTGGGTCTCGCCCGGCCACAGGAAAACCTCCCCCCACCCCCGCCGGCAATTGCGGTCACCCCCCCCTTCCCCATTATCCAAATAGTGCCCATTCCTGGACACACGCCAGAGAGCAAATGTCCAGACATCAGGGCTTCATATCCATTACGTTAACAGGGAAAAAATAATAACACATTCCCGGGCCGTCCAAAAACACCCCAGCAATTTCCCAGATATCACTGGAACGCTCAGAAACACCTCCAGAGCAATGTGCTGGGGGCTTCTGTGCAACACAAGTGTTTGAAACACCTGCTTTCTCGTTAGCCTGCACTGCACTCCTGGACGGGGGTGGCCACGTGCAGTATTTACTTGCACTGAATGGAATCGGATTCCAATTCAGTTTTGCTTCCATACTGTAAGAGATGTGTAGACAATATAATTGCACAAATGAAGTCACAGGTTAAAGACAAGGGCTAGGATAGATCCGGGTTGGGAGAAGGAACAACCACGGAGCCCAGGAAGGGCTAAACCCGAGACCAGAAAGGGCAGGGAGGAGAGGGCACTCAGAGCCCGTCTGCACGAGGCTGGCGGGGCCCCCCGTGGCAGAGCCCAGATGCCACGTTGGCGCCCCCACCCTCCCGCCGGCACTTCCGGGCAGATCCGTTATACTGACGTTTTCATGCTGTGAGTGACCATGGGTGGAATTTTGACACGTTTTCAAGGCGGCTACCCAGATCAAGACAGCTGGGTGGGGAGGAGATTGGTGCCAGGTGTGGTCTCCCAACACTCAGCTGGGCAACACCTGTGCCTACCCGTGGCTCCTCCTCTGCACGCCTCCCGGTCCCGGGCTCTCCTACCCATCAGGTTACTTCGGGCAGTGCTGTGAGTGGCAACCACAGAATGTGGCCACCTACAGCTGCTCGGTGGCAGGAGGAAGTAATGAAATCCCCTCTCACTCAACAGCCTACTCAGGATTTGAACCTGGGTCTACAAGGAACTGCCAGTCTGTTTGCTCAGATGGGAAGCACATGCCTGGGCTTTCAAGCTTGCCCCGGGGGAGGAGCAGGATGTGCCGGATGGGGAGGTCAGAGCCTGGAGCTCAGGCTGCACCTGCCGGAGCTTCCCTGCGAGGCCCTGGGAAACCGCGCAGGGCCCGGGAGGGGCCAGGTGTGCAGGCAGGAGCGGGCAGCTGCCCACAGGAGAGCAGCGCTTGCAGGGGAGGTGTCGGCCTAACGACGTCTCCAGCTGCCCTGGGCAGCCTGATCACCTGGGGGAGGGGCGACGGAAGCAGAGGGCCTGCAAAGCGCAGGGCCAGATGTGGATAGGCCGACCCACATGGAACCGCTCTGTCTGGCCACTGGGGACATTCACACCCTCTCCCGAGTGGAGTCCCCACCCCTGACCCTGCCTACAGGGGACCAGGCCCCTGGACGCTGTCCCTTCCTCCTTCCCCATCGCGTATGCTGTGCAGCCACCCTGGCCTCCTTTCTAGTTCTTAAACGTGTGAAGCTCCGCCCACCTCCCAGCATCTGCCCTGTCTGTTCCCTCTGCCTGCAATGCCCTTCCCAGCTCCCCGTGTGCGCGGCTCCTACACGCAGTCGGCCTCAGCCTTCCCTGCCACCCTCCCACCAGCCTCCCGTGGGAGTTTGCTCCTGCGTGTGGCACTATCCCACGTCATCTGCCTAACCAGCTCCCTGTGGGTTTTCTTTCTCTCTGGCTGGAAGGTGAGCTCTGTGTGTGCCTGCTGCGCCCCACAGCCTGGGGACGCACCCATCCAAACCACACGTTGAGATTGTTGTCTAGAACAACCTACTTAACGCAGGGACACGCTGCCCTCGATCCCGTCCCTGGCCTCGGTGCACCAGCCAGAAAGTCGGGGAGCCCAGAGAGCGACTCCCCGCCCTTCCCACGGGGGGACCGAGTTGTGCGAACAAGAAACGCAAGCCCACGGGCCCCGTGCGGGCCACAAAGCCAGCTCTGAGTCTGTTCAGAATCCCGCTTAGGATGAAGGGCGGCTCACACGCTGGAGGGCTCTTAATGGGACCACCAAAGACCAGGGGGTTTTCACGCCCAGCTGCCAGGAGCACTGCAGGGCACACGCCGTTCCTGGCCTGCTTCTGCCATCTGGTGGCCGCGTGCTAAAATGCACTGCGAGTGGGGTTGATTGCTGCAGCCTCCCGGCTCTCTCCTCTCCTGGGATGCGCTAACTCACCTTGAGCAGGTGCTCACAGCTGCCCAGAGCTGCCCGCCCCCTCCTGAGCAGGGCCACTGGGGAAGGACTTAATAACGACCCCTGCAGGTGGGAAAGAGTCGTTCAGCTCCGCACCTTACCGCTTTCCACACTTCACATGCGTTAACGTGCTTAGCCCTCAATATTAAACGTGTGAGTGAGGGACGATTGCCATCACTGTTCACAGACAAGGAAGCACGGTCAGGCACAGAGAGGTTAGGTTAGGAGAGGTGCCCAAAGCCACACAGCTGCAGTGTGGAGCCAAGACTCGCACCCAGGCAATGAGGCACTTGAGGGCAAATGGCCCAACCACCCCCCCCCCCAGCAAGGGGCCCCACCAGAGCGCCAGAGAGAGGCACGAGGGAAGAGCAGAGGACAGAGGAATAAGGCGCCTACAGGCGTCTTCCCACTCTGAGGACTGGAGAAGCCACTCGACCCTTCTGAGCCTCCCTCTTTCTATCTGGAAAATGGGAGCGCTGGACAGCAGGATTTCAAGGTTCCACTCTCTGAACAGGATAGAGAGGCAGGGAAGCATAGTGGTTAGGGCACAGGCACAGGCTTTTTGTTTGTTTGTTTTTTTCGTTGGCCAGACAGATCTGGGTTAAAGACCAGACCCTTCCATTCATTCTGGGCAAGTGTTTATCTCTAAGTCTCAGCTTCCCTTCTCATGCATGTTGGTAAAGACAAAATGAGGTCAAGTATGAAAATCTTCAGCACTGTTTCTGGCTCAGAGTGAGTGCTTAATAGTAAATGTTGCCTATCATTATAACCATATTAAAAAGGCTCTGAGAAGTCCTGCAGGCAAGAAACCTGCTTGGCTTTAGCTCAGCCTTTCCCAGCCCAGCAGCCCGCAGAGCCACCTGCGGCCGTCACCCCCAGGGGCCGGCTCTCCATGCTAGTTCCCACTTTCCTTCGGATGGGAGCGAGTCAGGAGACAGGCCCCAGCCCCTGCCCCAGCTCCGAGCTGTGTGCTCCTGCTTCCACATCCGTGTACCCTAAAAGCAATCCTTACAGCCCATAAACAAAAGAATTAGGAGGCTCCTCCAAGGCTCGCAGACTAAATATTCCACGTCCGGTTTCCACAGCGCTGTCAGCTTTGCGGACCAAAAGCAATTAAGAGTCTGAGGCCGAGAAGGCTGTTTTTAATAATTCTGTCATTATTCTCAATTTTCAGCACCACCACACATGAAAAACCCATTTCCAATTTCTTTAAAGGTGTTAAATGGCTTTTGCACCACGTTGCAGAAGTTTGCCGTCAGCCAAACTGCTGCAAAGCGGCTCGCAGCCTGCAGGCCCCAGGCCGTGACCTCGCCACCGCGGCTCGGCCGGATCAGGGCAGATTTGGGGCAGAGTCACAGCGCTGCTGGGTGTCCCCGTCCACCGCGATTTCACAAGACTCAGGGCCCGGCCTCCCGCCCTGGCAGGTGGGCTGGCAGCATGCAAACCGGAAACCACTCTTTCCTGCGGGTCAACACCCCAGAGACTGATGGAGAAACCCGGTGACCAGCCCCACCCACAGTGAGCGGAGGCGAAAAGGAAGTGAGTCGGCATCTGGGGCGGGACCGCAGGGCCACACTCAGGACGGCGAGTGCAAGGGGGGCAGGGCGCGGAGGCAGCTGGGGACCCGGGGAGCATTCCATGGTCAGTGCATTGAAAGCCCTTGACACTAGAAAGCTTTTGTGAGCGGTGACAAGGCCTGGGTGTGGAAGGTGGGAGACCCCTGTCCTTCATAGCAACGGTAGCTAGTAGTGACAATAGGTGACATTAATGCAGCACTTACTGGATGTCCCCATCGTTGTAACCACCTTACACACAGCAGCTCCTAACTCTCACAGGGCCCCTGTGAGGTGCATCGTACTAACACTGTCCCTGGTAACTTCCTGATGTCACAAATGGGGAAACCAAGACTGGGAGAGGCAGAGGGACTTGCCCAAAGTCTCACCGTGAAGACTGTAGCCCCAGGATACAGTAGTGAGCAAGACAGGCAAGTCCAGCCAGGCACCGTGTGGCTCACGGCACTTTCGGAGGCCAAGGTGGGAGGATCACTTGAGGCCAGGAGTTCCAGACCAGCCTGGGCAACATAGCAAGACCTCATCCCTACACACAGTAGAAAAATTAGCCAGGTGTGCTGGTTTGCACCTGTAGTCCCCGCTACTTGGGAGGTTGAGGCAGGAGGGTGGCTTGAGCCCAGGAATTTGAGGTTCCAGTGAGCTACGTTGACGTCACTGTACTCCAGCCTGGGTGACAGGGCGAGACTCTGCCTCAAAAGCAACAACAAAAACAGAAACAGGCATGTCCCTGCCCCTGAGTGGCCTACAGCTTGCTGGGGACACAGGGATTAAACACGTAAGTCATAGCTGCCGCTTGGGACCAGTGCAATGAAACGCAAGTGTGAAGCTTTAAAGACACAACGTGGGGACCCGCCCTGGTGACCGGGGCAGCAGCACATGTGAAGCAGGCCACCTTTGAAGGGTCTTCAATAGAGGCGTGTTCTCGTGCACACAGTGAGAGGGCCGGAAGCATTTGTGTTTTTTCACACAGTGTCATACGTGGTATTTGGGTCCACAACCTGCCCCAGAAGCCACTCTCGGGAGGATAGAAGACTGCGGAGTTGGGGCAGAGATTCCCCCGAACGTTCCAGGCTTCCTCTAGAGCAGCCCAGATGTTTTGTGTGCAAATGTGTGTGTGTGTCTGTCTGTCTGTCTGTCTGTCTTATGCTTCCTGTTTCTTTAGTTAACGGGTCTCTCAGCTCCTTCCAACACAAATGTTGTTCCATATTTTGGGACATTTAGTGTGGTGACTCGCACACAATGACCAGTCAATAAATGTTCATCAGGATGTGCTGATGAGACAGAGACAGGCAGGGTAGGACGTTTTGGCTGCAAACACAATATCCGGGAGACACACCCAAACCCAGAGAGAGAAAGTTTACTGTACAAATGACCAAAGAGACTTACCAAGCAACACGTGTGCTGCTGGCATGGGGGAGGAACTGAAGAAATGACCAAGCAATCCCCCAGGCCTGCAGCCCATTCCGATCTGAAATGCTTTCCTTAATTTTGCTGGCTATCGAGGTAATATAGCCTCAGGGCATAACATTATAGAAGAATACAAGAAGAAATCCAACCATTGAGCACTAACCACTATAAACAGTTTACTATATTCCTTTCTTATCACTTTTCTATGCTCATACAGGTATTTTGTTTTTTCAAAAAACTAAGGAAATGTAAAAAAAAAATTATATTCTGATACTCCCTCAAAATGTTAGTATTTATAAAACAATAAAGATGTTAACACTTTTAATGACAGTGTATTATTCCATTTACATGGTTGGCCTATGTTCCCCCATTATTAAGGGGAAATCCCCCATTATTAAGTTTCAGTTGCTTCCAAATGTTTTATGAAAATACTTTGGGAGCAGCTCTCATTCCATCCATGGCAAACCGGGTTGGGCAGAGCAGAGGCTTTGCAGGGATATGTTGTACCCAGATGAATGGGACAGCCAGGCTGTCGTCCCCATAAAATGATTCTTTCAACTGTGTCAACAGTGACTGTGGCTTCTCCCCCCACCGGGCTCTGGCAGATCCTTTCCTCACCCCCCCCTTGGTGCTCTGCTGGGCTGATACCTCCCTACTTGTTCTTCAGGCCTTCCCTGAATTTGGGCCTTCTTTCTGCCCCTCCCAGAGGTCCCTGTGGCTGCCACATCTCAGCACTGACACACTGCATGGATTTTTGTCTACACCCACCTCCCTGGACCATAGCTCCTTAGGAGTAAGGTCTTGGTCTTCCACACGAAAGTTCTCACGAACACTTGCACGAAATGAATGAGTGCATGCATGAATGAATGGACAATCAAACAAAGAAGGAGCAAGGCCTGCAGGCCAGAGCCTGGAAGCGACTTCTCTAGCGGCTTCCAGGTCCCAGCCGGTCTGCTGTCCCCCTGCTCCTCAGAGCAGCGTGTGCCGGAAGCCGCGCTTGTTTGTGCTGGCTCCGGGCTTGTTTACACTCAGGATCGCAGAGTTTGCTCAATTAAGAAATGGAGTGGAAGGAAGGCACCGCGTGTATTTGGCAAACAAATCGAAGAGACGAGAGGGGACGTTGTCTAGGGCAGCTTCCTCCTGCTTTCACTCTTAAAGAGTAACCAGTCTCCCTACACTCCATTTCCTCTTTACGATCTTGTCCATCTGTGCATGATGACACGGTCTGATCCCTTCTGGTTTTCAACGTCAAGTGGCAACGAGTTTCCAGGTCACGTTCCTGTCCCTGTTGCAACCAGAATAGCCCATGCGAGTCTGCATGTGCATGTTTATAGTTAACCTTGTGGTGTGTTACATGAATCTATTTAATTTGCACGACAAGCCTGGGTGAGAGGAATTGTTCGTCAAATTACACGGACGGGGAAGCTGCGACACAGGGAGGTAACGTAACTTGCTCAAGGTCACACAGCCAGAAGCGGCAGAGCCTGGATTTGAACCATTAGTCTAACTTCAAAGCCTATTCCTTTGATCACCAGCTAGTCCTCAAAGGCCAACGTGCAGATTTCTCAAGAAATTTTAGCACGTTTCTATCATATAAAATCAGGATGTTATTTCCAGGGAATGTAAGTGTCTTGGGTTTAATTTAATGAAACCTGTTACTGGAAAAGATACACCAAGATAATCAATCCCTTAAACAATGGGAATAAGAATGCAATCATACAATTCTGTTTTTAATCAGAGATTTCCTCCCTCTGGTACAGGGTATGCTAGAAAATTGAGAATTCCATGGAGAGAACGATTCTATGACAGTGTGGAGGGTGCAGTGGCCTTGGGGTCATGGAAGGTGCAGGTGTTTCGGTGGCAGACCTGGAAGGGGGTTCCAAGGCCACCTGGGTCAGGGCATTCAGGAAGCCAGACAAAGCTCTCTAAGATCCCTTCCTGCTCTGACATGGTATCAGCAACCCAGACTATGTGTCCAGGGCCTGAGGCAGAGAGGACTAGGACCCGGCCCACCAACCCAAGGACTTCTTGCCGCCTGTACAGGATGGTGGAAGGCCCCCCTGGCACTGAGCTGGCACATAGTTGGCAACTTCTGCAGGTTTGGGGGCCTTTCTTTTGACGATAATAGCACCCTGATTTCCCTTTGGGGACTAACCCCTCCCCCTTTGTGTGAGGCCCTACTGGGACCATCCACAAAAGGAGCCCACCCTGCCCAAGGGGTGGGCATGTGGCCTGAGCAGGCCCCTGGGGCCCTTTGGCTCAAGGTCCCATCCTTGAGGAGACCCTCAGGAGGGGAGGAAAGGGGCTGCAGCGTTCTGACGCCTTCCAGACACAGCACCAGCTGGGTTCTGGTTCTTTCTAGGTCCGTTTCTCCAGCCTCCACCCTAAATCTGTGCCCTGCGCCAAGCCCTTCCAGTGAACTCCCTTTCTGCTTCAGTTGGTTTGTCCGAGTCCTGCTGTCGCCACTCGAGGCCCTGATGGTGCAGACGCTCCCCAGTTGGTTGCTGAGAGGACGAATGACATCTAAGGATGGTCACACATGTGCACTGGAGCACACCAGCCCCCCCCCAAGAGTCCTGCTTTGCTTCTCTGCCAGGAGAGCTTGGGAGCGTCTCTGCATCTCACTGAGCCTCCGTGTCCCCTGTGAAATGAGGACTGTAGCAGCTGCACAGGGCTGGGATGTGGACAGGACGAAGTGATGGATGTGAAGTGCCGAGCTTGGAACCAGCACCTGGCACCTGGCACCGAGTAGTGATGTTCTGTCCCAACGGCTCTGGGATGGAATCCCCACTCTTGGATGTCCTCGCTGGGCAATCTCTTCGAGGCTCCATGTCTTCAACTCCGAAATGGACACAATGGTGCCTAACGTGAGGGGTTAGGCATGGAGTAAGTGAGAAAAACAAACTCCTAAGATGCTTGGGGCACAGACCTCTGTGAGCACTGGAGATGACGTTTGAGGTGTTCCAACAGTGACGTGGCGAGAAGCTACTTTCTTGTTTCTAACTGCCCTCCCATGCCTTTGGCAACACATAAAGAGAAGGCCTCACGTCAGTGCTCCTCTGTCTTTGAGACCTCCCCAGCACTTGCTAAGTTCTCATTATAATAAAAAGAGTGCAGGTCTTAGCTGGGAGTCCTTGTAGGCACCACTATCAACTGTCACGTAAGTGTATGGTTTACATCACATTTGTCATGGCTTCCTCCCATTCCTAGCAAGTGCAACTAGTTTTCCAATCAGGAGAGTTGGAATGTTTACTTTTTAAATACAGTTATTTTAATAAAAAAAATTAAGTTGATTAAAAAAAAATGAAGTAAACAACAGTACCGGCGTTACATAAACATGGCAAAGCACCTGAAGGAATGAGAGCTACAGAAGTTGGGGAGGCTGGAGGTAGAGGATGGAATGAACAGGAACACGGTAAGTGTGCTGTAAATCAGAGCTGTTGTCAGTATTACTATTATCATTAGCCCCGGTTAGCAGGCCTGGTGTGAGCAAAGGGGCCAGCCCGCACTAACCCACTTCCAGCTGCCACCCTTTGCAAGAGTAATGGGCTCTGAGGGCAATGAGGATAATCACGCAGGGGGATCTGAGCCACTGTGCCTGGTGATTCATCACCAGCCCTCCCTGGAGCTTCCAAACAACCCCTGCTGATGGACATAAACAAATCCTACAACTTAGGTCTTCCCTCCAGCCACAAAAAGTGCCCCTCATGGCTTAAACAGATGCTCCTTGGGTTTTAGACCACAGGAAACTGAATGCACTAATTCATCCCTGCTCCACTGAACATATTCCAACCCTGTCAATATCCACCACCTCCCTGCTGGCAGAGAAGACCACCCACTGCACTGGAGACCCCAGGAGACAAATGGCATCCTTTGCCTGTGATTGCACAGTGGCCTCCTGGGGAGCCAGACCCAGACATGGGCCAGCAGGCAGAGCTCATTAACAACCCCTTCTCCGGGTGCCACTTCTCACCTGAGAGGCTCGGCCCTGGCCAGGTAATCCCTGTAGTCCTTAGCCACGTCGGCCACAAGCAGGAACTAAAGACAACGTTCAAAACACACTTGGGCAGGGGATAGAAACAGGCTCGTTCTCATGATGGTTTGTTTGCATGAGGATGAAAATGAGTGTGGCAGAAGCCAGCAACGTGAAGCGTGGCTTGGACTAGGGCTGAGGCAGATTCGCGCCCCGCCCCCCGGTCCACAATATCATCATCGGGTCCACCTTTCTCCTAGTAGAGCCGTGTGCCTGTGAGTCTTGAAAGCAGCTTTTCATTATAATTTTTAAATATCCAGGAGTCAGTACGTCAATTATCTGGTGACACTGTTGAAGAGATGAACAGACAGATAAGGAGAGAACTGGTGACCAGGTAGGTACTGGGAGAGATGGGGCTCCAGGCATGAGAGGAGGAAGAGGGTGAAGGGGATGGGGTGGGGGAAGGAAGGCAGACAAAAAAGAAGGAAAAGAGATAAATGATGATGTATGAGTCAGGACCCATTGGTTGGATGTGACAAAAACCTAAAATAAACCGGATTAAAAAGAAGTAGAGGAATATTGACTCTTGGAACCGAGAAATCCCGCAAATGTATGGGCTTCAGGCAAAGCCGGCTGCAGGAGTCTAAGCAATAGCCCTGCACCAAGGTCTCTCTGTTTCTCCGCGCTGCTGCCCTCTACACCGCAGGAAGGCAGGTGCGGAGCCGGCCAGCCTCCCGCAGCTTCCAACACCCACAGCCCCGGAACCCAGAGGCAGGAGAAACCCTGCGTTTCCATCCATTCCCCCAAAAGACTCTCACTGGCTCGCTCGGGTCATGTGCTCACCCCTGGACCAATCACTGAATCCAGGAACAATGGGGCACTCTCATTGGCCAGCATTGGCTTCCAGTGGGTCAAGGCCAGAGATGCTGCTAAACATCCTGAAATGCACACGATGGCCGTCCCCTGCAATAAAGAATTATTCCAGCACCAGATGTCAATAGGGCTGAGCTTGGGAAATCCTGGGCTCGACGGAAATTGGTTTGTTGATAATCCACATGGACCATTTCCTTGGTGCATGGCACATAATGAGCTGTTAAAATGTGTTTAAAAATATTTGATGCTATTACCATCACCACCACCATCACCAACATCAACATTATTATTATCAATATTTTTTGCTTTCAAAGGAAGACACTCCCAACCTTGGAGTCCTGTATTTGCCTGTATTCTGTCTCTGTCTTCTCAGCCATGCTGACTCGCTGGCTGAGGGCCACCCAGCCCATCGTGATGATGACTGCTGGGTTGGACCCGCATCGCCAGAGCACACACGCCGTCATTCCCTCACTGACTCCTAAGGTAACTTTCAGTGTATCACCCCGATCTCCCCAGAAGCTCAGAGCACACCCACCTGTAACATGGGCACCCAAATTGCTGTTCTTTACACGATGATGAAGTCAGGACTGAGTGCACATTAAGTTTTTTGCTATGAACTGCTTTGAACTTCACAGAGGAAAAACAATGTTTACATTCTAAAATTGAATTCCCATATTCCTCCATGGCCCTTAGTTTCTCTGCTGGACATACCACAGTCGGTGACCCTGATTAACCCTCAGCTACATGCCTCCCTTGCAATCCTCCAGCCCTTCAGTATCTGGGAAAATAACCCAATGTACACCCCCCACCCCGCCACACACACATTTACCTAGAGCGTTTGGTCTCTCCAGAATGTTTTCAAAGATTCCAAGAAGTGGGGGAGGAGGCCTTGCACTTCCCAGAGGTTGCCTCACTTGCCCTGCTGCTTCTGCCCACGACCCCTAATGTCCTTGTCTCTACTGTGCCTGTTTCTCATGTCCCAGACAGGAGCACGGCTCCTCTGTTTCTTTCCCCCAGACACCATGCGGCGAGGCTCACACCAAGCTGGTGAGGGGCAGGCCGTGGAGCATGACGAAGGCAGAGCAGAGCGCAGCTCACAGCAGACGTCAGATCATGCCCCTCAGCCACAGCCCCTGTGGGAGCTCGGACCCCGCAACCCTCCAGCGCCAGCCCGCCTCCCTCCCACACCCGCACACAGTTCTTCCGCAGTGGCCGCCTGCTTCAGATTTATCTTTGGGTCCTACCAGAAAGAATGGCGTTCAAGAGCCACTGCTCAGAGGACTGGGGCGTGTGCACAGCTGTTGAGGGGCATTTCTACCCCAGAGGGGGAAAGCCCTTTCTCGCTGGATCATGGAAGACTCACGTTTACCTTATTGTGCACAACAATGTGCCTTTCTTTGCCAAGATGTCCCCATTCCAGGCAGCACCCTGTAATTTGCCTCTCGTGACAAATAGACCTAACAAAGTGTCTCCTTAGACAAAATGGCCATTTTGTTAAGTGACGGCTTTTCCTTGCACTTCCTAATGCAACCGCCATGTGCAGTTTTTAAAACAGAAACTTCCCCCTTTCCTGGTACACTCTCTTTCGGAGTTGGATGGCCGTGGCTCTCCACTTCCCTGTTAGGAGCAGTTCGCATGACCTCGGGCCGACCTTCCTTCTGGGAGGCCGCCCAAGAAGCTGCTAATCCCCTTGATCTTGGCCACAAATCCGCCATCTACTGGATAGTTCTTGGTAGATATTCAAACTGTGATAAACTTTAAAACCACTTTTCCTTTGGTGTCCAATACTTAGTGAGTTTGATAGAGCTGCTCCAAAAAGCAGTAGGGGCAGTTTGTTGTATTTCTCTACTGCTAGTCAAATGTGACTTTGAAATCTTTCCCCAAAGTAGAAATAAAATTCTATGTGTCCTCTGCTTCCAGCCTGCAGTGATTGGGCTGGCCGGCTGCGTGTGCTGCGGTTCCTCGTCCTAACACAGCAGGAGGTAACAATGGGATTAGCCAGGTCACCACACAGGCAGAGAAAGCGCAAAAGACGCTGCTCCTCAGGGTTAAACACAGGAGGTCCATCCTGCCCTTGACGGGGAGGAGCCTAGCTTGCCCCAGAGGGCAGGTCCTGTCCCGTCCCGCCTACAAACACCGGATTCTAGATTGTACTTTGGCAGAGTGAAGTCAGACAGACACCTGCTTCTATCCAGGCTGGAATAAGCAGTGTATTGAGGTGTTTTCACACATTCAGTTACAAAAATGAGATGGTTTTGTTTTCCAATAGCCGCTGCTAACTGTGCTCAAAAACCCCCTTTTTCACTAGCTACAAATCAGCCAGATTTCTGAGCTTTTCAATCACTTTCAGCAATTCCAACAACCTTACTTGGGTTCTGAAGACTCAGTCCTGTTCCTTTTATATTTTCATTTTCTTTGTTAATTTTTTAAATTTTGTTTTCAGTTGACACATGATAATTATACATACTTATGGGGTACAGTGTGTACCCCATACATGTGTACTGTTTCCATACATGTGTATATTGTGTAATGATAGAAACATGGTGTCTAGCATGTCTATCACCTCAAACATGTGTCATTTGTTTGTGGTATGAGCACTCAGAAACCTGTCTTCCAGTTATTTTGAAATATACACTAAAATATTTTTTACCGTTGTCACCCTCTTGTGCTACAGAACACCAGCACTTATTCTCCTATAAACTGCAATTTTGTGCCCATGTGCCCATCTCTCCCCATTTTCCTACCCTCCCCAGCCTCTGGTAGCCACTGTCCCACTGACCATGTGGCATTTGTCTTTCTATGCCTGGCTTTCTGTTGGGCAGCCCTGCTGCTTTGCTGGGAAGGAGAGTTTTGCCGTGGACAGGAAGCCAGTTCAGAGGAAGGTCGTGGCAAGGTCGTATTCCACTCCCCACCACCCACCTACATGGAGGGAGGACTCCACCTTGTTCACCCTCCCGTCCACCGTACTGTCCAGAGCTTACCAGACAGTGAGCTGCCTGTACGTCATGTCGTCCTGTTTACACTTTTTCTCCAGCAACTGGTGCTGCCCGACGCACATAGTAGGTGCTCAATACACATATGCCGAATGGATCAGTGAATGAATGTGCAATTTTCACAACAGGTCACCTTGAGTTGGCCTCCTTTGGCCCATACAGACCTTCTAGAGCTCTCATGACACTTCTCAGTGTCTATTTATGATCATTCATAGACCACAGACCCATGTCACCACTATCCCCAACACAGCTGGGTTAGGAAGTTAAGCCCGCAGCCCAAAGGTTGCAGCCATGGTTTTGAGAGGCAAAGAAGAAAGGTTAAAAACCAAAGTGATCAGATTTCAGCAGACATTAGAATCACCTGCAAAGCATGTTATTTAATAAAAATGCAGATTCTAGTCGGGGGTGCGGTGGCTCAGGCCTGTAATCCCAGTGCCTTAGGAGGCCAAGACGGGAGGATTGTCTGAGGCCAGGAATTCAAGACAAATAAGCCTGGGCAACATACCCAGACCCCAAGTCTACTAAAACAATATTTATAATAATAATTAGCTGGGCATGGTGGCACATGCCTGTAGTCCCAGCTACTTGGGAAGCTCAGGCAGGAGAATCGCTTGAGCCCGGAATTAGAGGTTACAGTGAGCTATGACAGCACCACTGCACTCCAGCCTGGGCAACAGAGCAAGGTCCTATCTTTAAAATTAAATAAATAAGTAATAAATAAAGAAATAATCACTCAATCCCATGGCCTCAGCCCAGCCGGGACCTACTGCTGAGCCCCTGGAGGTGGGACCCCAGCACCCGCATTTCAACGCCCTCCTCTGGAGGTTTAGGTGCCCGGGGGCTTGGGTCCCAGCCCTCATCGCCTACGTCTGTCCTGCGACCATGCTTGGTCAGCGCAGGACAGCACGGGGGATTTGTGCAGTTGTGGTTTAGCTGATACGCACCGGTGGGGTGTTGCTTCGCACCAAGCACTGTGGTGAGCGTGGGGCTGCGGAGAGGATACGACACAGCACTCACCCCGAGGAGCTCAGCTCCCGCCCAGAGGGGCGACAGGCAGGCCAGGGGGAGGGGTCTCTCCCAAGGGCCCCGAGAGGCGCTCTGGGGATCAGAGGAGAAAGCCGGCCGAGTGCTGGCCAGTCCCCCGGCACCAGAAGGCTGAGAGGGAGGGATTCCGGAAAATCCTGGAGGGACCGGGACATAGAATTCCAGGCAGAGTGTGGGAGAGACAGGCTGGAGGGGCGCACTGGGGCTCCGGCCTTCCGTGCGGGGGGCAGCAGGGACGTGCACACAGCGTGCGCACTCGGCAGCTCTCAGCCAACTCTGCGCTGTGGGCGCGTCTGCCCACGCACCCTGGGAAGCTTTGGGATGCTGTCCTCTCTGAGAACCTAGGTGACTATGGCCTATCTGAGGACAGCTTGCAATAAAACAGTCTTTACAGCTATTGAGAGTTTGCCCTGATCCAGCCAAGCCCCAGCCTGATGTGAAATCCTTCCCTCTGGAATTACGATTCCAGGGCAGTTTATCAAAGGAAAGATGGATAGTGCAAGCCGCCTTTCCTGCAGGCACTCAGAGAAACATGTTTGCTCTCTGCCATTCAGCAAAAGTTCCCCCATCAAGGCTGACTGGAGGTTACCAACCTAGAATCGCTAGCTGATGGCATCTCTGTGAAGGAATCCTTTATCGGGCAAGGAGATCCCGCAAACGGACTCGGATCCTGCAGATCCCAAATGGCTGGCTGCTTCGTCAGAAGCCGAAATGTGCATTATTTCCACTGTCTGTCTTCTCAGTGGAAACAAAATCCAAAGCAGAGGTTGAGATCCAGTCTCGATCTCAGATCTCTGAGCAGTCGAGATGTTAAGGAGACAGAAGCCCAAGGCACAGAAGGGTCCCCAGATGTCCTGGTTCCAGAACTCTCCAAGTCTCCTACCTACACTCGGAGGGCTGGCTCGCAACAGACACAACCACCTGGAGCAGCCTCCCGTGGAGGTCACCTTTGGGACAGAAGCATGCCCTAGCTTCAGTGGCCCTAGCGTGGCCACCTTTCACTAGGGCCTCTCCTGAAATGCCAGCCAGGGCCACCACCTCTCGAAGCTGGAGGTACGAGGCTCCGCCACCTCCTCAATTCATGTGCTTGAGAGCCAATGGCGTTGGCTCCAAGGGAAAGGAATGTCCTCCTTTTGTCACTTGTCATGCAGGGGACACATCTTCTCCTTCCCTGGGAGGGGGCCTGGTCCAGCCTCAAGCCCTCTGTAGGTCCGGGAAGCAGGAATGCTGTGTCTCCCTCCACCTGCACCCCAGCCTTGCAGGCCACAGCCGGTGCCAGGCTCCCTCCTGCCACGTGGGCCCCTCTGCCGGGACACCGCCCCTCCAGTTCACTGTTCACACTCCCGCTCTGCTTGAGCACTGCTTTCGGGGTTTCCTCAACCCCCAGACTAGGTCAAACCCTCGTGGGCACACTGTCCTGGCACGCAAACCTCTTCTGTGGCACTGAGTAATGACGCATCTTTGTGGGTGTAATTATTTGATTAATTCCCACCTCTCCTCTCAAGAGCTCATTGTTCTCACTCCCTTTGACGCCCCGGGCGCTGTGTTGGAGTTGTACTGGGCTAGTGAGAACCACCAGGGATCAGAACCGCCTGAGAGAGGGAGAACAGCGAGGGAGGCAGCAGCAGGTGGAGAGCAACGTGTCAGGGTCACTGCCAAGGGGAGGGGCGGCCTCGGTGCTCGACCCCGAGGGCTGGCCAGCCCTCGCTGCTCCTCCACCACCGCAACCTGGGCCCTGGGCAGCCCACCGTCCTCAGCTCTCTGAACCGTCCTCAGCTCTCTGACAGCAACGCAGGGGCCGCCCAGGCAAGCGGAGCACCACCAGCCCTGGGGGAGACATAGCAAAGTCTCCAGCGAGGAGGGGGTAATACAAAGAGGCCAGGAGGACCAGAGCCCCACCCCCGGCCTGGGGCAGGGACAAGGCTTCCTGGGCATGGGCCAGCAAGCGATGTCAGGTAAGGGTGGGCGGCAGGACTCCAGGACAAGGAAACAACACAGGCGCCCAGGCTGGAGCCAGGCCCGCAGAGGTGTCTGGGAACAACCCGTAACTGCGTGTCACTGGAGCCTCAGGCAGAGCAGTGAGGCCGGCTCGGGATTTGGAGGCCATTAAATGGAAATTCACTGGGGAGCCACTGGAAGTTTTTGGTCCTGGGAGCGTGTGGTTGGGGATTTCCTGGGGACGCTTGTACCCGGCAGGTCAGGGATACAGGAAGCAGAGAGACTTGTCACGGGCAGAGAGGGCTGCAGCCGTGGGGACGGGAAGGAGCTCGGAGAGGTGGTGCACGTTCAGCGTGACGCAGCGGCTGGAAGGCAGAGAGAGCAAGAGCCAGAGCGCAGAGGTGGTGGTGGTCGAGGACCAGGGACGGCCGGTGACACGACAACACGTCGCACACGAAACACACAGCCGGGCCGGCTTGCTGTGATCCGGGGCCAAGAGCAGGAAGCCACAGAAGTTTCTCTCCACCTCCTCTCTTCGCCATTCCGAAATCCACGTCCTCTCAAAGCCATAAAGGAGAAGCCCGATGTACCTGACTACGCGGTATTTTTTTAAATTTCCACATGGAAAAAGATATCACAAAAGCAAACAGCAAACTGTAAAAAATTGTGACACACACAACTGACAAAGTTGATAGCTTCACTCATAAAGAGCTCGCAAATAAACAAAGGGGACCACGAATCCGTCAGAAAACACAGGCAAAAAACAGGAATTTCACAGGAAAATAAATGGCTCATAAACATATTTTCACATGCTTCGACTCCATTTGTAATGAAAGGCATGAACGTTAAGACTACAATCACACACACTTTTAAAATTATTTTACTTAGGCTGGTGACGGCTGAAAAGTTGATAACACACACTGGGTTGGGGCACCGGCAGCTGGGCAATAGGTATTGATGTTTTTTTTTTTTGTTTTTTTTTTTTGAGACAGAGTCTTATTTGTTGCCCAGGATAGAGTGAGTGCCGTGGCGTCAGCCTCGCTCACAGCAACCTCAGACTCCTGGGCTCAAGCGATCCTCCTGCCTCAGCCTCCCGAGTAGCTGGGACTACAGGCATGCGCCACCATGCCCGGCTAATTATATATATATATATATTAGTTGGCCAATTAATCTCTTTCTATTTATAGTAGAGACGGGGTCTTGCTCTTGCTCAGGCTGGTTTCGAACTCCTGACCTCGAGCAATCCGCCCGCCTCGGCCTCCCAGAGTGCTAGGATTACAGGCGTGAGCCACCGCGCCCGGCCGGTATTGACGTTTTAAACCTACGTTCTCAGTCCCCCAGGAACTCCCCGCTAAGGACCGTGTGTGCGCACAGAACGTTTGCACATGCGCAAAAAGGTCAATAACGCTCTCAGCAGGACTGTTTGCTGTGGCAAAAGGCTAGGAATCGCCTCAATGTTCTCGGCAGAGAAATGCATAAGTTATAATCCAGTCGTACAAAGGAATGACCTGACACTTTTAAAAAATTGAGGTAACCATTAAAATACACCTGTTGATCAGGTGTTATCTCTGAGGCGGATTGTTAGGTGAATAAATTAAATGGTGGAGTTCGCAGATTTGTATTGAAATTGAAAAGGACTATGCATCTTTTCAGAAGGCACTGCGAACCGTCACTGCCTTCAGAAGGAGGACCACGGAACTGGGGTCTGGGATGACGGACTGGGAACGGCTCAAGCTCTGGTCACGTGCTCGCTCTGTCCTCCTCTTAGTCCCCGCACCCCCACTGCTCCCGAGTCTTCGCCATGCGGCTAACGCCACAAAGAGGAAGGCCGACACCTCTGACCACAGGGCCCTCACACAGAAGGCCCTTCTGTCCTTCGTGGCTTCCGGTTGCCAAGAACAGGGGCCGGCTGCGGAGACGGTGGACAGAGACAGGCAAACCTGCTCAAAGTGGCATCTCATCCGAGCCCGAGCGCTGGGGAGGCCCTGGCAGAAACTCCGGCCTGGAAGCCTCCCAGGGGCGGCCTTTGCAGCTGGCAGCCGCCCTGGAGCCCACGCGCCCTCCGGCTCCCCCCGGCCACTTCTGGAAAGCGGCTTTCTACGTGCAATCTCCAGGCCACGGGCCACGGTATTTTTAGCCACTCTCGGAGGCTGTGACTTCAAGGGCAGGGCCAAGGGAACATTCCTGAACTCTGGGTCTCTGCTCTGGGCTTGGCCTGTTCCCACGGCTAATTTGGAACCTCCGTGGCCACCCTGTGGCCTTTTCCTCGTGACCCTTCCCCCAGAGCGCAAAGCTCTCCCTGAGCTGTCCGGGGACGGAACTTGGCCCTGTGGCACCTAATAATATCCACAGCATGTTCTCTCTGCACGCTGACAGCAGCGGGGGACTCCATGGCCTCCGCTTGAAGAGCACAACTTCTAGCCCCGATGCAGAGGGACACTCTCTGGCCCAGGGCCCTGCAGCGCCCGCACTCCCTGCCTTCCCACCCTCACCGTTGTGATAGTCCCGCTCTTGCTCCGTGCTGCTGTTTATACTGCTTCGCTTTCTTAGCCTACCTATTGACTTCAGTTGCACCCTAAAAAACACTGTATATGATATCACGTGTTTGACATACTTATTTTTTCAATGCATTAAACGAATTGTGTTAAAATTTGTAGAAAGGGAAAAAGAGAAGAAGAAACTCTTCTGTGCAGCTTTAGAGGCAGGAAAGAAGCCAGTGGCGACAGAGCCTGGCTTGGGCAACGTGATGCACTGCAGTCCCCACACTGTGCAGAGGAAAAGTTGTTTATGGCCAGTCCTTTGCCTGCGTTGTTTCTTCTACCATGTTCACACACACACACACACACACACACACACACACACACACACACACCTTGTCCACCTAGATAGTTGCCACCTCGCCCAGGATGTGTCTCCAAGGCCCTCACCCCGAGGGCAGGCTCGCCGTTTTCTACTCCACTCTCTGCCCAGCCCCAAGACAGCCCTGCGCTCACGATCCCTGCCCATCCTGCTCCACCAGCTCCTGGGAAACACGTGTTTTTGTTAAAGGGATGACAAGGAGCCCGGGCCCGGGACTCACAAGTCGCCCTGTTCACTTCCCAGCTGCATGACCTTGAGCAAGTTACCCACTTGTCATCCCCAAACTTTCCTCTTCTACCAAACAGGGGTGCCAATCACATGTGATAATTAAATAATGCAGGCAAAGTGCGAGTGTAGGCTTGGCGCTCAGCAAGGGCCCTCTCGATACTCTCTGAACAGGTGCGTGAGTGAGCACAGCAATAACTCAGGGCTCATTTAAGATCTACCAGGGATCTTACTGAAAATACAGGTTCTCAGACCCCAGTCAGACTTCCTAAGTCAGGCCCCAAATCTGTTTTTGTCTTTTCCTTTTTTCAGGCATGGGGGTTGAGACAGGGTCTCACTCCGTTGCCCAGGCTAGAGTGCCGTGGTGTCATCATAGCTCTCTGCAACCTCAAACTCCTGGGCTCACACGATCCTCCTGCTTCAGCATCCCTAATACCTGGGACTACAGGCACCACCATGCCTGGTTAATTTTTCTATTTTTTGTAGAGATGGGGTCTGGCTATGTTGCCCAGGCTGGTCTCGAACTCCTAGCCTCAAGCAATCCACCCACCTTGGCATCCCACAGTGTGAAGATTACAGGCGTGAGCCACGGGTCCCAGCCCCAGACATCTGTATTTTTAACAAGCCCTCCACGTGACTGTGCGGGAACCAGGCAGCCAAAGCCTCATTGCTTTATGCAGGCCGTGCTTGGCAGCTGGGTCACCACTGACAACCTGCGGATGGCTCACAGGCACCAAGTCCCCACCTAGGTCTGGCCAGGTTGCCCCACCACCCGCACACCCTGGGTGCCGCTGGTTGAAGTTACAGTGGGGCTCCCTCTGAAACCAGGGCCAGGGGTGGACGATAGCATATAGAGGACATCACTAGACCTAAACAGTGGGGTCTAAATAATGATTAATCCGTTCAGGACCCAAAAGTGCCGAGTTTGTTGACACTGCTGTTGATGGTGGCGATGGTGATGATGATGATGGGGATTATCAGGGTGGTGAGGATGATGGCAATGGCAGTGATTTCTCCAAAACCCTATGAGAGAGGGATATCAGTTTCCGCATTTTACAGACAAAGCGACAGGGGCTCAAAGTGTTGACTGAATTTAAGCTCACCCAACGCGAATGATGGACCCAGTTTCAAGCCCTGGCTTCCTCCCAACCCAAAACCAGTGCCCTAAACACCTACGTCATGTGTGAACTGTTTTGATCTCCTATGGGACACCGGGGTTGTAAACATGGTCCTTACGTTAGGGTCACATTCGAGTTCTCCACGATCCCAGCATCCAGATCCAAGTCTTGAGCTGACTTTCTGAGGAACAGGCACAGCAGTAGGACCCCACCGATGGTGGCCGGAAGCCCCCGCGCACTCAGTACCCCCACGCTCCTCTCCACCTGCCGGCCGCCCGCGCAGGTAAGCTGCGCCCTGGGACCAGGTCTGGCCAATAGCGTTTAAGAGCCGCTCTGCTCTGGCATCTTCTCCCTGCCACAGCCACTTGCGGCCCGGAGCGTGCACGTCTGGGCTTCCCCTGCACGAGAAATAAACCTTTATTGCGTTAAGAGCCTTTGTGGACTTACCCGTTAAAACTGCTAATTTCTCTAACACAGAGATTAATCGAAGGGTTAATTGCTCACTCCAACTTCCCCCACCCATTGCAAAGCTTGGGCTTTATGCTACCATTCTTAAAATTATGGTTGTTGGATTATAATACCGTTAGATGATCACTTTTCTTATTATTCTCAGCCTGTTTGGCTTCAGGGGAACAACTCAGTGTTGCTCCTTATTAAAAAACTGACTCACAAAAAGAAGCCGGCCCTCGTGCACGGTTGCCAGGGCTGTTAACGCTGATAGCAGCAGACAGCTGCCTGTTGGGGTCTTGATTTACAAATCACATGACAGATTAAGTCAATATCCTTCCAAGGTAGGAGGATAAAAGCTTCAAAAAAACAATACAAGAAAATGAGAAAATGGAGACAGTGGTCGCCGCCTAGCTCCGTGACAAACACCCAGAGAGCCCGGGAGCCAGGCTGGGAGTAGCGTGCCCTCTCACCTTTGCCCTCTCACCTTTGTCCCTTCACCTTTGCCCCTCCTGCTGGCTCTTGAACTTTCTGTGAAGAACCTTCCTCATCTCATACAGCTGCTCAGCAAAATGCAACAGAATAACATCCACTGCCATGGAGATTACAAACAGAATTTCATGAATATTACCCTCCTTTCATCTAAAGAACCTGGGGACATCTTTACAAATAATTTATTTAATTCTCAAGTAATAATTTGAGATGCCTGAATTCATAATGGAATCCTTTTAAGAAGGAGGAATCTACTACATGCAAAAAATACAGAGACTCAAACCGTCTTTATGGTCACAAAGAAGTGTCTTGAAAGGGGCATGTGGGCCAAAGCCCCATGTGCTCTTTTCCCAGGCTACACCATTGCAGTTTTGTCATCTCCTCCTAAACGTTCCACTGCCATCTCCCATGGCTCATCCCGGGGAGTGGGGGGCAATGGGGTCCCCCGCTGAGACTGAAGCCATTTCCGGCTTTCGCCTGCACAAAGCAGGTGAGAAGGGCCTGTGAGGAGGGTTCTCTGGGGAAGCTGGACTTGCGGCTAGAACTTTTGAAGGTGTCTTTTTGATGAAGAGTCCTCTTTGCCTTTGGATAAATACCCAGCAGTGGGACTGCTGGACTGAATGGTAGTTCTGCTTTTAGTTCTTTGAGGAATCCCCTTACTGTTTTCCACAGAGGTCGTGCTTGTTGCAGTCCCACCCACAGTGTGTAAGTGTTCCTTTCTCTCTGCACCCACGCCAGCATCTGTTGTTTTTGGACTTTTTAATGAAAGCCATTCTAACTGGAGTAAGGTGATATCTCATTGTGGTTTTAATTTGCATTTCCCCCACGGTTAGCGGTGCCGAGTGGTATGTGTATACCATGGAGTACCACTCAGCAACAAATAAAGGTGAATTAATGCCCTTTGCAACAATTTGGATGGAACTAAAGACCATCCTCCTAAGTGAAGTATCTCAAGAATGGAAAAACAAACACCACACGTACTCTCTATTAAATTAGAACTAACCGATGAGCACACATGTGCACAGAAGGAAGTAAAACTCAGTGGAAATAAGCCAGGTGAGAGGGGGGAGGTGGGGAAAGGCAAAACCTCTACCTAGTGGGTGCTATGAACACTATTTGGGTGACAGGCACACCTATAGCAGGTACTTAGGCATTACAAAAGTGATCCATGTAACTAACCTACAACATTTGTAACCCCTTAATATTTTAAAATTAAAAAAAAAACTATGGAGGGAAACATTTCATTAAAGGAAAGTTTTTTCACTCAGGGCTGGTTTCTAGAAACCTGAATAAAGCACAGAATGATTACACTGGTGCAGAACTGTTCATGGGGAGCCGTGGCTTCGCAGTGAGAGGCAGCGTCCTCTCGTGTCTCAGCTCACTCCCATGCTGCCCACATCTGGTGGCCCCCAGCAGCTCTGCAACTTCTCCTCATTGTTGCAAGGTGGCTGCAACTGCCCCTGCACTTACACCCTCTCAGCTTCAAATCCCACCCAAAGAGTTAAAGAGAACTCCTGGTCCTGCCTCAGTTTGGGTAACGTTTGTATTTCTGAACTAATCGTGGTGGCCAGAGGGTTGGGCTGTGCTAAGCAGCTAAGATAGATCTCTTAGGATCCGGCCCCGGAACCCGCATGAGCAGAGGACAAAGAGATGGAGAGCCGCCCAGAGGACATTCCAGGCCTTTTCTCAGAAGAAGGGTGAAGAGATGCTGCCGAAGAAACAGATACTTCGAGGATCAACTGGCCAACGTTTCTCTGCGGTCACCTGCGGTTGACTCTGGGTCACCTTGATGTCCCTGGAATGCTGGGGCCCTAGGCGACTCAGGTGGAAAACCCACCAGTTAAAATGAACCCCCAATTTAACAAATAGGTATTGAGGCCCAACTGGGGCAATTCACCCAGGAGGGGGTGACAGAGCCCCCGCAACTCGATTGTAGTGACTCTATCCAGGCACGTGCACACGTATAAACTCATCAAATTGTTTGCATTACATCTGTGCCCTTTTGTGTATCAGTTATGCCACAATAGAGCAAGAGGGGCCACGGCCCACGGCCCACATCCTCTGATGGGTCCTGCCTGCAGGCTTTTACTCGTGAGGTGCACCCCAGGTACAGCCCTCCTGCGCCAGCCCTGCCCAGCCTCAGCCTTCCGCGTCATTTCCTTCTGAGAGCGTCTCTCTCCCCACACCGCACCCAGTGCACCCAGGGACTGCTGTGCAAACACCCTTTTCTATTTGGGCTGTCTCTCATTAAATCAATAAACACGGCAGAGCACGTCCTAAACGCCAGGCCCCGAGAATCCAGCTGTAAACAGTTCCTTCCTGCAAGGGGCCCGCAGTCTCCATGGGGAAGACAGACATTTAAAAACTGGGGCAGATCAAAAACAAGCCAGTCTCAGCTGATCTACACAATGCATGGGATCGTGTAGTATCTCAGCTGATACTGCAGGATCCCATGCATGCCACATTACTGAAGTGGAAAGATTGTAGAGACGCGGGAGAGGCGGGCGGCCCGCAGGGCGCGGGGGCGTGGCCGGGGAGGGCAGCAGGTGTGGCTGCGTCAGGGCAACCTGAGGGCTCCTCGGGGTGCTGCCGCCGCTCCGGGACGTGTTCAGGGTCCGTGTGTGGTGAACACACAAACCTACACAGGTGGTAAAATTGCGCAGAATTTAATACGCACGCACAAAGGAGTACAAGTAGACCCAAGAGCCGTGAACAAGGCAGGTGGGGCGTGTCCGTGTCAGAATCCTGGTGGGCACTGTGCGGGAGTCAGGCCGGGCGGGAGGGAAACCTGAGTGAGGGGCACGGCGACCGCTCTGTGTTATACGTGGCAGACGCGTGTGACCCTATAAGGATCTCAACCGAAATTTCACTTTACAAAGGTGACAGGCCACTCACATAGCATTTAAACTTAAATTATCTAAAATTAAATAACATTAAGAACTCAAGTCTTCCGTCGTGGTAGCCTGCGGCGTTGGATAGCTCCGATTGTTCCCGTCCCTGCGGGTGGTGACCGGCCAGGGCTCGTCTGCATCTCGATAGGGGTGTGGGTGACACCGTTGAACGGACTTGTCAAAACTCATGGGATGGCAAAGTTGAGCCGTGCGTTTCCTTTGTAAATTTCCCTTTGAAAATATCAAACCCACTTAATTTTCCACCTAGGCAAAAGTGCTTGGGGGTGAAGTGTGCGGGTGTCCGCAGCTCACTCTGAAATTCAGAGAGTAAGATGGAAATAAGAGGACGACGAAGTGGGGGGAGGAGGGACAGGGATGGGAAGACGCGTCGATGTGTCAAAGCAAATATGCAAAATGTTAACCCGGAACCTACGTGGGGGGCATCTGTGTGCTCACCGTACAACTCTTTCAACTGTTCTGTATGTCTGGAATTTTTCACAATAAAGTTACGGAGAATCCACTTCTAACCTCCTCAGGGTGTCAGCCGAGTTCGGTTCCTTGTGTTTGTAGGGCTGAGGCTCTTCTTTCCCTGCTGCCCGTCGCCAGGGGGCGTGGAGAGGACGCCCTTGGATTCTAGAAACCTCCTGCATTTCTTGGCTTGCAGCCCCTTCAGAGCCAGAGGTGGCAGGTTGAGTTCTTCTCTCTGAGGCCCCTTATGCCTCCTCTCACCTCTGCCTCCACTTCCTCCACTGTCTCTCTCTGGCGCCAGCAGCCAGAGAACCTTCTCCACTCTTATGGGCTCATGGGATTGCGTCTAGTGCGGCCACAAGATCCAGGACAAAGTCCCTGTTTTAAAGCCGGCTTGTTGCTCACTCTGCAGTGCCAGGTCAGAGCGTGAATAAGAGGGCTCAGGGACCGTGGGACAGCTTCACCATTCTGCCATCCAAGGGGAGACAGGCCAGAAAGCCCCGCACAGTGGCAAACTCCCCACGCGTGGGGTGAGGCAGCAGTGATGTGTGGGACTTCACCCCCAAATAGATCCTCACTCAGAAGGACCCATCCTTTGGGCCTCGTGTCCCAGTGTGGCCTGGCGCCTGGCGTAGGGCTCCGCTGATGCTAACTCTGAAGATTTCTTATAAAGGAACAGTGTTTCGCACATGCAGGTTCATTTACGTGGTTTGAAAGCATTCGACGCACTCATTCTGTCTACACCAGGGCCATTGCGATCAGGAGCGAGCAGCTCCTAATTATCTTATTCTATTTGCAGACTCCTTCGAGCAGCGGCTTAAAGGTGCTTTGGTGAAAAGCACACGTCAGCCTGGAGTGAGCGCTCGGCAGGCAGGTGCTGGGGACCGGCCGGCTGGCCCAGGCCGGCGGTCTAGACAGACACTCACTCCGCTGCCCAGTATTTCTTCTCTGAGCCCGTCTGACAGTCATTTAAAACAGGGGTGCCCAAGGTCCAAACCTTTCACGGGTGCACTTTGGATCGCCCTGGACTCAGGCTGTGAGCCCCGACTCTCCTCTGCACACCTGCCCCCGGCCCGGTTGGTACCACTGAGGCTGGTCGCTCACCTGCTCACCCAGCAAGGCCCTGAATGCCTTCTGGCAGTTTCCAAAAACCAAATCCAAGCTCCAAATGACATTGTATGACCAGGAACAAAAGCCAAGCTCCAAATGACACTGTGTGACCAGGAGCAAAAAACGGGGGTGATAGTTGGAAGGACGTGCCACAGGGCAGTGACAGCCATTCTTGAGAAGAATTTCAGAAATAATAGTAAGCAATAATGCAGCATGGCATCAGTGTGCAACCCATTCCTCGCACAATATTTGTTAGAAGATAATGGAAAAAATCCATTCGATGCACAAATTTAACTCATCAAGGTCATTGCTCTGAAGCATAGCACACATTTATATGTCAATGGTTTTTCTACATATTGTCTTATTTTTTAGGCCACGTGACTTGGGTTAATTGGTGCTGAGTTTGGCTACGAATGACAGGACTCCGTGCGGCCGCAGGAAATACGAGTGCGGTCACGCAGGCTCTCTGCCCCGCGGGGGTAAGGGATTCAAGCTCCTTCCATCACGTTTTTCCCCTGCAGGCCGGCTCCCTTCCCAGCTGTCCTCACAGTCCACTTGCTTTCTCACCTGCACCGCCCTGCAGGAAGAGGAAGTGGGGACAGAGAAAGGCAGGCCCGCCCTCCAAGGGACGCTTCTTGGAACTTGCACTAACGTCCACTTCCGCCGCGGCAACGTCAGCCCCGCCGGCCAGAACTTAGCCACCAGGTCGCATGGAGTTCAAGGAAGGCTGGGAAATGCAGTTTCTGTTTGGGAAAGCCGTCGCCTGGCTAAATTCAGAGGTTTTGTTTCTTAGGAGGAAGGAGAGAAGGGATGCCGGGAGGGGAGGGCGGGCGGCGTGCGTGCCTTCCTTCCCGCACGCGGAACGCACTCGCCTCCTGCCCCCAGGAAGGCCCCGTCCCCTCCTGGCATCCGGCTCAGCGTGCAGGACGCCGGGCGGAGCACAGGCCCCCGCAGGAGGCTCGGATGAGGCTGTCGGGCGTTGACAACCTACTAACTAAATAATAAGTTATTTGTTCTCCATACGCCCAACATGAGGGAGATGAGTCAGAACAAGATAGCGGCAATAAAAACTCCCACGCGGGAGCTCGAGGCTGACAAACACCTGTCACCGCCCAGACGGGCGAGCAGGTGCCAAGTGGCGGGAAGGGCAGAGCCTCCCTCCGCAGCCTCAGAGTCACAGCCCCGACCTCGCGATCCTGGGGGGGTCTTCCCCGCTGCATCTGCCCTGCCGCCCCCCATGTGGCATCCGAGGCGTGCTTTCCCGGGCTGCACGGTTTCCGCAGATTGCTTCTTGTTCTTTTTAGGCCGGTGCTCCCAGCTACTGCTCCGGGCTTAAATCCTCACAGCCTTTTGTGCACCAGGCTTGTGGTTTCTTTGGCAAAACTGTTTTTCCAAAACCAGAAAGATTTCAGACCTACTTGTTTCGAAACAGCGAGCTCTGTCTGCAAAGACGCAGTTTATAGCACTGAAGATTCTGGCCCTTTCCTTCCTCGGGGGCCTCCTCCGTGCTGTTCCCGCTCCGCCTCTCTCAGCGTGAGGGCGCCCACCTTGAGCCGTCAGAGGCAACGGGCGGGCGTGGCTGGAAAGGCCACACCCTTAAGATGACTTGTGACACAAAGCTCCAAATGGGAGGACGGCAGGCAGCACTAGCTTTATTTTCTGCCAAGTCCGCTGTTTGCAGAAACTGTTCCTGTGACCCATGCAGTTTGAGAGACGCAGCAGGTGCTTCTTTCAACCCTGCAAGGCTCCAAATTACCGAGCTCTCAGTCGGCGTGGATCGCAGGCTGCAGGCGGAGAGCGGCTCCATTAGCACAGCGGCCGTCCCTCTCATTCCTGCTCGGGCTCCGGCCAGCAGTAGCCCAAGTCCAGCTCTCGCTTGTGCATGGCTGCTACGAGCAGTGAGAGGCAGCTGGTACTTTTCTCTATTATGAATCTCTCCTGCCATTTCCTACTTCAATGCTTGTTCAGGACATGGGCCGCTTTTCAAAAAAACAACATGGGCCTTTTTTTCAAATGCTTTGTTTCTATATAACAAGGGTGGCCGGCTCTCTAGCCCACAATATTTGAGTCTCTGCCACCTGAACACATCCATTAAGCCGATGCCACATGCTTAAGTCCTGCTACTTGTAGCTCACTCCCTTTGGTCCTGTGTTTTGTGTAAGATTAGATTCGGCCACATTTAATCCTCCCCTGTTTTGCACCTAGAGTAAGGTGGTCCAGGGATGGAGTGGAGGTCTGTGGTGTCAGGGACCACTGTCCCTTCTACCCTGTTGCCACACCATGTATCGGCTCTGATGGTAACACGCAGGATGGCTGCCCCAGCTCCGGCCGTCACATCCTCATGCCCTGGAGAAGAGGGGGAGAAGATGGACACATCTCCACGCTTCGAGGACACTTCCGGGACACTTCCAGGACGTTGCCAGAATTTAGACACACGGCCTTACCCAGCTGCCACGGAGGATGGGAAACGTCACTCCCATTTGGGGCCACCTGTGCACAGCAAAAAGTCAGGGTTCTTTTATGGAGGACGAGAAGGTAACTCATATTAGAGCAATCAGCACTCTCTGCGGCCTCATTCTCACATCAATTTCCAGGGCCCGTGTGTCTGTGTTGGGAAAAGTTACAAGACTATGTTTTTGCAGCTCTAGAATTCCTTATCCTCCTCCTCCTTCATGGCAGATGCGTTTGGCCCCGGACACATGCATTTCAGAGGAGGCGAAAACTCGACAAGCTTTGCACTCTCTGCCACACAGAAAGAGTTCCCGATGGCGGGGGACAGTCTCAGAGCGTCCCCCACCTGGCACCGTCTGCATTTCCTTGCCTGCTGCCACAGGTCATCTTGGAGGGGACAGTTGCTAGTCTACTTCATGAGGACATGAAACGAGGTCTCCCCGGTCAGCGTTTCACTCGGGAAAAGGAAAGTTTAACAAACGAGATGTCTTCTGTTCAGTAAATCATAAAAGTAAGCAAGACAAACATCTCGGATGAAAAGCTCTATAAAACCAACGAGATTGTTACTGCACATGAAAACCAAAATTGATGAAATGCAAAGTAAATATTTAACTTCTGAGACTGAAGCGATCTTTGGATCGCTAAGTAATTTAGAGGTTAATGTTCTTAATAAAATCACATTTTCCCTGGAAATATTTACTGTGTCTGTTTTATCACCCCTTCATTGCCATTAGCAAGAACTGGCTTAATTCATGAGTATGTGTTAATTCCACTGGAGGCTAGCAAGTGTCACCAAAACCTCCTAGTGCTGACGTTTTCAGTGGAAACCTTTTTAAAGCACATATAGAGACTTGAGAAAGAACTTGTCGGGGGAACCAGCCAATATCCAGGAATGTTTCCTGCAGATGTTCGTTGGAGAAGGTGATAATGTGTGATGTAAACTTGCATCTAAAGGGACAGGCTGAAGTATCATATACTTCATGAAGATGCCAATACAGACATTTTTTCCATTTACAGGGTTATGTATAGGGTTATGGACGCTATAACCCCAAAGCCTGAGGCCTATTAAAATGGTCAAGATCTGAAAAAAATAAAAATTATTGGCTTTCAAATATAATCATAAAACCTCCCCCAAAATCAAAATTAATAAATGTCTAATTAAATAGCTGCAAAATACAACATTTTGTTCTTCTCCTTAATTGTTAAATTTGGTGTTTATGAATATTTCACAAGTATTTTATTACTTTTTAAAAAATTTGTTGGAGAGTGTCTCATAATGCAAGAATTCTCAAACAAGCACAATAACTGCCAAGGTTTCACAGCCAGTAGTAAGTTCAATGAGTTATCATAGTCAGAAGCAAACTTACTTAAAACCTTTCAAAATGCACATGGCAATGTGTTTGTGTTTAACGCAGGGTATGGCTACATCTTAATGTTTGACAGGATGTGGAGTTCCCAAAAAGAATGCCTTCAGGAAGAGGTTGACCACACTTTTTCTGTAAAGCGTGGGCCATGCAGTCTCTGCTGGGACTGCTCAGCTCTGCTGCTGCTGCACCAACACAGCCATAGGCAATACCTAAGCTAATGAGCAAGGCCGAGTGCCAATAAAACTTTATTTATAAGTACAGACAGTGGGCAAGATCTGCCCATGGTGATAAGGCCAATCTGGAAGGTCTAATAACCACCAAACTGGCCTCTGCCAACAATTCGGACTTAGGAGTATATTTTTCTAAAAACTTACTTTTATCCTGAATTACCCAGAAAAAGTCTTAGACTCTGCTCTGAACCATGCCAGTATGAGCACAGCTGTTCTACACACTCATGTGTCAGATTCGGATACTCTGATGCTCTAGATGCGGGTTTTCTTCTTTATCGGTTAGTTGGCCCAGAGCGCTAGAGAATGAATGAAGTAACTACATACAGTCAATATCCGAAAGTAGGTATTTGTACAGCTTCTTCAGAAAGAAGGGGAAAGTTTTAACTCCGGCTGAAACTCCCCGTTGATATGTAACAACAGCAAACGTGTTTCTCTTGATTAATCCTGAGGCACAAGAGAGGACCGCCAGAGAAGAGAATGCTGGCTAATTACATAAAAGTTTTTAGATTTGGCCGTAAACTTTCAGATATCCAACATACACATTAAAGGGTCCTGGTAGCATCTTAAACTTTGCTTAGTCAGACTCACTCTTATCTATTATTCAAACAAGAAAACTACTTATGGGGCACACGTCCTACTATAGAAAAAATTTTAAGACTTTAAAAAAAGACCACCCGTTGCAACTCACACTGGCAGTAAGTGGACAAGGAAAAACCAATTACAGTTTGCGGTTTTGCATAAGATAAAAATGTAATCAGAACATATTCATTCAAAGTCTCCTAAATTCTTTTACTTACATAATACAAGTTAAATTATGTCTATTCCTCCTTTTTTAAAGAAAGCATGGACTGCTTATAATGTTCTAAACATAATCATTTCCCTTGAGAGAACATGTTTTATCTATCTAATCCAAAAGTGAAAAGGGACCAGTATTTTTTTTAAAAAAAAAGATCACTAAAAATACTGATTATGAATGTTCTAGAAAACATTTCCCTATTCACCATTTTTTTTTCACTTCCACTGAAGCAGAATCATAATTTGGGGAAAGTAAATAACCTTTTAAATCCATTTTTTACATTTCCCTGCATTGCCAGAGAGCCGGGAAATCTACAGATTACACTCATCCACCCTCAGAGCTGGGCTGCTAAGGGAAGCAAAGGATAATCCAACTAAATTCAAATTTGTTCCGAAAATCCGGCCAGTCAAATTTTACTGAAGTATCACCTGCTGTTCTGCTTTGGCTCAAGACGGCCGGCCCGAGAATATCAAAGCATTTAAACCGGACTAATCGTTCGTCCTCATCCTAGGACTGGGAAGTCATTAAAAATAAGAACACAGGCAGAAAAAAAAAAAAAATCCCAGAAGAGTGGCTAGCGACGGCCCTCCGCGAATGGCGCCAGCTCTCCGAAATAGGCACCGTCTGAGGAAGAGACGCCTCGCTCTGCATCCGTGTCTGCAAGCGCGGCAGCTTTCCACCCCAAGCCGTCCAGCAGGTCGGGCGGCAGCCCCTGCTCCGAGACGGCCGGGGAGCTGAGGGACGGGGCTCCCGCGCTCCTCCCCTCCTCCAGGTAGGCGCGTGGCTGGCAGTCCGTGTCGTCCTCCCGCGCGTCCACTCCGCGGAGCTTCTGCGGGGAGGCGGGAGAGGGAAGGTCAGCGCGGGCTCCGACTCAGCTTTCCCTGGGTGTGATCCGAGGACTCGCCCTCCGTGGCGGGACCCCACGCCCGGCCGTCACAGGCTGGTCTACAGACTCTGAGACGGGACTCGGGCCGGGGAGGAAGAGACCCCCGTCCGTCTCCGGCTAATCTCTGGAAGGGACTGTGATGGCTTGGGTGGTAGCCGTCCCAGGTGTGGGGCAGGCGTCCCGCCTCCTCCGCCCTCTGGCAGATCCACTCTTTGGGGTCCCCCTGCCCTCCTGTGCCCTGGACACCTCCCAGCCTGGGCCTCCCCCTGGATCCTCCTTTAGGACAACTGTCCCCTCCTTTCTGTGTCAACTCTGCTCGCACATCATGGCTTCCTTCCGAGGAGGGGTGGTCACCACTCTCGCACCCTTCCACCCCCATCGCTCCCCAAACCACTGCTCTCTGGTTTCCCAGGCGAATGCTCCAGCCATGGCTTCACCTGTCCCCTAACCAGTGACGATGTCCCAATCACCGTCACCACCTAGGACACTCTCGGCGGTCACATCCAGAGCCGGAATTCCAGCTGACCATTGGGCAGCTCCACAAGGACGTGCACAGGGACCTCAGACTCAGCATCCTTGAAAATCCTCATTCTCCTGCAACCTGCTTCCCCTCCTTCTGCCTCCCCTCCCTCAGTGTCCTGCAGGGCAGTCTGCAGACCCTGTGACAGCCGGGGGGGCCAGTCCAGCCAGCACCCCTGCTGCAAGTTCCATGGGAACATAGCCCGGACATGGCCCTCCTGCTGCAGAGGCAGAGCTGCCCTGCCGGGACCGCCCGGCCCTGCGGGGACTTAGCCCTTCACAGGAAGTGTTCTGGCCCCTGCCATACGGGATGACTTGGGATGGTATCGGGACACCTATTTATTTAATAGACAGCCATTTTAAGGTGCATTTTAACACAATGACAAGCACACTGTCTCCGGGATTTCACAAACACCGTTGTTTAGCTGACGGTAAAGCAACACGTCCATTCTTAAACGTGAGCCGCTGCACAGAAAGGCATCCGGGAAACGGCAGGAAGTGGCTCAAGACGAGATCGTGACGGCGGTAGGAGAAAGACTGAAGTCTGTGAAACTCCAGCCCGGCTCGCATCGGGACGCCCCCAACAGCCCGGCTGTTCAAGCTCGAAACCTCTTGTTGTCCCCACCGACCCCGAGACACTCGGCCGCACTCCCGGTCACCTCCCAGTCCCCTCTTCTCCAGCCCCGCGGCCAACGCCTTAGGTCAAGTCCTTATCTCCAGCGTGGGGTGGAGAGTGGCCAGGAGTTAACCAAACTCACTTCTTGCTTTTCCTGGGCACCCGGCAGGGTCCCGTCTCCCGCCTGTCAGTCACCAGTGTCACGTGACCGAGCACAGCTGAAGAACAGTGAACGTCCGGCCACTGACCCAGCCTGTCGGCCTCCCCGAGAGCCTCTGCTCTCTCCTTGCCATCCTCCAGCCACGTCTCCAGGTTCTAACGGTGGCAGAGCCACGAGGCGGACCGAGCCCGGCGCTGCCTCCCGCTTGGAAGGCTCCCGGACACCCACCTGAACCGTGACGTCACAGAGACGGGAGCCACTGTCATGCGGGGTTATGACTTCTCCCCCCTCCCCGCCTCTCCCCGCCCCCTCCTGCCTCTCGCCCACCCTGCTCACAAGCGCCGGAGACACTTTCTGAGCCTCAGGTCTGTTCCTGCATCTCCCCGCCTGCCCAGTCACACTCCAGCCCCACAGGGTGCGGACCCTGCCACCTGCAGGGCCGTCTTCCTACCCTCATGTCTGCATGTCCCCTCCAGACTGTCCTCCTGGCCGCTGCACCTGCTGTCCCCTTCTCCGTGAATGACCGGCCCCACCTGCCAACCTCCACTCCACTCGGCAAACTCCAGCTCATCATTCAGGGCCCAAGGTGCATCGAGGAAGACTTTTCTGCATTTTCCTGTCCGGAGCGACTCAGTGTGTTGGTGGAAGGCAGGAAGGAAGGGAGGGCAGCGTTGGCCTGTTTCCCTTCTAACATCCCTGAGGGTGTGATTCTGACCCCAGTTCTACCAGCCTTGGCGGGAGTGGGTTTGGTGGGACCCTCTAACCCATCACTAGCTGCCTGGATTCCTGGGCAGGGACTCACGTGGAGCGCGAAGACAGTCGGGATCTGAGGGCTCAGAACCCCAAGTGGGAGGTGGGGGAGGCCTGGGAAGTGCAGCCGAGGGGTCCCCAAGACTCCATGCCTGTCCCCACTGAGAGGGGACCACTCGGCTCCCCAGCCCCCAGCCTCCTCCACTGGGTCTGGCAGCAACCATGTCCACCTGGCCCCAGGCCGCAGAAGGGGCCCTTCCTGGGCCCTCCGTTTAGCGGCAAACAGCGTGTCCCAGCCCTGTGCCCATGACATGTCAGGTGTCCACAGGTAAGGGTAGGACCACGCACCTGTGCACCCACTTACTGCCTGGGTCTGCAGTCACCATATGACCCCGTGACCACATGGCATGGGGTGCTGGGCTGGGGAGCAAGGGAAGCTCTTCCCAGCTAATAAGCAAAAATGCAGCCCCAGCCAGGGCGCTGGGAGTCCTGGCGCGTCCTGCAGAGAAGCCGACTGGGCAACTCACCACAGGCCTGGCGTGTGCAGAGCCTCGTAGACTCTGCAGCGGGTCTGGGCTGCCGGGACCCAACCTTGCCCCGCCCCAGGCCGACGGCAGAGCAGCGGGTTTCTGCGCCGTGATCCAGCAGAAGCTGCGTGAGATCAATAATTCATCAGAAACCGCCAGCCAGGCCAGCGGGCTCTCGGGGAAAGAGCTGCGCCTTCTAATCCGGTTTTTCCTCCTCTCACACCACCAAGCGCAGAGCTCGGAGCTCTCCCTGAGTAAAGCTCCTGCCTGGCACAGGGCGGGGTGGGGGGATCCTTGGCCACCACGCAGCCTTCCCCTGCTGCCCCCTGGATGGGACCTGCACCCCGTCCACGCGCTCTACTTGGCAGGAGTTCTGCGTGTGCACGCGTGACAACGAGTGAGCCAGACACCACGTCAGGACCGCCATGTCCTGCATGTAGCCACATGGTCTCACGTGTGCACAACGTCATCCCTGAGAATGCAGTGGACTGTCCCTTCCCTACTTCATAGGTGGAAATTTAAGGCCCAGAGAGAAGAGACTTCCCTAGTATCGCTCACTGATCAGGTGGGCCGGCCTGGAGTCGGCCAACCTGCGCCCCAGCTCCGGCTCTGCCCCCTCCCCCACTGGCTTTCCCACTTGGGGCACCTCTGCGAGCCTCCCTTTCCGGATCTGTAACCTCCTCGGGCTGCAGTGAAGAAAGGCTCTTGCATCCACTCCTGCTTCAGTGACCGTGTGTCGTGCACCAGTAACGACACAGGCCTGCCCTCACGCAGGTTGCTGTCTGCTCAGGGACAGATGCACGGACAGATCCGTCCCTGCGGCTCCCTCCTTGCCTTCCTCACCAGCGACCGGGGCCTGGTGGACCAGCATCCTGCAGCCCCACCCATGGGCGCACAGCCCCTCCCCGGGAGCCTGGCGAGTCTGGCTCTCGGGCAGCCTCTGGTCTTGGAGAGAACATTTGTGTGTCTCACAGCAGCCATGAGGCATCAGCCATTCTGCAGGACTCTGGACAGCCAGGGCTGTCACTGAGGTGTGGAGCTGGAGCTCCCACCCTGGGGACTGCGATGGCATCCAGGGGGAGCTGACCCTGGGGGGATCCCAGGAGGTGACTCCACACCCTGACACTGTCTGGGCTCCCCTCCCAGGCCACAGTGCCTGTGGACCTGTCTGTCCTGTCGTCTACTCTGACAGCCAGAGCAGGGGACACCCAGGCACGTCCGCAATCAGGGTCCCATGACCCCAAATCAGAGGCTCTGATGAGCACCCCAGGCCACTAATGGGGGGGCCACAGAGCTGAGCCTGGGCCGACGGCTTTGCAAAGAGCCCTCGAGTGCCCAGGCCCTGGGACTTAACTGCCTGCGTCTGAGCCCCACATCTAGCACTTTCCACAGCTGTGACCTTGGACAGGTGACCTGAGGTCTTTGCTCCTGGGTTTTCTCATTTTACAAAAAGGGGTATGACAGTACCTGCCCCAGCGGGTTGATGTGAGGACTGAGAGTTAATGTCTGTCAAGCACTCAGAACAAAGTCTGGAACGAAGTGAGTGTTGTGCGTGTGTTTGCCAAGCAGAAGGTCTCGTCGGACAGAGACTGCCCCATTACACATTCCTTCCATGCTTATTATTTCATGGGTCTGAGTCCCCGCTTCCTACAACTCATGTGGCTCCTTAGGCTCACACCGCCGGTGCCGCTTCTCTGTGCGTCCCTCCCTCTGCGTGGGGACACGCAGAGCCTCTGACACTCCAGCGTGGGGACCCGCTTGGCTCCTTCCATAAACCTGCCCATGGGTTTGCCCAGCTCTGGCCACGCAAACCCGGTGGCCACGCTGAGGAACCTTCCAGGATACGTCTGGCACCAAAGTCTTGCCCGATAAGCCCCTTCTGCACAGTCCGACCACATCTTTCACTACTTTGCAGAAAAAGACCCCTGAGTTGGGCTCTGCAGAGCAGCCCTAGAAGGAGGATTCCCACGAATGTGATTGTTATGGACCGAACTGCGACCTCCCCTGAACCCCAAATTCACGTGTTGAAGCCCTAACCCTAATGTGATGGGTATTTGGAGATGGGGCCTTCGGGAGATAACTAGGTTTAGATATGGCCGTCAATGTGCGGTCCTCATGATGGGATCCGTGTCCTAACAAGGAGAGACACCCGAGAGCTTGGTCTGTCTCTCTCTCCCCGCCACGTGAGGACACAGCAAGAAGGCGGCCGTCTGCGAGCCAGAAAGAGGGCCCTCACCGGAACCTGGCCCTGATCTCGGACTTCCAGCCTCCAGATCTGCGAGGCAATGGATTTCTGTTTTGTAAGTCACCCAGTCGATAGTATTTTGTTGTGGCAGCCTGAGCTAGCACAGTGATTTAGGAGGAAGAGTCCCCGGTCAAGCCTGGGGCCGTGGGGACCCAGAACCAGCCGCCCACGCACAGGATGGGGGGGGGGCGCCCTCCCTACCTGACGCAGCATCTCTGCGATCCTTCCTCCCACCGGGGCCAGCCGTCGCCTGGGCACCGCGCCACCCGGGTAGACCTGCAAAGCAAACCAGTAGAACCCTCGCACCGCTGAGGAGCCCTGTCCCTTCCCCCACCCCACCCCCGTGCGCCTCTCGGAGGAAACGCTGCAGACCCGGACTCTGCGCCACCAGGTCCCTCACCCGACGCTCCCTGGTCAGCAGGTGGCTCGTGCCGGGCTGGAGGAAGACGCACGTCTGTCTCCAGCCTGGCCCCGTCCCGAGGCAGCCTCGGGGCCAGTTTTGCCTGGAGCCAACTTTAAGTCCTCACTCCACGCTACACGTGGCTCCGGCGTGGCTGAGAGAGCGTCCCGGCCCCTCTCTGGCCTCTCTGGACACGGCTGCTGGTGTCAGACTACATCTCCTACGACCCCTCAAAGATACTTCAGCAAGAGTATCTGAACTTTATTTTAATTATTTACAAATTATTTCAATAATATTATTTTTATGATATAATAAAAATGGTATACATCCTTTTGAGCCCCCCTACCCCAATGTGTTCATTGCGATGCTGCGTTAACTTGCTTTTATGAAATGTGGATGAAGCCTTTTGCCCCATGTTTGATTAACCAAAGAGAATCCTAACATCATAAATTGTACTACTTGAAAACTGTTACCATTTGGAATTTCTTGTCGGTGCACATCAAAATTTTCTTGATACTTGAAAAACCAAGTTGAAAATGTGAGGCAACAAATTTAGGTGCTAAGATAACATCCTTTTTTTTTTTTCATTTTCATCAGAATCACTATTTTTGTTGGCTATTTTGGTAATAGGTATATGTTATGAATGTCAATGCAAACAAAACTGGTAGTAGGAAAAAGCCACTGTTACCTGTTTTACTGGCAATAGACTTCTTTGTAGGAACTCATCTGAAAAGAAGAATTCTACTGCTAAAAATATTTAGGGAAAAAAAATGGACTAGACGATGTCTCAGACCTGCTTAGCTCCACACTTCTGCACGTCTGCAAAGGGGCAAAGCAGAAGACACGCAGCCTCTGACCCAGCTCTCAGCAACTGAGGCACAGGAGGAATTTGCCAGGGACGGAAGAACTCCCACACCTCCAAGTCTCCAGAGAGCTGAGCCTTAGCCACTTCTAATCTGTTCCATGTTCACTCCTCCGTTAGTTTGTTTGGATTTGGGGCCTATTTTACACTACACCTCTTCCCTGCCAAATTTCCAGTTTTCAGGGCTTTCTGCAGCTATTAGACAGGACAATAAGGTAATTCTCTTCATGGTAACATCTACATCTATACTTACGGGAGTAGAGTGTTTGTTTTCCACTCCTCTTGGCTCAAAGAGCACGACACAACCCTTAAATTTAAGAAGGATGAAGTGTTTGTCGGTTTCATATAAAATGCCAAAGGATGCAAATACATGCCTAGAAATTGTCACAGTCATATTGCTTTTCATTTCTGTATCAAAGGTATCGCCGTTCTAATGAGAGCAGCGTAGGCATACACGGCAGAAACCCGTGTACGGGTTTTATATTACATAGTTGATTTGTGGAGAGGGAGCATGGGAATATTGGATTTACAACCTCTGCCTTGGGTCCCCAAGTGCCCGGCAAGACTTCCTTTCTGCCGTGACCATGACTGCAACAGGTGTGAGTGACACACATCCACCCCTAAGACCCAGACCCAGCTACGTAACTTTCAGGGCCTGGTGCAAGAAGACTGGCACGGCACCAGTCCTCCGTCCCTGCAGCTGGTCCTGCCAGGGCCAGAGGGCCGTGCCCACCCATGCACAAGCCCTTCAGTGGCGGGTCTGTGGGATCATCTCTGTGCAGACAACAGCACATTTTTGCTCTGATGCAGCCTGAGCAAAGACACACATTTACAGAGATCTCAAATTCATATTTAGAGTTTTCCCTCCTAAAAGTTGAATGTGATACCAAGGCTCTTTGGACTGTGACCTCTTTTAATTCTACATCTGAAAAGTACATTTTTGTTAAAATCATAGCCAGTTAAACTGGTGAAGTCCAAGAGAGGTCTGTGTTTGATACCTGCATTGACAGTGTTACGCCACAGTCACTTTTCTGGTTTTGCTAATACGGCAAGGTTATGTGAGACATTATCCTGGGGGGACTGGGGCAGGGTCCACGGGAACTCTCCATGCTATTTTGCAACTTCTGTGAGTCTAAAATTACTTCAGAAAAATCATTTCAGACAGCAAAGCCATAGTTCTAGAATCTATAGGCAGAGTGGGGAATTTGGGGCTCCATTTATCAGGGACTACGAAATCCCTCAGCGGGAGTTTGGTAAGCGTCAAAGTCACGTGCTCTCGACCTTATAGATCGTCTCTGGCGCCCTTAGATGGGCACGAGCAGAAACATCTAACTGTGGGTATTCTAGACGTGTCTATTCGACCAGGGCTATCAAACAAAAACTCTTAATACAGCAGCCACCAACCGTCATAATACTAATAATAGCTAGTTGGACAGATGGAAAGATGGTCGATTGGAAAAGCCCCACTTCTCAGATTGCCATTGACTATGTGTTCCTTATAACAGTATTGCAGAATCTTCCAGAAGGGCCCTCTTGAGGGAATCGGCCGTCAGTCACTAGTGACAGGACCGCAGCAGGGAGTGACCGACCACCCGCAACTCACCGGAGTCCCCAGAGCGAGGCGCACTCGGTCTGACGGAGCCGCTGGCGACGGCGGCAGGTCACCGAGACCCTAGGGGAGAAACGAGGGCTTGCTCTAGAGAGATGCATTTATTTCCCACCAGCCGAGAAAGGAGCGGGCCGTGTGACCTTCCACACCTGCCCCTGCGCCGGGACTCACAGGCAATTAAAAGCTAGCCCGGTGAGAGGGAGGGAGAGTGGGAGTCGGGAAGGAAAGGTGGGGAGACGCGAGGAAAACCGGCGGAGCACGGTGGGACGGACGGTGTGGCCGGGTGTGACGACGCGGACGTGCAGGCTCTCACAGTCTGCATGAGACGCAGGTGCCGGAAACCGAGCAGACACGAAGACAAGATCTGCAAGGCGACACTCACAAGTAAAACGGCTTAGATTCAGGGACGGGACTGTGGGCGATTTTTGCTTTGGGTTTCTATTATTCTAACAGAGACTCTTCCATGATGGAGTAAAGTTTCAAAGAAAATAAGACAGGCAATGGACCTTGGCAATGGTTTCATGGAAGATATTTCCATGTTTGCAGCAGGTTTTAAAATACCAGTTTACCCGGTAAGTCATATGTGACCACTCAGGGAAAGCGTGTGAGTGGCGGTTCATTTAACCAGTCGCCATAGATGTTCTCACATTCTCAGGACTCTGCAGAGAGAATCCAAAGACTGGATTCTCTGAGAAAAAGAAGCCGGTGGGCCTTGGTTTCCTGCTCTGTAAAACAGGGACGACTGCCCCCACGCCTGCGGGTTCTGGTGGGAACTCCACGGGGTCGTGGGTGCAAAGTGCACGGCCTGCTCCTCAGGGCGGCACCTCTGGCCTCCAGAAGCTCACAGGCTGGGTAAGAGGAGGACAGAGAGGGCTCGTCAGCCGGGAGACGTCTTTGCAGCGACTCCTCCCCGGGGCAAGAGTTAGTGAGCAAATACTCAGGGCCCTGCCCCGCGCCCGCCCTGGCCTGCAGCCTGCTCAGTCATTTTCTGGAGTCCTGGATTAACTTTCTGTGTCCAAAGTGGGGCATGCCCACCACTTAGGAAAGGGAAGATTTAGCCAGTTGGGCAGCAGGGTTTTCAATGACATTGAATTGCATGGTGAGAAAATTATTCCCCCTCTAATTCCTTTTCCACACTCTCAGGACGTCCAGGAGAAAGTGTCGCTCCTGCTCTCGTGGCTTCCACAGCCCTGCTTTCCCAGAGAGGTCCTGAGCCTTTGGCAGGCAACGCCACCCACCTGGAGCTATTGCGTCGCATTGCTTCTGTGTCTGTTTTCACACTTGCCTGCTCCTTATAGAAGTAAAACTTGTTTTCATTTATATTTAAAATATAAAATATCCTATGTGAATAAATGTGCTTCATTTGGACACAAGTCCACCTAAACAAAAATAGTTTATAAAACGCACCAGTGCAAGTGGCGTCGCAGATGGCAAAAGAGGCCTGGAGGGGTCACCGGACAGACGGCTTTGAAGCTCCGAGTCTCTGCCGGCCCCGCGGCAGAGGGGAAGGAGCTCTGCCGCTGAGAGGCGAGGGGGCGTCCGGACGAGGGCACCGCGGGGCTTTGCGGGCGGGGGCTGGGCTGGCAAGGGACCTGCAGAGGGACCTCCCTGGATGTGGGGGTGGGAGGGGCGTGCAGGGTGTTCCCTGCCGTGGAAACCAGCAGCAAAGCCCCCCCCCCCACTGTATAAAGTCAAGGAGCACATAAGTGGCATGTTACCTTAGCGCTCAGCCGGGCTCCCGCCACGGCCGTGTGTGTCGGCAGAGCCCACATCTGGCCCCGGACGTCTGACTGCGTCTGCGGAACACGGGGAAGGAAGGGCGACCGGCTGAAATTACGGAAGGCGGAAGTGAAACCGGAAAGCCAGGGACGCCGCTTCCCCCAAACACACTGAGTCCACGCCACTGCAGGAGAAACTGCAGTGAGAGAGACTGCGACAGGCACCCGTCCTGTACACCTGGGCGGCGTGTTGGAGAGGGGACGTCATCTGTTTGTCCTTGGTAGTTGCCGGTTGGGAGGCTGCGTCTCTCGTGCTCAGTGTTTCGTGTAAGGGGATAGTCAGAGACTCTCGAGTCAGGAGGCCTCAGAATCTAAAAGCTTGTCTTCTGCTAAGGCTCGTGGTGGTGGCTCTTGGGGTCGCCACTGTTGTGAGGTGCTCTGTGCATTGTCTCGTTCATTTCTCACTCAACCGAGGGACCCAGGTGTTCAGGGGTGCTGGATGTGTGTTGGCCAACAGCTCACAAGCTTCCCACGTACGGGAGGCGTCTATGTAGTCATCAGGTGGCGGAATGTGACAATGTGGGTGGAACCAGTGGTGGCACCTTCCCAAGAGCAGAGAACGTCCCTGGTGAGGGGATATGCATGTGTGGGCTGGGATATTCAGGTAAGACGTTTAGACAGGTTAAGCGTGCGTACCGTGAGGCGGCCTTACTTGCTAATAGTTACAGAGACATAATTAGTAACCGCTGCTAGTGATGCCAGCACTGGCAGCCACCGTGTATTGCATGAGCGACCTGCCCTATGCTCAGGACCTTACGTGCGCTATTTGATTAAACCGTCCAATAAACCTAAGAGAGAGAACGCTATCAATCTGACTTTATATATGAAAGCCAAGGGCCCATTGGATGCTGTAACAGATGATCACAGGTTTGGACTCTAAACACAGGTTTTGCAGATCCCGGTTCTCAGGGCGGGAAAGGAGACATGCCCCTTGCTGTGGGCGGGCGACACCAGGGGAGGATGTTTGGGATCAGGAAGAGAACAGATAGATGCCCTTGCCCTGGGCGAGGCTCTTGTCCCTCTGACGCCGCTGGTCTGTGCCCAGTGCTGTCTCGTCCCCTCCAGCCTCCCGGTCTCAGCCCCGCAATGCCCAAGGCCCCTTCCTCCCCACGCTGCTTCTGGGGCGTCTTCCTCTTTCCCAGAGACGGCTGCCCGCCTGCCCACGGGGAAGGCAGCCAGGGCACCCCAGCCTCTCCCGTGCTGGCTGCAACCCGAGCCAGAGCTTGCGGAGCGTGACACAGCAGGTCCGAGGCTGCTACCTCCCTCCCGCCTTCTCACCAGCAGGGGAGACAAAAGCGGGCAGAACCCTAGGAGTCACACTGGAGCACCAGCTTCTTCAAGCACCGAATACACTTTAGAGTCTCTGTTTACCTGAGCAGAACAGCAAAGGTAATTGGACGCTTTCCCCTAAAGCGTCCTGCTCTAACACGTCTCTTCCTTCCAGGACAAAACCGACGGCGGAGGTGTAAAATGGGGTGACCCGAATCCTCCGTGTGCGGAAGACCTGTTTCCTTTTGCCCTTTGCTTTGCTTTCATTTCTCAGATCAACCACTGTCAGTTCAGGTGGAGACGGACAGGAGAGCTCACCAGGCTCTCATCTCATCGCCCCTCTCCCCAGCCCGGCTGCTGCGGGGACGGCTGAGATGAAGCCGGGCTTTCCCAGAAGCTGCAGGTTTAAGGAACCAGCGGTCACGGCCCCTTACTCTGTGTGGTCGGTCAGTCCAGGTAAGTGATGCTATGGCACCATCTGTGACCCACAGTCTGGCTGCGGGGTTGACTTTATCATCCAGTTCACAGATGAGGCTGTGGGGTCAAATGACTTGCTCCACCTGACGAAGCCAAAAAAGTGCAAAGGCAGAAACGGAACGCAGGCCTTGCACCTGCGAGAGCAGTGAGCAGAGGGGGCTCTGCCAGGCTCTACCCCAGGCCAGGGCCAGAAGCCAGCTCAGACTCATTTAACTGAGAGCAGAACACAATTCCATCTAGCGAACCTCCACCCGGCAAAAATCACCGCTCCCCTGAGCCGGGTTTCTCAACCCCAGCACTTTTGACAACAGGCCAGATAAATCTCTGTGGCTGTCTTGTGTGTTGTAGGATGTGCGGTAGCAGCCCCGGTCTCAACCCACTAGATGCCAGTGGCATCCCCAACCGTGACAATCAAAATTGTCTCCAGGCATTGCCAAATACCCCCTAGAGGGCAAAATTGCCCATGGTTGAGAACCACTGATCCGAAACAATAAATCCATTTAGTTGAGTTGGACAATTTTTGCAGGAATCCTTTTCTGACTTGTTACTCAAATACGAGTTAGAGTAAAGAAATAAGGGGGGGGGTGTGCAAGGGTGAGGAAGTACGTGCTGTATGCCGTGTGTTACTGACTTCATTGCTGCAAGACAGGAGCACTGCGTCCCGCTACCTGGGCCGAGGGGGCTTTGCTCTCGTCGTTATACACAATCAGGGTCTGCTGGCCTGTGTCACTGTCCAGAGAGCATCTGCGCCTCCTGGGTTGAAATGCAAAGTAGCATCGCAGCAGTAACAGCAGAGCCACTGTGATGAGACAAAGGGGGATGAATTGACCAGCCTGCCCACAGCAGAGGCTGCAAGAAGATCACGTTCTGTGAAGTCATAGCTTCACCAGCAACGGACAAGGCCAAACTGTGTCTTAGCCATCTGTGTCGCTGCAGAGTTTTGCATAGTTCGGGGGCACGAGTAGGTGCTGGATAACTGTTTGTTGAATTAATTAATTCTACCTGGCCAGTAATATTACACTATTTCTTGGAAAAACTAGCTTCCTTATTAGCCTCGCCAAGCCCAGGAGCCTAGACATCCATACATTGCAGTCCCTGGGGTTGTTACAAACCCAGGGCCACCCTTTGGCTATGGGTTCCGCTGTACAAATTACTGCTTATTGAGTAGACGTGCTTTTGCCAGCCGGCGATCGTGTCTGGCCAGGTGGCCACACGTGATCTGAGTGTAGGGGCCCAAGGGCACCCAGAGGTCATGCTCAAAGCCCTCCCACCAATCCTGGCATCGCCCCCCCCCCCCCCAGCAAACACCATGACCCTGGCCTACGCCTGGGGAAAGGAGCCACAGTCCCAGGACAGCCCCTGCCCACCGCTGACCTGCCAGGGCCGAGAATGCCGCACAGACTGGGGCCAGGGCCCTCACGAGCTCCGCTCCTGCGTGAGAGAGTTCGGCACACATGATCCCACTGGGGCAGGAGCAGATCCTCACGTGGACGGTCTGCTTCTGGGAGACCCCCTGTCTGTCCGCAATGACGAGCGGCACCAAGTAGTCACCACGCGGGAGGCTTCTCGACATGAAAAGTTCAACTGACCGACCTGCAAGGGGAAAAGGAATTCACACGTCAAACTCATTTATCTGTTCATCTGCTCAACGCGCACTTACTAAGCGCCCTGCGTGGGCCGAGGCTCCGTGCGAAGTCAGCCAACTGCAAGGTTAGAGGGACAGACCCAAGACCACCCTCACTTCTGACGCCAGCCTCGAGTTCAGGGGTTCCCAGGACCGCCCACAGGCTCAGGGATGCTTCGGAAGCACGCATAGGACTCACTGAAAGCTGTCATACCGGCGGTTCCGGTTTGCTACGGGGAAAGGGTTCAGTTGAAAATCAGGCCAGGGAAGCAGCACACAGGGCAGATTCCGGAAGATTTCCGAACACAGAGCTTCCCGTCACCCTCTCCCCAGGAAGCCAGGAGGGAGAACATGAGTGACAGCACATATGGAGTATGTGTCCTGGGGGAGCTCACTTTAGCCTCGGGGTCCAGGGCCCTTACTGAGGCTGGGTCAGGAAACCCGGTTGGCCTTCCACGTGGTTGACCTCAGGCTCCAGCCTCTCCAGTGGTCCCCTGCTACTGTGTGACCAGAAGTCCCCACCCTAATCACACAGCCCCTATGTGGCTCAGTCCCAGACACCCAGACAAACAGGCTCTTGTATCAGCCATGTCATCCCGGGGCTTAGAGATCCCCCACATCCTGCTGGAAACCAAGAGCAACGACCAGGCCTCCTTTGGGGCCAGGTGAAATGCTTAGAACTACAACATGAGCACACAGTTCCAGCTGAAAAGGTGCCGCACTCCACAGACCCCACCGACGGAAGCACCAAGGAGGATGCTGGCTGACAGTGGTCGCCGGCTGCTTTCACCCCACTCGGCCTCCGGTCCTCCTCTGACAACACTTTGGAGGAGCCCGCCCTTCCCAAACTCGCAGCCCATGTGGGTCAGGAGGGCTCAGCCCTGACCTTAACAATGTCCAGGTGTGGGCTGGGAGCCAGCCAGCATGTGTGCCCTCCCGAGTCCCGGCCATAAGGGTTGGCAGGGCAGGTGACCCAAGCCAAGCAGTGATACCCGTCCCGGAGCTTTCCCTGGAAGCGCCTGCCCTCCTTGCCAGGTGCCAGGATGTGTCCCGCGGACTCCCAGCAGCCACTGCTGCTCTGCAAGGACAGCTTCCTGACAAGGAAGGAACCCAGGCAAAGGCAGGGCCGAGGGGTGGAAAGGGGACCTCCAGGGTGTCCTCTGCGAACCTAGAGCCAGCTCTGCCAGAACGCAGGTTTACCTGAAATGTTCTCAATTATTCATGCAAGTAAGCTAGGAAATTCCTTTTTTGCCTGAGCCCGTCTGAATTGGGTCTCTGTCATTTTCCAACCCTTTACCCCTGGCCGGCACACTCACCCCAATTTTTCCCCAATCTCCACATGTCCTCTGCGTTTCCCACGGTGTCATCCAGCTCGAATGTAAACGGGTCAGAGTAGGGCTCCAGGTCCGGATCGTCTGCCTCGATGCGGAGGGGCTCGTTCCCCGCAGACTCACACACCTCCACGTCGCGAGAGCCGGGCTGGAGAGTTGGGGCGTTGTCATTGACGTCAGACAGGAAGAGCATCAGGGTCCCTGTGCCCGTCTGCGGTGGGACGCCTGGTAAAGGGAGGGAATTCCGGGAGAAGTTGTTCATCTACCGAAGAAGCATTCCTTGTGCACGCAGAGCCCAGGAGAATGAGCAACCCCTGTCTCTCAAGAAAGAACCGTTCCCCCGAAATATTGGGACCGCTGACCTTTCAAATTCATAAGCCTCACTGGCATGCCCTGGATTTGTTTTCCTGCTTTTATAAAAACTCAGAATATCTGGGTAAGTTCGAACACTTGCCTCCTCGGATCGTTTGTAGAATGAGGTAGAATGTGACATCGTTAAATAAATGAAAAGGTCAATCATGCCTGGTGTTGAGGCAAAAGGGAAGTGGGCGTGGCACTAAAAGGGTGATGCGAGGGGTCCTTTCAGGGATGGGAATGTTCCAGATCTCAGCTGCATCTGGTTGTGATGTGGCACCACAGTTTGCAAGGTGTTCCCACTGGGGGAAACTGGGCGAAGGATTCTTGGGATCCACTATATAGTTTCTTAAAACTACATGTGAATCTATAATCATCCAAAATTTTGTTTATAATAAAAAATTTGAAACCATCAAGGAAACATCCAAAAACAGAATCATAGGACCCTAGAACATTAGCCCCAGTTTCTTTCTCCTCCCATGATATTGATTAGGGACAGGTTCCCTGTCTTCATAACCAACATTCAACCAGCTAATTGTGCAAGTGGGACATAGAGTTACCTATCCTTGGGAACCTGCCTTTCAGTTCACAGACTTCCCCAAATGCAACTGTAAAGTCATTTGAAATTTTCCATTTATTCAAATTTGTTTTGGTGAATTTAAAAATTCATCCTTGGGGAAATTGTAGAGAAAAGCACTGAAACAGTCTCATAAAACCACCCACCCTGGTTTATGACATATTTGTCCCACGCGGTCCCATTTACCTGAGCCCATTGCATGCCACCCCGAGTACAGGGAAACCGTGCTAGATATTTATCGGCCGCACTTCGCTGGCGTTGGCAAAGAGCTAGAGAGTTATCTCATGAACAGATGAAAAGGTGCCGGGCGTGATTGCAGCTTCCTCGCTGGCGTAGCTGTCTCTTCTGAAGGAATACTGCCCTCTTTGGATGGTATTGGTCCCTCGTCAACCATTTCAAGAATTATTATCGGAAATAATCCCCAGCATGGATGCGAAGTGATAACAAGGGTTCTTTTATATTTTTCTCAGTGATGCTGAAAGACTCTCACGGGTGTCATTCTCCCTCAGGAAGGAAGAACGAGCACTTTCCCCCCCAGTGCTGGGTAAGCGCTCACCACTGTCCACAGCGAGGACGACGATCGTGTAAAAGCTGTCGTTGACGTGAGGGGATTCTCGGTCAATGGGCCCCCTGGTGATGACAGCTCCCGAGTTTTCATCTACGGCAACCCAATCTGCTGGGTCACGGACCAGTTCGTATCTGGTAGAAGGAAAACACACACAATCTTTAAAATTAAAAACTTACATCAAGAGAAAAATCAAACTATGCCAGAGAAACACTACTACTCCTATCCCAAGTAATTTAGGAGATTCCAAGAGCAATTAACGCTGCTGCAAGAGCGTTCGTGAATGTTAACGGAGGCAGGGGACGACAGTCTGGAAGACGCTATTAGGGTGTCAGGCCCACGTTCACTGGAATCCTAACATCTCCCTCCGTGTTGGGCTGGACGTAACTGTGTCTGCCTTGGGGAAGCAGCTCGTGCCGGAGGAGAACCAGCCTGCAAGGACTGCAGGTGCCAGCAGCTCACTGCTAAAAACCAACCTGCCCGGCCACAGAGGCACGGGACTCTACTGCCCTGGAGTGTGCGCTTTGTAGCAGAGCCCAGAGGATCCACGCCTGGGTAACCTGGTCCCATTTTCAGGGGTGGCCATGCCGAGCCCTCCAGGGTTTGTGAGAGCGGTCAGCGTCAGATGGCATTCACTGGAACCTTGCCAGATTGCCGCCCACAGCCGCCTGCTGAGGGGCCCACCGTAGGGACCTCCTGGGCTCAGGCAAGCAACAGAAAAAGTGCAGGCCCCAGAAAGCGTGGAGAAGGGCCGTTTCCCCCTACGTCTCCCCTTCATCGTCTGGGAAAACACTTTCGAAAAGGTCAACAACTAGCCCTCTCCTGTATTCAGTGGGTCACAGATTTTAAAAGGATCAAAGCTTTTTTGTGCACTGCTTCACCTCTTATGGAAGCTTCCAGAAGTTCCTTAGAAACGCTGTGTGGTTTGGCAATGTTTACAAACCAGGGGGAGAAACTCAGTTCATCTGTGGATTATCTCAGGCCAAGTTCATGCATGAAAGTTAACTCCGGCCAATGCAAACGGAGCAGAACAAGGCTAAACAAAACCTGCTCACCAGATCTAGTCTCCACCCCACCACAGTAGACACTTGACACACACCCTGCAGAAAGCAACATTTGAGGCTAAAGTGAAGGGACTGTTTAGTTCCTGACTTCAGCGCAATCCAAACACATACGGAGGCCTGCTTATAAGCCAGCCGTACTCAAGAGACAGCAAGGCGGCAAGGAAGTGGACATGGGCTCCTCATCGGTGGTTCTCAAAGGGAGGTCCCTCCTGGCATCATTAGCATCGCCTGGGAACTTATTAGAAAAGCAAATCTCAGTCCTCACCCCAACCTCTAAATCAGAAATTCCAGGAGGGGGCCTAGCAAGCTGCATTTTATCAAGCCCTCCAGAAATTCTGACACACGCTGTAGTTTGACAACGACAGCTGAAGAGCTGCGCTAACTCAACGTGCACCAGCGGGCACATACGGACACCGTCTGTGGGCTCTGGGTTAGCTGCTCACAGCGAGATAACAGCAAGAATTAAGAGCAAGTGTTGAGAAAGTCTTGCACTCGTAGGTGTCGCTGTATCCTCCTAGTACATTTTCTAGTCATTCATTTGCATTATGTTTTGCAAAATGATCACTCCATAATGCATTGGAAATGAAAAAAGAAATCTGGCCCTTCCCAACAGGTACGCTGAGAAGCGTGGCTCTAAGGAGGAATCCCAAACTCGAGCGTGGACAGGGGCCAAGCAGGTGCTAGAAATGAGTGGCATTGGCGGAATGAGGACTGAGGCCACCTGCTGAGCCTTAGGGGTGAAGGGGCATGACCCACGAGCCCTGCTCTGCCCCTGTGATCATGGCCCCATGTAATAGGGACCCAAGCAGTCCAAATCATCCTGCTCCTTCACAAATAGGCAGAAAATGCAGCTGTTACACATCATCGCCTTCTTTACAAACGCTGGCAACTTCATTTTTAAAAACAATCCACTAGGCCGGGCGCGGTGGCTCATGCCTGTAATCCTAGCACTCTGGGAGGCTGAGGCGGGTGGATTGCTCGAGGTCAGGAGTTCGAAACTAGCCTGAGCAAGAGTGAGACCCCCCCATCTCTATTAAAAATAGAAAGAAATTTATTGGCCAACTAATATATATAGAAAAAATTAGCCGGGCATGGTGGCGCATGCCTGTAGTCCCAGCTACTCGGGAGGCTGAGGCAGGAGGATTGCTTGAGCCCAGGAGTCTGAGGTTGCTGTGAGCTAGGCTGACGCCACAGCACTCTAGCCGGGAGAACAGAGTGAGACTCTGTCTCAAAAAAAGAAAAAAACACAATCCACCAAGCAACCCAAAGATGGGTGAATAGACCAAAATAATGTGGTGAATGCATGCAATGTATGTGACTGTGCGGTGTGTATATATTTATATTCATCCTTAAAAAGAAAGGAAATCCTGACACGTGCTACACACATCAGAATGAACGTTGAGGACACCACGTCAAGTGAAATGAGCCAGACGCACGAAGGCAAAGGCTGTATGATTCTGCCTGTGTGAAGTCTCGAGAGCAGTCACATTCACAGCGACAGAAGGTGGAGCGGTGGGTGCCGGGGTGCAGGGGGCGGTTGGGGAGTTAGTGTTTGACGGGGACAGAGTTTCAGTTGTGCAAGACGGAAAGGGTCCTGGAAGTGGACGGTGGTGATGGTCACACAACCATAGCAGATGTGTTTAGTGCCACTGACTTAATTAAATGTCAAAGATGGCTATAATAGTAAATTTTACATAATGTGCATTTTATCACAATTTAAAAAGAAAAACAACAACAAAAAAAAAACACTTGTTGCCCAGAAACAAGAAGGCTGCCATTTTATAACCTCTGGTAAAGAGGGAGATAGAAACATATGAACAAATGATTCCAATATGAAGAAAAGAAAAGGAAAGAAGCCCATGGGAAGCGCAAAGGGGATGAGCAGGTGACTTCCCCTGGGGGGGTCAGAGAAGGCTGCAGAGCCAAGAGGACATTTAACCTGGGCCGGTGGGCATTCGCCTGGCGGCTTCTCGGGCTTTCATAACGGAGGCTTAGTCCACCCCTGAACGCATGGGAGGAGCCAGCTGTCCAGCAGAAGGCCCCTCCTCTCGGTGGCTGCCGAGTGCACGCACCGCTGCCCGCCTGTCCCTCTGCCCTCACCTCATCTGGCTTGCGGGGCCGTCGGGATCGATGGCGCTGAGCGTTCCCAGCGGGGTCCCAGGCCTGGCGCCCTCCTCTAAGCTGACCACGACGCTCTCGGGGTGGAAGGCGGGTGGGTCGTTGGCGTCGGCCACCTGCACACTCACGGTGGCGCTTGCCGCGGCCCCCCTGGGCTGCCGGAGCTCGCCCCTCTGGCAGGAGAAGAGCGGCTCCTCGTTCTCCACGGAGATGACGAGGCTGCGCACCGGGCGCGACTCGTGGTCCAGAGGCTGAAAGCCAGAGGGGGTTCGTTAGCTCCCGCCGCCCCGCCGGCCCGAGAGGCCCAGCACCCAGCACGCGCCACGGACTCACAGCGTGTGGCTCTCGCACTTCATGCACTATTTACGTTGTCTTTGATAATGATCAAAAGACAGTCTTCAGCGCATTTTTCAAATCATTTATGGAGTTCTTTTCTTTCTTTCTTTTTTTTTTTTATTTCCTCCTCCTCTCTGGCTGAACAGAGCCACCATCCATCAGAGGGTCATGAAAAATGCAACAAAAACCATAACCTAATGAAACATTCATGCGGCAGCCACGCTGCAGAAAGTCAGGGAACTTAGGGAAATATAGATATTAATGATCATGGTTATTCAGGGTACAGAGTGGTCAGTGACTTAAAAGGATCGCAAGGCTGGGGAACGTTTGGAAAGTTCCACCCCGGCCACCTGGTGTAGAGTCTCAGACCCTTGCTATTCACAGTCTGTGGGCCATCAGCAGCACCTGGGGGCTTGTTAAAACTCTCAGGCAGAGTCTCGGTGCGTTTTGCAGGTGACTCACCTGCCCTGCATGAGAGGCCTTGATCATTCTAGGGGCTGGCTGAGAGCTAATGAAGACTGGAGGCAGTGGGGTCAGACTGCCCTGGTCAGAATCTCTACTCCACTGTTTTCAAGCTGTGTGACTTCTTGTAAAGGGCTCAACCTCTCTGGGCTTCAGCTCCCCTCCCAGCAGAATGAGTTAGGAGCGCTGTCCTCCAGGGCCGACTTCTCCGTAAGGCACAAGTGGGCGCCTGCCAGGGGCACACCATCCTCTCAGGGGCCACGCGGATGTTTTCATCTCTTTTGAACTTTAAACGTTCTAAACGTTTAAAACTCACAGGAAGAAAAGAAGAACGTCTAGGGTTGAAGAATATATTTTCATCTTTTTTTTTTATCACATCAGGAAAAAGTAAACATTTTAGGGGCCCGTGTAAATCTATTACATTTTGCCTAAGACAAAACACATGGCGAAACCTTTAGGCAACGTCGCAAATAATTTTTAGTGTCGACATTACTGTGGTGGGAGGAGGATCAGCCCAAGCACAGAAGTGGCGACGCGGCCCTGCCTGCATCATGGGGTGACACGGGGTGACACGGGGTGCAGAGGGTCCCCAGCTCACACCCCAAGCGTCCGCACGCTGTTCGTTTCCTAGTTCACTGTCAGTTATTCCGAGGAAAGGGACCTCGGCGTCTGCCGCCACTGGCTGGCGTGTCATGGCTTTACCTTGATAACATTTAGGATGCCTTCATTGGTCTCGGGGTCAGCCAAAACGTCAAAGTGCCCCTCTTCGTTGCCGTGCAGTATGTTGAACTGTGCTCTCCAAGCTGCTGTCCCCGGCGAGTCGCGGTCTTGAACCGGGAGACGCAACAGGCCCTGGGTGACTTGACCTTCAGAAATCTGAATCTTGTACTGAAAGAGGCCACATCGTGTCCGTGTCATGGAGACAAAGAAAAATGCAATTTGGAGGGGGTAGGGGGAGGGAGGAAGGAAGAGGGGGAGGAAGAAAGTGTAGGTCTCCGGCACAACCCCCAGCGGCCTGGACAGGCCTGATGCTGCTGGGACTGGCGTTGGGGTGTGAGATTCCGAGATTCCGCTGCTGAGGCAGGAGCTTCAGGAAGGAACCTCTCGCCCCTCCTACCTGTGATCTGTTGTCTACAGCTGAATAATTTTCAAAGCCCTCTTAGGTCCAACTCCATGCACTATCTTTCTAAGAATTTTAAAAATAATAATACACTTTATGTTCCCTAAAAATCCTAGCTCTTCTCCTAAAACAGGACACTTGTGGTTACTACTTGTGGTTACATGTAGATCTTTAAAACAGCCCGTTGCTCAGTGTCTCTTTTGGTGGCAATGTATCCAGACGAGCACATCCAGATAGCAGGCTCTATTTGTTCCCGCCTTCGTTTTGAGAGCTCAGCTTTTTATCAAGCCAGGGAAGGAATTTAAAACAAGGTTCAAACATAATATTATTTTGTAGTCATTATGTACTCTCTGTGGGGTGCCTTCATTTGAAAACAGTTGACTTTGGTTTATACAATATTTTTTTTTAATTTTAAATGACACCTTTTAATAATCCTTGTTTTCGTCATTTATTCAACAACAGCTGCTAGGTACCAGATTGTTTTAGATGCTGTGAACAAGACAGGCAATGACCCCATCCTCAGGGAGCTGACAACTGAGTGTGTGTGTGTGTGTGTGTGTGTGTGTGTGTGTGTGTGTGTGTGTGTGTAGGGGCCATTTGGACAATAACTGAAACAAACTAACTAATTAAATAGAACACCATGAAGAAGAAGAAAGCACAAAGGGCTGGAGTGTGTCCCAGGAAGGGAGTGTGAGTGTTTTAACTGGGTAGTCAGGAAAGAAAGGCCTGACTGGGAGTCCAGGAGAAACAGGGACACATAATGGATAATTTACTTCTTAAAAATACATATAGGATAGTAAAAAAATAAAAAAACTGGAAAGAGATCCTGAGTATTCTTATCTCCTTACAGTCTTGCATGCCTTGATGAGGTTTTCCCAAGGGTCTTACACAGCAGGGGTCCTCAAACTTTTTAAACAGGGGGCCAGTCCACTGTCCCTCAGACCGTTGGTGGCCGTTGGAGAGTGCGGTGCACATTCCACACATGCGCACTGCGGGCCCGGGACGAGCCGGCTGCTAAGCAGGACAGGCAGCGGCGGCAAAAACACCCGGCGGGCCGGATAAATGTCCTCAGCGGGCCGCACGTGGCCCTCGGGCTGTCGTTTGAGGACACCTGTTACACAGCGTTCTCAGTGCTGTCGTAAAGCCCGAGGGTCCGGAGCCTGCGACATCGTACGTGGAGCCCCAGTATGTAAACCGGCAAGGTGAGGAAGGCAGGGCCAAAGACTACCTGCGCGTCACCCCCTCTAGAACCCTGAACAGTGTGAAAACCTCAAGTCTAGACCTCTCAACCAAGGGAGTGTCTGCTTCCCAGGGGACATTCGGCGTTGTGTGGAGACATTTTTGGTTGTCCCTACCAGGGGCTGCTGCTGGTATCTAGTAGGCAGAGGCCACAGGTGCTGCCAAGGATCCTGTCACACACAGAACAGCCACCACCCCAAGGAATGATCCGGCCCAGTGTTGTAAGTTGGGGAACCCTGACTTCAATGAACAGGGATTCCCTACCTCTCCTGGGCCTCAGTTTTCTCATCTGCGAAACAGAAATCATTTGGTGCTCTCAACAGTTAAAACTGCACGTAAACGTGCTTCGCATGGCATCTGGCACAAAGCAGCCAGAATGTTAGCTCCTGTTTCTATTGGTACGTGCCTCTCAGTGGATATGGTTTGACTTCTTGGTTTTAGCTTACGTGCCTTTGGAGAACTGTTTGTTATCTCGGGTGATGCCCAAGATAACTTAAGGCCCCAGGGGACTTTTGCTCTGGGGCTTAGAGCTGGGGGCGGCCCAGGCAGCTTACATTCTCCCGGGCAAACGTAGGCAGGTGGTTGTTGCCGTCTTGCACGTGGATGTGGACCGTGGCTGTGGATGACAGGGATGGCTCTCCCCCGTCCTGGGCTCTGATTACGAGGGTAAACTGGGCCGCAGTCTATGTGGGGAGGAAAAGGGAAGTTAGGCCCTTAAAACACAGGACAGGAAAATAGTAATAAAGAAAATATTCCATGTAGCAATTGCAATAGCAAGTCTAGCCACAGAGGGTTCCCCACTGCAAACACAGAATCTAAGCCTGGGGCTCAAAGATAGGCAGCACATTTCGTATTTTTTTAAATAATAAAATCCACATAACCTCGTAATCTAGACATCCTGAGAGTTTTATTTCTCCACTGATACGATCAATCCGGAAACCACTTTCTTTCAGTAATGGTGTTTGAGAAACGAGGAAATAAAGGACTTGAGAATTTGGAGTGTTTTCTTGATCCAAATCAACTGCTAACACCTGAAAAATAGGTTGACCTGGAAAGAAATTTTTTTAATTGTTACTGTTGGACAAAGGCACCCTATCAAACCACTAAGAGGATGAATTATTTATTAAATGGCATGAATGAATGAAGTATTTGAATATAAAATCAAACTATAGACACACTAGACAAGATAAAGTTGAATATTTAAATAGCCATAAGGTCAAAAATACCTTTTTAAGTCATGATTGCAAATGCAGAAGGCTTAAAGGACTAAACAGATAGATCGGGTTACATTTTAAAATGTATGGCAAAAAACTACAGACAAAATTAAAAAGGAAATGATAAAGCAGGAAAACGTATTTGATTTATATATGGCAGGCAGATCTATGCTCAATATGGAATGCAGAGGTTAAAACCAAGAAGAAAAACAACAAACATGGTAACAAAAAAATAGACAAAAGAAAGAAAAAAGCAACTGGAAAAAAAAGTCGAATCCCATAATCATCAAAGACAACATGTGTGGACACGCGTGTGCACATTGCTGGCAGATGAGAAATGGGGGCACTGAAATCGTGTGTGCAGGTGGTACCGTCAAGTCCACGTCCCTGAGTTGGTGCTAGGTCAATAGTGCTGGGTTGGGACAGAGATTTATTATAGCTTACATCTGTTCGTTGAAATGTACTTTATAAAAATAACAAAAAGTGACAACAAAACATGCATGTTCATCAATAGAAAGAAGATTGGCTGAACACTTTAAAGCACATCGTAGCATATTACTCAGTAGGATGCTGCAGGAGGATATTTATTTACAAACAGTAAAATCGCATTTCTAAAAAAGGAAATTCATAAATATACACATATAAAAAAGCACGCCCAATATGTGTAAATATTTAATATGTGCACACACACATTTTGTGCTAAATAAAGATGAACAATGTATGCATATATGAATATGCATTGTACATTATAAATACAAATCTGCGACTGCATACACATAACATATAGCGTGTATATATAAACATAAAATGCAAAGAAACATATTGAAAGGATACAAACTAAAATATTAATGGTATGTATCTCTCATTAGTAGTATTAAAGATGCTTTCTTTTGCAGTGTTTTCATTTCTCAGAATTTTCCAAATTTCGTAAAGTATATTTTAAAAGTTAAATAATTTCTTGTTATTAAAATAATCCACATTCTACTTAGAGTGATTGGGATTTAAAGACTCACAGTATCTGTAACTCAGAGACTTTCATCTTGTTGCCGTTTTACAGATGAGAAATTGGCAGAGATAATCAGGAACTCACCACCCAGCTCTTTTTCCTTCACTGAATGTGGCTTTATTTTTAGATCGGCATTTACATATCAGCTCTTCCAACGGACACAATGTCTGCATCAGTTTATGGCCAATACACAATGAGGCCGACGGACCTCAAAGCGTTTTGCTCTGATGCAGGGCCCGCGACCTTTGCGATGTGAACGGTAAAAGCTCCGTGAAGACGGCAAGGATCAAGCTCGGCGGCACCAGAGCAGGAAGACAGAGCAGGGGCAGAAGCCCTGCAGGGCCACACCCCTTCCCCACCTCCCCACCCCCCGTCCGCCCCCAGCCCCGCACACCTGCAGCTTGGTTCTCTTTCACACTGACGTAAAATTCCTTCTCAGGAAACTGGGGTGCGTGGTCATTTACATCCCTGATTCTAACGTTGAAAATCAAGGATCTATCCACAATTTCCCCTGTTGAGCGATCCACGGCATCAAAGCAGACCTGGGAAGCGGAGAACGGCATAAATGTTGCAGAAACATTTACTCGATGACACGACCCAAACGACTGGCGGCGTGATTGTGCGTTTTGTATCTGTCTCCTCCGATAGACTGACAGCTCCTGAGCTCAGGAATCAGATGGCTTTCACGCACCATGTAGGTCTGTGTAAGCTCAGGGCAGCGCACAGTGCCGGCACAGACTAGGTGCTCAATAAATGCGTAGAACAAATCAATGCACTGACTAGAAAAAACAATCGATCAGTTATCACCAGGTTCAAATCTCAGCTCCCCCCCACCCCACCTAAACACAGGCAAGATGCTTATGAGCTTCATTTTCTACAGCCATCAGCACTGTCATGAGAAATGAATACACTACTAAGTGTGGCTGCAACACTGCAGGTGGCAGGCACTCTGAGGTTTGTGGGGGAGCGAACTTCTACAGCAACTAGCACAGCCACTGACGTGCTAGGTTCTGTACGTGGCTAAGATAGGTCCATCCACCTCAAACACACATGTGTAAAGACTTTCCCTTCAATAGGTCTCAAATCAAAAATTTAAGTGTCTATCTTAAGAATTTTTTTAAAAGAGAGCATATTAAACCCAAACAGAAAGAAGGAATGACAAAGGCAAGAGCAGAATGTATCAGTGCAATGGAAAACAATGAAAGAATGAAGTCATGAAACCAAAAGCTGGTTCTTTGACATTGTCAATTAAATGGATGACCCTCTAGGAAGACTGATGAGCCACAGGGGAGACAGTGTCAACCCCAAGACTGAGAGAAGGGCTGCTGTGGACCCCACACATGCTAACAGGATAACGAGGAAGAGCACGGCCAAGTTTATGCCACCGGATCCGACAACTGAAATGAAATGGACCAAATTCTTGAGAGAGAAAAACTGCCAAGACTTTCTCAAGAAGAAATAGATAGCCTGAACAGTCCTATGTCTATTAAAGAAATGGAATTTGTAGTTTAAAATCTTCCATGAAATAAAAACAAAAAAAAATTGCAAGCCCAGATGATTTCAATGGTAGATTCTAGCAAAATAGGAAGGAAGAGGTAATACCAATTCAACACAGTCTCTTCGAGAAAATATAAAAGGAAGGAAAACTTCCCAACTTATTATGAGACTAACGTTATCATTATACCAAGTCAGATTTTTAAAAATTACAAGAAGACTACAGAACAATATCCTTTGTAAACCTAGACTCAAAAATCGTCAACAAAATATAAGCAAATAGTATCCAGCAATATTTATCATGAGCAAATGGGGTTTGCCCTGAGAATATAAGGCTGATTCCACATTTAAATCAATTTTGGCAATGCCATAAGTGGAACATTAATATGTAAAAGTCAATTACATTTCTATAGATCAGCAATGAATAATTAGAAACCAACATTTTAAAAACAGGACCATTTACAAATATAAAATGTATGCAGGATCTGTTTCCTGAAAGCTGTAAAACACTTATGAAAGAAATTAAAGAAGACCTAATTGAATGCAAAGATATTCTGTGTTTATGGACTTAATGACTCAACATTGCCAAGACAGCAGTTCCTCCCAAATTGATGTGTACATTTGGTACAAGCCCAACCAAAAGGCTAGCAGAAGTTTTTAGAGATATCAACAAGCTGATCTGAAAATTTATATGGAAAGGCAAAGAGATTTGAATACCCAAAATAATTTTGAAAAATAAAAAGGGGACTTACACTATGTCATTTCAAGATTTATTATAAAGATACAATAATCCAGAGGGCATAGTATTGGTGGAAAGATAAATACACACATCACTGGAACAGAATAAAGAGTGCAGAAATAAGCTCACAAAATACAGTTGATTCATTTTCGAGAAAGATGCAAAGCCAACTCAGTGAGAAAGGACAGTCTTTCAGCAAATGGTGCTGCCACAACTGGATGTCCATATGCAAAAACAAAAACAAAACAAAACGCTGGATGCTGGATTTACATCTGACACCTGAGACAAAAATTAACTCAAAGTAGATCATAGACCTAAATGTAAAACACAAAACTATGAAAATTATAGCCAAAAAAGGGAAAAAAATCCCCATGATCATGTGTTAAATATGACACCAAAAACATGATCCAGAAGAAAAAAATATTGATTAATTGGATTTTATCAACACTTAAAACTTTTGCTCTGTGAAGAACACTGTTAAAAAGAATGAGAAGACAAAGCCACTGGCTAAGGGAAAACATTTGCGTATCACATGCTGAAAAAGGATTTGTATTCAAAACTCGGTAATAAGAACACAAACAGCACAATTTTAAAATGGACAAAGGGTTTGAACAGATACTTCTGCAAAGAAGATCTACAGCTGGCAAATAAGGCATCATTTGTCATTAGGGAAGTCACACTGAAAGCCACAGTGAGCTACTACCACCACACGGCTGTTAGAATGGCTAAACTGAAAAACCCGACAATCTCAAGAGCTTCCAAAGGCACGGAGCATTCCGGAATTCTCGCACGTGTCTAGTGAGAATGCAAAATTGTTCAGCCACTCTGAAAACTAATCCGGGAATTTCTTATAAAGTTAAACATATACTTGTGTGATCCAAGACACTCCTACTTCTCCCCCCCAAATGAAAACCGATGTTCACACAAAAACTGTAGATTTATAGCAGTTTTGGTATGATCACCAAACACAGAAAAGAACCCAAGTGTCCTTCAGCTTGATGTATAAAATACCACTGCTCAGCAATAAACATGAAATGTGGAAGGAGTAAATGTAGTTAAGGGTTCTAAGGTCATTGCAGTGTCCAAGAAGTTATAAAAATATTTTATATTAAATCTAGTAAGTGAAGAATGTGAATGTTGTAACTTCTCTGTGGTTTCCATTCTCCCTCTGTGGAATGAGAACAGAGAGAAAAGTTAGGAGGTAGGGCAAGATTTTTCATTACTATTTCATGGGTTTTTCTATTGTTTAAAATTTTATGAGAAGCCTTCATTAATTTTACACCTGGAAAGTACGTATAAGTAACAGGAATGCTCCCTCATCGCTGGCGGGAATGCAAAATGGTGCAGCCACTTAGGAAGACAGCTTGGTGGTTCCTTTCGAAACCAGATATGCTCTTCCCATACCATCCAGCCACGTGTTGAAAGCGTGTGTGCACGCGAAAACCTGCACACGAACGTTTACGGCAGCTTTATTCATAATTGCCAAAATGTGGAAGCAAACAAGACGGCTTTCGGTGGGTGAAAGGATAAGCAGACTGTGGTCCATCCAACAATGGAGTATCGTACGGTGATGAGAAGATGCGGGAGCCCTAAATGCACACCGCTGGGTGAGAGAAGCCAGTCTGCAAGGGCTAGGCACCCTATGATTCCAGCTACGAGATCCTGGGAAAAGCGAAACCTCGGAGAGAGTAAAACAATCAGCGGTTGCCGCGGTCTTGGGGAGTCGGGGGGAAGGGGACGAAAAGGTGGAGCACAGGGGATTTTTAGGGCAGTGAAACTACCGTGTACGACCCTGCCATGGTCATACGTGTCATTATACATGTGTCAAACCCCATAGAAAGTATAAGACCAAGGGTGAGTGCTCTCAGACAGGACACGCTTTGGTCAATACTAACGCAAAATGCCGGCTCGTGGGTTATAACAGGTGCACCCGGACTGCGAGCTCTGGCAGGGGAGGAAGGCGGGGCTGGGGGTACGCAGACGGGACGCTCTTCACTTTCCATCCCATTGCTCTGTGAGTCTAAGACTGCGTTGAAAAATAAAGTCCATACATGTTAAAAAATCATGTCCTTACTTATAAAACAAAAATAACTACGTATTTACTAAAATATAACAAATAAATACAAGACACAGGAAAGGTCACAAACACCGCACTGAGGAGCAGCCCAGGCAGAGCCGCTTTGCAAGGGGTCCACGGGTTCTCGAGGAGCAGCTGGTGTCCAGGTGAGACCCTGCCTGGGGGCGCTGGGAGCACGCGGGGCCAGCAGGACTCACGGAGCCCCAGCTCGTAAGGCAGACGACTCCTCTCCTCCGGCAGGAGCCCTGGAGGGAGGCAGCCGTCCAGCTCTGCACCACGGGGAGGCCACGGGGCTACTCTGCTCTCCGCATGGAGGCCAAGTAGCCCGGGTTCAAGGCCAGTCAGGGGTGGGGACTGCACCGTGGGCCAGCTCTTGCCCATGTCTCCCTCTGGCTCCTCAGAGCCCAGGGTGGGGGCTCCCAGACAGCACCCGTCTCGGGGCCTTGAAAGCTTCCAGCGGCAGCAACCCCCCCAGCCCCTCGCCTCAGGGCCCCCAGCTTGCCTCCGCCGTGGCGGCTCCTCGGGCCTCCTTCCTGCAGACTTGCTGTCACTCGTGGGCTTCCTCCGCCGGGGCCCACCAGGCCTCCTGGCGGGGCCCAAGCCCGGTCCGGAGCAGCTCCCCTCCTCCCCCACAGAGAGACGGGAGGAGGCTGCAGGGCTTCTGCTACTGCACTGGTCTGCTCCGGGGACTCTAACATACATTTTTAAATTTTTGTGCTAGCAAATTGGCTTTCCCACGCACCATCTCCACATTCTCCTCCATAATTTATGACCGTGCCGGCAACTCTTTGCCCTTGATCGCCTTGACTTTCAGCTCCAAAACTGCACCAACTGTAATCCTTCCACTTACAAGCAAGAAGTACATGTTTGTTTTATGTTTATTATTTTGTATTCCATTTATTACCCTAAAAGCTACATCCGAGACCTTCAGCTGAGTAAGATGCCTGAGAAGCACAAGTGCTGTTTATTCTTTGGCAGGATGCTAAGAATTTCGGGGGAGTTAGAACTACAATGGAGAAAGGAAATGTCATGGATATTTTCTGCACTTGGAAAGTGTTTTCAGCCTTTTGTTATGGCCTTAAGATTTATACCCTCGGATAAACACACCATGGTGCAGTTACATGATGAATCACCGTATGGCTATTTGGAATTACATGCATGAGATCTGAGGTCTTGCACACAAATGAGCATATGGAAACAGTGCAACTGCCAAGAGCAAAACACGAAATCACTTAATGGATAGGCTAGGAGCAGGCAAAGACAGCTATGTGGGGATAAAGACAGATACTTGGTTGTTTCGAGGAATCGGAAAGGATGAATTCTGAGGTGTGTTGGTATCCTGTGAAAATGAGCATATTCTGATATAAATAGATAAGATTCCCACGCAGACAAAAGTCAGACTTTTCCTTTCCAACTCTGTCTTATATCTTACAGCAATTCCCAACTGCTTTCTCATAACTTTCGGGAATTAATGAGGAGTTTGCTCCCCACCCCCCACCCCGCCTCCTCCCAAAGACAGGTTTTTTGCTCTGGCTAGTTTTAGAGATTCCTTCAGGGTCTTCAAGAGTAAAGCAGTGCTACTAGGATGTCTTTTTGCCACTACATTAGGTTTCCCTGATTTTTAACAATGCCTGTCTTGATGGGCTGCCAAAACCAATCACATTAATGAATGTTCTCCCACAGAAGCGGACGGATAAGCTAGGATGCTCGATTTGTGTAGTATTCACAGGACACTTGGCTTCTGACACTCTTTGTGGCTGGCAATCCTTCTCGTCGGGCTGCTGCATGTGTTTCTAACTCGTGTGTAAACCCTGTGTGTTGGTTTCCTGTGGCTGCCATTTCAAAGTACCACAGGCTGGGTGGCTTCCAACAGAAATTTGTTCTCGCACAGTCCTAGAGGCTAGAACCCAAATTAAGGTGTCAGCAGGGTTGGTTCCTTCTAAAGGCTCTGAGCGGGAGTCTGTCCCATGTCTCCTGTCTCCTGGCTTCCGTGGTTAACTGCAGGCTCCATGTTCCTTGGCATCATCCCACTCTCTGCCTCCATCTGCACATGGCATTGTCCTCTGTGTCTGTCTGTGTCCAAAATTCCCTCATCTCCCACTGGGTTGCAGCCCACCCCGATCCTGTATGCCCTCATTTAACTTGATTACATCTGCAAAGGCCCTATATCCAAATAGGGTCACACTCACAAGTGCCATGAGTTAGGACCTGAACGTATCTCTTTGGGAAACACAATCCAATTCACAACACCTTGCAGTGCAGAGACTACATTGTACTGTGCCCATTCATTGTTTTATTCGTTCATCCAACTTAACTAACAGAGAAACCACTATGTGAAGAGCCCTAATCTTGACTCAGGGAAAATGGCAGACTTTCCCAGAGAATCAGACACACACAGAAGTGCACATTTCAGGTAGTGAGAACTGGCAGGTAATGAGAACAGGGTAACCAGACAGAGTTTGATGGGCAAGGTGGAGGCTCAGAACTTCCAACCTGTGTCTTCCCTCATGGGAGTCTGTAGTCAAATGAAGGGACCAAGTATCCAATAATTACCTAACTCAATATGAAAGGACAACTGCAGTCCACGTTTTGGGGGATTAGAACATGGATTTGGCTTCACCAGGAAGGTCCAAGCATAGAGCCTTGAAATCTTGACACACCAGAGCCAGTGGGGCTGCCACTTTGTTTCCCCTCCGTGCTTTCACTTTTTGCTCCAAATGGCACTCAGGACCCACCTGAGATGGGCCAAGCGTTTCCATCTCAACCCCAAGTTTCAGAAAATGCTCTTAGAGATTTGAGTTAAGCGTCATCAGCTTCTAGGCACAAGGCCCCACATTAATCATTGTGAAGGCCAACCCTTAATACGTCATTTAAAATGTTAAAAGCAAACAAACAACGACAGCAGCAAACAAGCCCTGAATGTTTGATTTCGTCCTTGCACAGGTTGTGACCGTCACTAGCCCTTCCCTGCCCTGCCCGACACGCAGAAGCAGCTCGTGGACCGGCAGCATCCGTATCACCCGAGAGGTTGTCAGAAATGCAGAGCCTCAGGCCCCGCCCCGACCTACCGGCATAGAATCTGCGTTTTACCAAGATCCTAGGTGATCTGTTTGCTCATAAAAGATTTAGAAGCATTGGCTCCGGGCCCCCTAAGACGACTCCATATTCCTTCTTTCTAACAGACACTGCAAATTCTGCAGAGAAGGGAGGCGAGAGTTTATATGCATAGAATCTGCGTTTTACCAAGATCCTAGGTGATCTGTTTGCTCATAAAAGATTTAGAAGCATTGGCTCCGGGCCCCCTAAGACGACTCCATATTCCTTCTTTCTAACAGACACTGCAAATTCTGCAGAGAAGGGAGGCGAGAGTTTATATGCATAGAGGACACCTAGAGAGAGTCATCTCTGTCTGCCAAAGTTTGGGGACAATATCTGCCTGGTTAAAAATTAGAGATCCAGAGCCTACGGGTGAGTTAAGGGTATCCATTTTAGTGTGTATATAAATACTTTGAAGCCACTGGAGAAAGCTTCACAAATTGCTTTTCTCGAATGTCAGGCAACATCTTCTCTGCAATGACTGCAGAGTCATTGGCAGCCAAGCAGGCCTGAGAACCAAGCCCAGTTCCCAGCAGCTCCGCCCCACGGAAGTGGGAATAGAGCAAAGTCCGGCCATCTAAACACTCCCTGCAAGGTCGTCTGGGTAACATGATATTCCACCATGTGCTCTGGGCATTTTTGTTTGTAATTTCCTTTCCTGGCTTAGAACCTGAATTTCAACTTCATAATAGACCACAGTGTTGGGGTGATGAAATCATAAGAACAACTGGTTTCACAGTAAGACTTGCAATAGGCATGCAAGTCCTCATTCATCAGCCATTGGGCAACCCATGTGGTCTGTTTTCAGCTTGTCTCCATAGTTCAAGTGTCATTCATAAAAACCTAAATTAGCCTATTTTATGGACATTCTGTGACTCTATCCCCAAATGCTTTCAGATATCCCGATCATTTGGGTCATTAGAAGAAAGGTCTATAGCAGCTCGTATAGTTGCAGAAACCGTCGCAAAGCCAAAGTCCAGCAGCCTAAAAGATTACAAAATTAACCTGCATCCCATGCACTCTTCTAAAGCTTGTCAGAGTGTGTATCTGGATCTCCCACAACCTCGCAAATAATCAGTTTAAATAATTCTTACCAAACACAATAGTCTTACGAGAGCTTTACAATAAATCCAAGCTTAGGTAATATAATATATCAAATTTTAGATACCATAAAAGACGGTGTCGTTTCACGATCGACAGAGCGGTGAACATATATTTTTCCATTCTTGTGATCTTCTATAGAAAACAAACCAATCTCCGGATATTCATCCACACCAGGTCCACTGATTAAATACATTAACGTCCTATTTTCAGACATATTGTTGAACAGCTGGAAGGAGAAAAAATGGAAAGAAACAAAGGATGAGAACAAACCACTGTGATGATCAGGTGTCAAAGCTCAGAATCAAAGGAACCTTGGAGGAATCATACCCAGCAGCGGCTCAGCTGAGGATTTATATCACACTAAAGAAAAAAACAGACACGCAAAGATGTGGGAACAAAGATATTGGCTGCAATTGGTTAAAAAAAAAACTGTTATATATAGCATAAGTGTCCATCGGTACAAAAAAAAATCATATAACGACACTCCCTTCATACAGTATGGGATCCTCTGCAGCCTTTGAAGATTTTCTTGCCCTGCCACAGGTGGATGGGCAGGACACATCCTTAAACAAGACAGGCAGTGGCAGAACAACACACGTAATGTGATCTCACTTCTTTAATCCAGGATCGCATTAGCAAATGCGCACAGAAATGTCTGGAGGAATACATACCAGTTTGTGAATGTCGATTATCCCTTGGGGGAAAGCGAAGCGGTGATCCTACAGCTGACACTTAGATGAAGCTTGGAATGAGCCGGACTGCTCTATGCCTTGCTTGCCTTCTCCTATTACATCTAATCTTTACAACATCGCTGTAGCGTACGTACTACCTATCACCGACCCCACTGTACAGATGAGGCACATTAAGGATGTCCGACTGCCACAGTGAGCACGTGGTGCAGTGGGAACAGGAGCCCACTCGATCCTCCTGACTCTCGAGAGTCTTTTAACCAGAGGGCTTTGAAACTTTCTCTAACTTTTGTGGGTTTGGGTTTGTTTTTTTTTTTTTAAACAGTAGACATATATCACTTCTCAAAAATATTACAAAAATACAAAATATATTTAATTTTTTCTAGGAATCATAGAGTGTCACACCTATAGGAGAACTTAATCAGTACATAATTCAAAGGCCCACTAGTGCCAGGAAGTTAGCAGAAAGGAACAACATGGGGCGAGTGTAAAAGTTCCGGGATTCCAGCATCATCATGTGTCTTCCCCAGTGAGCTGAGCAGTGGAGACTCAGCCTCAGCATGGGGAGGCATGGCGAGTGGTGGAGACCGCGGTAATCTGGGTAACTCAAGCCCCAGCTTATTGTGCCACATGGGAATATGGGCTCCATGTGGCCAGAGCTTCCAATTTTTGAAAAGCTTCTGGAAGGGCAGAACTTTTAATACAATCTTCCTATTTTTAATCAATGAACTTTTTAAAAATTAATTTTATTTTATTTTATCATATTATGGGGGTACAAATATTGTTAGGGTTACATATATTGCCCCTGCCATTCCTCCCCCCACCCCCTGCCTTGCCAAACCATCAAGCGCGTCCTAGCCCCAGGTGGTGCGCATCGCACCTATTTTGTGAGTATAAATTCTTCTCCTCCTCCCCCCTCCCACCTGCCCACCACCCTCCTTGGCCGGTGCAGAGTCTCTTTTAAAGAGTTCATTAAAAAAAGAAAAATCAATGAACTCTTTAAGAGAGACTCTGCACGGGCCAAGGAAAAGGGGCCTTGCACGTCGGAACTGATCAGCCTGTTGCTACAGGCGGTTCTCACCGCACAGCCGCGGGGAGCGGTCGCACGCACAAGCAGCGGTGGGGCAGGATCCAGAAAGCAGGCGTCCTGAGCCCCGGTCCCGCCTTCCTTCCACTCCACTTCAGCACCTGACTCGCCAGCACAGCCCCCTCAAGGCTGAATTCCGTGCGGCGGGGACGCTGACTCAGGGGGGGACGGGGGTCCCTCCCCCAGAGGAGGCACCTTACCTCACCCACGAATTTGGGAAAGGGGCCAGGGTCTTCCTCCTCCAGCTCCAAGGTGGTGATGACCCATCTTCTCTTGGTTCGCCGTAGAGGCCCGTGGCGTTCTCCCTGGGAATTACAGTGACAATGGCGACGATGAGGACGGTGGCGATGCCAGCGGCCTGCGGTGACTGCGCCCTTACCTCGCAGGTAGGCCCCGTGCGGACACTTGGCACGTGCCCCCTCTCTCTCTCAGCCCCACAGCAGTCCTTTCTAAACTTGGAAAGGGCAAGTGCCTGTTCTCCGAGCAACCTCAGAGTCACTTCTGACCGTGGAGCGTGTGCCACCCAGTGACATTCTGTGGTTCGTGAGATAATTGTAGGGGATACGCAGACAGGACGTTAAAGATTGTCGCCGATCACGTGCTAATGCCGTCCTGCAGTAGACATGGAAAGAGCTGCTGGGAAGCTGTCCCCTTTCCAGGCCTCGCCCCGGCTTCCCGAAATCGTCCATGAGACCGTTCCCCTCCAGAGGTGTTGGCCTCTCATTCCTCTCTGTCTACCAATCTCTCTTTGAGCAGGGAGACGGGGGAGAAACTTAGAATTTGGGCTCAGATATTTTTTGTCAGGCAAGAGACTCTAGATAGAATTTAACAACATGGTTTTGTTTGCATTATATTGTATATTTTTACAGCTACAGTCTATTTATTACAAGTGAAGCTGGTTTCTAATCACATTACTTTTTATCTACAAACATGTAAATTCTTTTTTTTAAAAAAAATTACTGAATGATAAAGTGAATTGACCAAAAGGATACTAAGTGCATAATCATAAGGTGGCATGGGGTTGTGGCAAGAACGCGCAGTGGTGGCGAGTGCATGACTGCATACTGGAGAATACTACAGCCAATATATTTTCATTTCATAAAGAAAATGGTGTGGTTAAACCTCCAGGCTATCTCTGGATGGTTGGTTTCTGATGTTCACAGGTTATTTATATTCTAATTAGACATAAAAAGCATCATCTGAAACTCTCTGGCAGTTCCTCAAGATTCCGAAAGGCCACATTGAGTTACTGTTTCATTTTCTGCAAACCAAACATTGGCAGGGCACTAAAGAACTCAACATTGCAATCCGGTCTCCAAGTAAAGTGTGGAGACTGACTTCACTTATGAAGAAAGTGACTTCCAAACCCCTCCTTTGTTTGATTAGTAAGATGATCTTTTTCTTGTTGGGCACCTTAATGGGGTCTTTATGTTGACTTTAAAAACGACATTAATTAGTAGGGAATATATTTATCAGGATCACATAGAAACTGCCTGGAGTCACATAAATCTAGAATTAGAAACACTAAAAAAGAACTTCTGCATTTAGTTTTGATAATATAATTTATTTTTCTTAACATCACAATTCATGATTACTACCCCTCTAATTATAGGAGAAATATCCAAAAGAATTCTGATATATTATTAGCAATGGCAGAGACATTTAAAGCCATAAAATATGAGTACTGTTATGTTAATTAACAAAGTAGAAAATAGAACTGTTTATTCAAGATGAGCACAGATGTATTTATTATATATATACACATGTAAAATAGCATCAAATGTTAATTGGTGATGGGATTTAAATGGGCTTTTTTCTTGTTTTCCCCTTATTTTTAGACATTATTTACAATAATCAATAAAATAATAGAACTTGACACTTTATACTTACATAATGATTTACATTGAGAATTGCTTATTTATAAGTTATATCTCAACAACCTTCGCCCTCCACCCAAAAATACATATTCACTAAGATCGTTGCAGCAGAAAGAAGAAAGTTCCACAATGTATGTCAGAACCAAGAGCAAGCAGAAATGTGTCTGTGCATGTGTGTGAGCCTGTGTGCATATGTGTGCATTTATGCGCATGTGTGTGCATTTGTGTGCATATGTGTGCATTTATGCGCACGTGTGTGCATTTGTGTGCATGTGTGTGCATGTGTGTGTGTGTGCATGCATACACATGGCATGGGGGCAAGGACAGGAAGGGAGAAAGAAAGTGTGCACACAGGATAAACAGGATAAAGCAAATGGGACAAAAAATAAACAATTGCTGAATTCTTGTAAAGGGTATTTTAGAATTCTTTGTATTTTCCTTTAAACGTACACATTTTTATATCAGAATAAAGTTACCAAAAGATTTAGACTATTTGAGTAACTAAGATTGAGCATTCGACTTAGTACTAAGATTTTTGTTAATTAAAGTAAAAGGGAAAGTCTGTCTTTAAAAAATCAAACATTTTAAATAAAACCTTTTCTTGTTATATAGTTTCCCCATTTAAAAGAAAATTTGATAACAAAGTGTTTAAAGCATGCAGAGAAAACAGAGAATAAACTAGTGACATCCATCACCTTGTTCTATCAAAACTTAATATTTTACCATATTTGCTTCAGAGTATTAAGAGATATAAATTGTTACAGATAAAATCAAAGCTCCTTGTGCCCCTCCCTCATCTCATTTCTCTCTTCCTTCCTCAGAAGTAATCCTCATCCTAAATTATATTTAGCATTTCTATGCATGTTTTAAGCCTTTGTTTTAAGCCTTGTTTTAAGCCATATATATATATGCCTATATAAATATGTATGATATATATATTCATAACAACATATAATTCTTTATGGTTCTGGTTTTAGCTTTGTAAAATAATGGTTCACAGTAAGCACCATTCCATAATTTACCATAATTTATTTTTTACTTAACATTGTGCTTTAGTTGTTTCGGGTGTGTGTGTTGATACCTGTAGCCCCAGTTCATTCATTTTCACTGCCGTATAGAGTTTCACTGGACAAATAGGCAACAATATATTTATCCACACTCCTAGTGACGGTCATTTAGCTTGGTTCTAATTTTTCATTATTACCAAAAAAAAAAAAAAAATGCTATGCTCATAAACATCCATGTGCACACGGAAAGTTTCTCTGTGCCAGCGGTTTTCAAAGTGAGGTTAAGCAGGCGTCCTCACAGCCCTGCCAGCGTCGACAAGGCCAGATCCTGCACAGTAAGGCGGGGGCATTACTCTCCCGTCTCCCTGTGGTGCGGCGTGTGCACCGACAGGGCAGGGCACACGTGGGCGGGGTCGCTGACGCCTCAGCACAAATGGAGGCGGCGGTCGGCGTGTTCTTCACACCACGCGCTTGCAGGAAAAACAGAAAAGAGAGAGAACACTAGAAGAATGAAAGGGTTGGCTAATTTGCTTCATTCTTGTCATCCCTTGAAAACGGATGAAGTAGTAAAAACCATTAATTTGTTAGATTGCAACACTTGAGAGTACATGTCTTAAATATTCCGTGTGACTGCACGGGAGACGCGTAGAAGGCACGACAGCTGCGTGTCAAAGCAGGATGTTGGTCTCGAGGAAAAGCGCCCGTGCGCCTGCTCGAGTCCCCAGCTGAACGAGCCACTGTTTTTGATGCAATGCCATTTCCTTTCAAAGCACCCCTGACAAACCGATGATTCAGGCTGGGGTATTTGATGCACCATTCCTTGATAGTGAACAAAGCGAGACTGTCACTTTAAGAAAAACAAATGGACCGTATCTGTTCCCACTGACAAAATTTAAGCTTTCAAGCAAAAATCAGAATTTTAGAAGAGTTGTGTCTACCACTACGAGTCTGACAATTTCCCAACAAATAAAGATCTTTCTCATGTCAGCGGAGGTATGAATGGAGGTGAGTTTTTATTTTGTAGACTGAAATATTAATATGTCCACATTGGGAATATCTGCATAACTCAATGAGCTGATGGCTTCCTAATCATCAGCACACCAGGTAAAAGAATCATTTAACGTGCAAGAGAGACCAGTGGATTTTCATGTCAGAGAGCAAGGAAAGTTCATTAAGATGGTTTCAGATTCCACATTGCAAGTAACTGTTAAGACACTACTGCCTGTAATAGCAAAGAATGTCCACAGTTACCTGTCCACGGCATTTCTGCCTTTCCAAACACATGTCTGTGCGAGGCCAGCACTTCTTCACGCGCCCTTACCACGCAACAATCACAACAGACTGAATGCAGAAGCAGAGGGGAGAATCCAGCTGTCTTCTTTTAAGCTGGACATTTAAAAGATTTATGGAAATGTGTTAAATGTATAAATAAAACACTGCCATTCTTTTCACTAACTGGAATTTGGAAAACTCTAGGATTTATGCCTAGAGTTTTTGCCTGTGTGGGACAGAGTGGGTGCATTAGCCTACCTAGATCCTGCCAGACCACCCTCCCCCGTGGTTGCCTGGCCCCTGTCGGAATCATCTATCCTCATTCAAGATCACGTCACGACACGGCGGACCACGTATTAGAAAGTGGTTTCATGGACATGAAGAAACATCCTTTATATGTTCATTTCTTGTGCTCGGCTGCTCTCACGGTGGGTGGGTGGGTGATATGATTGGGTGTTGTTAATGTCAAAATAATGATAATATTTGTTTCCTGCCACAGACCATATTTCTATTTACCTGAAGGAAAGGAATTTTTGAACCCTTTGAGTTCTAAAATATCAAACCGATTTATTCAGACAATGAATGCTTCTTGATTAATGTTGGTAGTTTTAAATTAACGGCCTACCTAGGTATATAATTTTAAATAGAGAAAATTGCAGTTCTTGCAAAAGAATAAAGAAATGAATTCAGTTTCTAAAACAGATGTATTTCCAGGAGGCCGAGGTTATTAACAAGGAGCATATTGAGGATTCATGTCTTCTCTGGGCCTCAGTTTCCCCTTCTGTAAATTGAGGGTATGAGACAAAGCGTCTCTAAGGGCCCTTCGTTTTAGTATGATAGCACATAGATGGCACAGACGGCAGTCATGCGAGAGCCAGCCGGAGCGTTCAGAAGAGGTTTGCAATGGTGAATGTTCACACTCTGACCCCTGGACACCTGAAATCCCACCTCACTGTGCGTCTCATTTCTGCTCTCATCCCTGCCTTAGAAATGAACGTGAGGCGGCTGGTCTGGGTGAGGTAGGGAGACTAGAAACTGTTACATCTGCTGTAATGACTTTGTAAGTGTTCTTCTTATATTCACCACCCCACGCCAATTTTAGGCAGTTTGTCCAAAGAGGATGCCATTTAAAAGATTTGCATAATGCTTTCTATAATGTGAGGAGGGGGAGAACTTTCCAGAAGCTGGTTCCTCCAGCTGCAGTGTTGCCCAAACACTTTATCAGTGGGTGCCAGGCAGGCATATGATTGCATAGTGGACTTGTGGCACATAATCTATGTCACCCAGGCTGGGTAGCCACGGCACTTTTGAGGGAGAGCTGAGTAAAGGAAGGCCTTGTGTCTATGTAAGGTACTGCAGAACGAAGCGATCCGTGTGGAATCCGTTCTTTCTTGAAATGCTTGAAAACACTTCATGTTTGAATGCACACTTTCATTCGCGGAGAATCTGGATCCTAGACGTGAGCATCCGCATTTCCCACGAGAGAGCCCTGTGCACGTTCTTTAAGTCTCCACCCAATACTTCCCTTCTGAGCTCGGACCGGGCAGTCCAGGGGATGCTGTGAGGATGGCAATGTTCTCACCTGTGCCCTCAGTGTGCTGGCCACTAGCCACATGTGGCTAACTGAGCACCTAAAATGTGGCTAGTGCCAGTGTAGAAATGAATTATATATTTTATTTAATTGTAATTATTTAAATTGAAAATGCCACACGTGACTAGTGGCTACAACACAGGTTAGTGCAGATACTATGGACTAATGGTTAGCATGTGGATGTACAAATTTAGACAGCCTGAGTTCAAATCCTGTTCTATCCCTCACCAGCTGTGTGACACCAGGCAGGTAATTTAACCTCTCTGAGTCTGAATGGCCTCATCTGTGCACACACACAAGTAAGTGCACATGTGTGAATGTATTTAATCCTTACAATAGTCCAACCGTGAAGGTGCTGTTATTAATCCTTTTTAACTCACAGCACTCAGCACTAAGTACTTAGGGAAAGTAAGGGCTAAGTGAGCGCTTGCCACCTTTCCTGTTCAAGTCTCTACATACTATTCCTGCTTGTATCTCCCACAAGCACCCCAAATCCAACATGTCCAAGACCGACAGCCCAGCTTGTGTTCTCACAAACCTGCCCCGTCCTCAGGGCTCCACAACTCAACGAAAGACACCTGCCTGCTCATTCCAGAGTCACCCTTGACGCCTCCCCCTCTCTGGTCCCCACATCCAAGTTCTGTCCGTTTGTCTTCCTAAGGCTCCCTCCAGTCTTCCAGTTCCTCTCTGTTTCCACCTCCCATAGCTGAAGTTTCACCATCTGGGGAAGCCACCTGACTGCTCTCTCACTGTCCAACCCCATCTTCCTGTTGTGGGTTGAATACTGTCCCTAACGACACATGAGGAAGTCCTAATCCCCGGTCCCTGTGACCTTATTTGGAAACAGGATATTTGTGGATACAAACAAGCTGAGCTGAAGTCATTTTGGTTTAGTGTGGGCCCTAGGCCGCTGACTAGTGCCTTTATAAGGAGAGCAGGGACACACAGACACCAAGGGAGAAGGACTGTGATGACAGAGATGGTGGTGATGTGGTTGCTAGCTGAGGAACGCCAAGGACCTCTGGCCACCAGCAGCTGGAAGGGGCAAGGAAGGGTCCCACTGAGGCCTCGAAGGAGTTGGGCTGCTGCACTTTGATTTCACACCTCTGTTCTCTATAACTGTAGGAGAATGCATTGCTCGTATTTTAGGCCACCCTGCTTGTGGCACTTTGTTTTGGCAGTGCCAGGACACTGACACACTTTCCTAACGCAGTCTCTACACAGAAGCCTGGCGACCTTCTAAGCGTGTAGACTTCACTCTGCTGTAGCATCAAACCACGCTGGGTTCCGCCTGCTCTCAGGACTGAGTCCAGCCTGCTCCGTCCCCTGTGGACCCTCTCAGCTTTGCCCCTGTCCCCACCAGCTCTGCTGGCCTTGGATGAAGGGCTGAAAGAATGTGAAAGAATGAATCGGTCAGAGCATAAATGCTAATGATTTTTTTTTTTAGAGAGAACGCCATTCAGAATTCCCTAGATAAAAACACCACCACTAACAACAACCAAAAAAGAAACATAGTAGGTTTTCCTCCTTGTCCAATTTCATTCTCTTAAAACCTCCCTCCTCTCTGGTCTTTGAAGCTGCTACAGCCCAAAGCTGAGGGTTCATGGGCTCTCGGGACAGGAAAGGACCCAGAAGAGAAGACAGACTCCTCATCTGGGGCTTGTCATTCCTTGTCACTGAATTTGCAAACCTGCAGAACAGAGTCTTGACTTTGTCGTAGGGCAAGGACGTGGGGATTTCAGAGGGAAACGCTGGTGACATTACAGTGCTCTGGCACAACAGGTGGCAATTTTTAAATGTAGAGATCGGGGTTGGGGGGAGGGTGCTTCTTATGGATGTCAGAGATGGTCATAAAGCGATGTGGAGGGAAGGAAGAAGTTGCTTATGGCCAGCTTGGCAAATAGCTGAGCACCTGCTGGGTATAAAGGTCTGTGCCCAGTTAAAGGTCTGGGATTCTGACCTTTAACTCACACCTATTGGATCATGCTTTCTTTATCTGTCTCGCTTCCCTGGAATCTATTAATATATACGACGCTGCCATCAAACGCTGGAGTTCGGCCACAGTGCAATCTCCACTGCCTGCCCCACAGCACACCCTCAGAGGTCAATGACCTTGCCGGGCGCTGCAGTAATTCATACGAAAGAGGAGGAGAACAGCATTCTCTTTCCTGGTGAGATTAGCTGCAGGGAGGGAAGACGAGGACAGGATTTGATCTGCAAATATTCAAAATCCATCCTAGCATGGGCTGCTATAAACGGGATCCCACAAAGTATTGGAGATAAAATTAAAGTGTTGAGAACAGTAGAACAATCACGACTCTTGACGCGGCAAAATGTGGCCAAGAAAACTCTCCAGACTCCAAGGAGATGAGACCGACTTTCAGAAAGAGGTTCCGTGAGAGTGAGTGCGTTACAACTCAGGTTTTCCCTTCTGCTCTGTTTCCTGCTGCACCCCTGTTCCGGCTAAGGTGCAGAGCAGGCGTCCAGCAGATAGCTGTGGCGCGAGCTCGGAGTGAGTGGACGGAGCCTGCCACTTTCACCTTGATCAGGAGACAGAAAGACACAGACGTGAGAGCCCACGGGCCGAGCCGTCAGTCGCTGAGTACAAACACAGACAGTCGTTTTTTTGGGAATAGGACATTGCCATGGGAATATGCATGTCATCGCAAACTATGTGTATATTCAGGGAGATAAAGGAAGACAAAGGTTTTCAAAGGAAAAAAAAATTAGGATTACATAATTGTTTAGAAATTATTTGTCTATGGGCATATCACCCTGAACGTGCCCGATCTCATCTGAAATTATTATCCTTGGCTACAAAAATCAATAACAAGGGTCATGCCAAGTTAAGGCTGGACAGGCAGTGGCTGGGCAGATGTCCTCACAGAAGTATCTTTGTGTAAGATTTTGGTGGCCTTTGTGCAAGGTTGTGGTTTTTGCAGAGTCTTTTGTGATAGTTTTTGTTATCGGGAATATAAACGTGAGAACCCTCTCTTATAGCTTCCCTGAATCTATTCGTCAGGGTTTTTCTTTTGTTTTGTTTTTTAACATAAGCAACCCCATTTTGGTTCTGACAACTTTCACAATGCCAAGCCCTTTTATGCATTTCCTCATTTATTCTCACAACCGCTGGGGTAGGTAAATTCAATTATTATCTCCATTTTCAGTGAAGAAAATGAGGTTTAACAAGGTTATATAAAAAAGGACACCCATGCTGCGCCCCAGATCAGTTCAGTCTCAGCCTCTGGGGGTAGCACCTGGCACTGAGAGTCTTTGAAGCTCCCCAGGTGAATCCGACTTGAGCCAAGATGAGGACCACACTCAAGTTAGCCCAGGTGCCCAGCAGGACGTGGAGGAGCCTGGGTGAAGACTCCTAAGTGACCCAACCCAGACCCCACAGCATTTACCCCTGAGCACTGTGCTTCCTCCTCCCACCCCCGGCTGGAATTAAAAGGAAGAAATGATTCTCTCTCCCTGCCTGCAGAAAGCAAATCGAGCAGATCCTAACTGAGAAGCAAATGCGACAGTAACTCTGTGCACTTTAGGTACAGACAGAACAAGCCCACATTTTTGGGGGGAGGGGCTGTCAGTTTATGTTTGAACTTGTGAATATTACAAAGCATTAATGGAAGCATAGCATACATGCTCTTTGGCACCTACTATGTATACTTTAAGGCTTTTCATAGTGTCAGTGCCCTGTAGCCAAAGACCAGGGCATGAACATGCCTTCAGTTGAACCTGTTTGGTTTATTACTGTTTATAGTGGGGGAAGATGTACACCACAGGATGAGTATGTTAGAAAAGATGTATTATAGGATTTGGCAAGCCCATATTTTTCTCATCCTGATTCCACTGTTTGCGTTCCCATTTGAGCAGTAGCGATTGCTGGAGTTGGTGGGGGACAGGGAGGGTGGATATAGCCCTCCCATTCCCATGGGGTTGCTCAAATTGTCTTTGATGTAGACAACTGAGATTTTCTCAACCTTATGTAAAGTGCTAATAGAAGTATCGTTAGAAAACTTGTGTGGGCTGATGCAATCTAAATAAAAGTCGTGTCTGCTATATACACCAGTTGTGAGACAAGTCCCCTTAGTCTGTCCCCACTATTCACCCAGATGGAGTGTGACGCTTAACCTCCTTTGATGTAAGTTGGGAGCCCCCACTGCCTACACGCCAGCCCCGGCTCCCAGCTACACATCCGCCCGTCCTGCGTGAGCCTCAGCCGGGCCACACGCAGTCCCCCTCCCTCCCTTTGCCCGGAAGGAGCTGTGCCCCACTGGTCCCCCAGCTCACCTGCAGCAGCCCCAGCAGCACAGGAAGCAGCAGCAGCAGCAGCGACGAGTGCCCCTTGCAGTTCATGCCCGCCAGGTGCTGCCCAGATGCGCCCAGAGCGTGCGGGTATGGCCGAGCCGGAGACAGCCAGCCTCTCCCCTGCCAGGGGCTCCTCCAGTGTTCTCAGGTCACTCTAGCCCAGGCTCTTTCATCCTACTCGCTCCTCCTTCTTCCCCAGTACCCTTGAGCTTATCAGAGCAGGCCAGGCTGGCTTAGGAGCTTGGACATCCTTGTGACAAGTGCAGTTCCTAGGAAGGGAGGGGTGGGAAATAAGCTGCCATGGTCACGCATGCACACACAGAGCTGGCTGGGGTCCCACCTGGGGAAGAACAGCTCAGCGGGAGGAACGTAAAACCAGCGCTTACAGGAAAGTGGCCTGTTATAAATATTCTTTATTTCCTTGTTGGTTTTAGTTTCCAGATGGAACGCCCAATGATCTCTTTCTATAGCAGGGTATTTTAATGATTATTTCCTATAACCCCTATCCTCTCGAAACAACAACAAAAACAACCTAGAAAATGACTGTAAGAAAGAATCACTTTATTTAGGGGTGGTGGAAAGGATGTAGAAAAAAAAAAAGAAAAAAATTTACTTTCCAAAATACTAAAAATCTTTATTCCAACCGTGTCTCAGGACTCCGGGTATTACAGAGTATTTCTACTAAAACCTCTTGTAAGCTTAGATGAATCTGTGTTTTTGAGTTTGGAGTTAAAGTGGGAGGGAGCAGAGCTGGGAAAGTGCCTACCTGGGGACAGGGTGTTGGTGGCACCTTGGGAGTCTGCATTAGAATTCTGAAAAAGTGCACAAGATGGGATTCTAGTACACCAGTGCTTAAGGTTGCAATGAGCAAGTTTTAAAACACAATGTGTTACATTTAACCCTGACTGCCTTAAGCTATCGTGTTTCCCTGAAAATAAGACAGGGTCTTATATTTATTTTTCCTCAAGAAGACACCCTAGGGCTTATTTTCAGGGGATGTGTTATTTCCCCCTCAAAGCCTCAGCTTGCAGCACGCACAGGATGGCCGGGGACAGGGGGAGCCGACCTTGTTGGTGAAGCTGCCCGCACCTTTCCGGTCACCTCTGGTATAGTAGCTGTCACGATGGGGCAGATGAGAAGGGCAGCTCGTCTTCTTTACCACTCTGCGACGAAATGCACGGGTTGTGCAGATGCACTGCGTAGCCACGCCCGTCACTAGGTCTCATTTTCAGGGCAGGGCTTCTATTGCGCACATGCTTAGAAATCCTGCCAGGGCTTATTTTATAGGTAGGTCTTATTTTCGGAGAAACATGGTATTACCTTGTTATCATGTTACCTTGGTTGAAATAGTAAATAGTTCTTTAAGAGATGAGATAGAAGGCCAGCTTTCTCAGCTTTCTGTACATTCAGAGCTCTGTGAGATGCTGCTGGATATTTTAATTTGCATAGTTTACTATTTTCATGAAAATTAATAGCTTACTGAAAAGAGTAATAAATATAATGTTAAGGTCTCTAGATACTGTCTGCACATAAAGAGAAAAGGAGTACTTTGTGTTTATTTTCAAAGTGGATAGTTCTCTAATGGTAACCTATTGAAAACTTATGTTAGAATCACTAATTCAGAATTCATAAGTCCGGTGGACTAAACCATGTTAAATGTTTGTGGGGAACATGCAGGTTGGGCATGCCCTGATGCTAGAATCGTGCTAGGGATTAAACAGTGGGCAAGAAAGCCAGGTGCCCACTCACAAAGGACTCGCGTGGGAGGGGCTGGGGGATGCCAGGGGAGGGTTCCACCTTCACGTTTGTTTTATGGGAAAGAAATTGGTATTTCGATATGATGAAACCACCCTTTATAAAAATTAATAAAGGTCCACAAGGTACAGGCACAGTTAAAATAGTAATATTTATATGCCAGTCGTTATCCTCCAGTTCAGGGGTCCTCAGACTTTTTAAACAGGGGGCCAGTTCATTGTCCCTCAGACCATTGGAGAGTGCACACTGTGGGCCCGGGACGAGTTGGCTGCTAAGCAGGACAGGCAGCTGCGGCAAAAATACCAGGCCAGCTGGATAAATGTCCTAGGCGGGCGGCATGTGGCCCTCGGGCCGTAGTTGGAGGACGCCTGCTCTACTCTCTAGTTGCTCTCCTAGAATTGCCACTCAGGAGTCAGTCCCTGAAGGCCATACAGATCCTCAACTTTCTTAATTACTCCCTTGGATAACATCACCCTTGTGAGCCCCAAGGCTAGTTTTTGAGACATCTTCCAGGTCTGCCTGGGTGTCCGCTGACCCACCCGGACCAGTGGCCCACACCAAGGAACTGACCCAACAGGTCTTTGGACACTTGTCCAGGAACTGACTTGGCACAAGAAGACAATTTCTACACCTGGTGACTCCGCCCCGAGCCCAGCCAATCAGCAGAACCAACTGCCTGCCCTCTGCCTGCCAAACTAGCTTTAAAATCCCTTTCTCCGGAATTCTTGGGGAGGTGGATTTGAGAACTCACCTCTCCTCCTCCTCGCGTGGCGCCTGCAATATCAAACCCTGTCCCTGCGGCAACGCCTGCTGTCTCAGTGTGCTGGCTTCCTCTGGAGCAGCCAGCAGTGACCCTGGGAAGGTTGCAACAACAACAGAAACAACCAAATTTTCAACATTCTTGAGCATTTAAAGTAACTGAGCGAAATGCCAGTTCCCCATGAACCATCCTCCTCGAGCTCAGCGGGCGACGCTGGGCCTCACCTGCAGCGGGAAGCGGGTGAGTCTGAGCCGGGAGACGCGGACGCTGCCCTTGTGTTCTGAGCGTCTGCGGTCCCGGTGACAATAGTCTAGTGCTCCTCTCTCTGTCCCTGGAAGTACAGTAATATTTTACAGCCACAGGGTGGCAGCTCCCAGCTCCCTGTAAGCTGAGGAATGAAGAGATGTGATTGCTCGTGAGATGAGAGTCAATTGATGATTAAAAGGGAGGCATGAGCTACAGTGAGCACCCCAGAGTCAACATTCTCTCCTGGCGTTGAGGGGCCCCCAACCCACCTCAAGTATCCAGTATTTTTTTTTATAATTACAAACACATCATGAGTGCTTCTAAGAAAGGACGAATTTTGTCTTGAATTATCTATGTCAAAAAAGTTCCTGCCAATGTCAGGTACTTGCTGAGTTTTGCTTTCAGGCTTATTAATTACCCAAGACGACCTGCCCACGTCCGTTCGCTGCCTTGTCAAGGGCAAGCGTGCGGCGTGGAAGAAGGTTGTTACTTGCCCTTAGCTGAGACTAAAGCAGCATTAGGGTCACCCCATCGTAAAGACAGCCACCAACAATTGGACCAGACACCTCAGGACTTCTGGAAACATGGCAGAACCGATCCTGTCGCGCCTGCCCCGTCTGGCCTCTCCCCACCTCCGCCCGCTGGTGTAAGGCATGCCGGAGGGGTGCGGCTGCTTTCTGCATGCCCGACCCTCGGAGACAGCTGATCCCGCCCTCCCTGGGGGAGGGATGGGGTGCTCTCCCCCCACGAGACGGGAGCACTGAGAAATCACTGGCAAAGAGCGAGGGTGGCCGCAAGAACCCAGCGTCCCAACCTGGCGTGGCTACGCTCTGGCTGGGCAGGCCCTGTGCCCAGCTGAGAGGAAGGGGACTGAGTGGACGACTGACCTAGGGAAGGTGACAGAACAGAAGCGCCGGGCACCACCTCACTCTGGCATTTCCCATATGCAGCAACTGAGCACCAAAGACGTGGAGAGGCTGGGCCGGCCTCCATCTCCTCAGAGCTGAGCCAGCGCAGGGAAAAGGATGTGAGAGTGGAACAGAAGAAACGTGGGCACTCTGCCCTGGGTCTCTCCTTCCTGCCCCACGCTGGAGGAGCCAGAGCCTAGAAAGGGAGGGAGCAGCGGAGTCCCAGTGGCACAGCAGGCCAGGCCCTCTCGCCTGGATGCAGGGGAAGGTGGAGCAGAGGGCAGGCCAGGCCCTCCCACCGCTCACGCCAGCCCAGGAGCCCGGCCTGCCCAAGAGGCAGGGGACAGACCAGATTTCAGGAAAGGTTGCTGCTGAAATTTTAAGCTGGGCTGCCTTTGCTAACCAAAGTGCCAGGGTAACAATGTGCCCGAGATGTAACTGAGGGATTGGACCCCGGGGCCGAGGACTCAGACGAGGAAAGAGCAAAATGGCCAATGTTCAGACATCCACTGAGTCAAGGCCTCCCTCCCTGTGTTCACTCACATGAGATTTACATTCGAGTCACATAATTGCGAATTCAAGATCTCGTTTCTTCGTAGTCACAAGTTTAATTTCTCACACCAGTCTAGAGAAGAACTTAATATATATATATATATATATATATATATATATATATATATATATATATATATATATCAGGGAGAGTTCTGCTTCCAGTGACGGTGAGCGGCTCCCTGGAGCCCAACCCTGCCAAACACAGCAACCATCCACCAAATGTGAAAACAGCTGCCTGCAGGGGAGGCGCAGGAGGGCGACCAGAGCAGGTGGAAGCCAGAGATGTCAGACGCCTGGAGGAGGCGGCCACTCCAACTGCCGGGTGGACGGACAGGGCAGGCGGAGTGAGACGGTAACCATAGAGTCTCAAAGTGGCCACTGCAGCTCTTTCAACTTTTCTGTATGTTTGAAACTTTTTATAATAAAATGTTGGGGAAAAATAATCAGAACAGTGACTTCGACCCCATCAGTGAAAAGTCCAAGTTACTATCAAGTGTAGCTTTACCGGATATCTAATATTGTGTACCTGGCTGCACCGATTCCTTGCAGCGTGTGTAAGAGCTCGGGTTCATTAGACTTCGTGTTAGAATAATATAATCCATCCTTTGTAATTCCTGATTTATTTTCAATGACTAAGAAATTTTTTTCTTTTCTATTTTGATTGCTTTAGTAGTCACGTAGGTTGATCAGAAACTGTGGTTTCTAATGTTTTAGTATGCTGAGTCAGCCACCGAGAGCTGGCCAGAAAATTTCCTTTGAGAGATTTTACTCTCTTGCCCCAATTTTGTCAACTAATATGTAGTTGCAGATGAGCAATTAGGGAAACAACCAGACAAATACTGCAGATAGAATAGATTGAAGTCCTTTTCACCTTTTGCAAGTATATTCTAATAATTCTAACTTTTCTAAATAATTCTAATAATTCTAACTTTTGCAAGTATATACTAATAATACTGATAGTAAATTCGACAAGCCCTTTCTCTAGGCAGTTATGTACGTAAATTGTTTCTGCTTGTTTAGGGCAGGAGAAAGAAAGGGAAGTGGGGAGATTTAAGAGGCTGTTCAGTTTATCTTCCCACATTAAAACCATCCTGTTGAGGCAAAAATATATACGTGTTAAAGATCGGAACATCTTCAATTAAACTTGTTAAGCTATTTCAAGACTACATAAGTTCTGTGACTAAAAAGGCATCTCATCCCAGCATGCAGAGAACTGAAAACACCATGGGGAAAAAGCAAGGCCCTCCTTTTTGTTCTTCTCACTTTATTAAGGCAGTTATCACCAGACATGGGCTTAGAGGGAAAGCTTGGTGGCAGACAGTGAAGACCCTTCTAAACCTGGCCAAAGTGAAGAAGTGGCTGAAAGGATGAGGGAAGGCAGAGTGAGTGTTCTCACAGTGGCTCATGCCTGTGACCCTAGGGGAGGCTGAGGTGAGAAGAGTCCTTGTGGCCAGGAGTTTGAGATCAGCCTGGGAGACGTAGCAAGATCCTATCTTTACAAACAACTTAGAAATTAGCGTGGTGGCGCGTGGCTGCAGTGAGGCAGGAATATCCCTTGAGCCCAGGAGTTCAAGCCTGCAGTGAGCTATGAACATGTCACTGTGCTCCGGCCTGGGCAACAGAGTGACATCCTGCCTCTAAATGATAAACAAACAAAAATAAAAACAGAAGAGTGTGAGTATGTGGGCTAAGAGACCTCAGCCCCTCAGCACTCACTGGTAGAGCAGAGTATCAGATCAGAGGCCATAAATCATTCATTTTTGTGATCCATTCTTGAGTCAAACAGCCAGCCAAGTGCTGGCTATAATGAAAACAGCATAGACGAGCCAAGGCTTGCTTGCCTGCCAGCCATCAAAGCACCCTCAAAGCAGTGAACTCAACACCAACACTCGACTCCAACGGGCAGACTTTTTAAGCACCAGGAAGGCAGGCTTCTCAAACTTTAATGTGCAGAGGATCTTGTTAAAAAGCAGACTCTGACTCAGTAGATCTGAGGAGGGGTTCACAATTTGAGTAGCAAGGTGTAAAATTATGCTAGTTAATGTAACCTAATGTTAAATATGCATTACTAGCTTTAAGTACTTAAGCTAGGACAATTTTAATTATATTCATGACTCTCATTTTTACATTCCATATATATTTTCCAGTGTTATTACAGTTAATCCCTTAAATACTAAATTGCCAAGGACAGACATATTCAAATTGTATTTTAGGAAACAGGGATCTCTATGAAGACTTTTATAAACTAATGATTTACGTTGCTTCCTTGAGCATGACAGTGTTTTACAGTGTGAGAATATTCAATGAATCAGAGACTCCTCCACAGACCTTAACCTAATAAAATATACTGTTTAATTCTCTGAGGGCAGAAGTTAAAAACAATCCTTTTCTCTCCCATTTCTTTTTGATTCCAGTAAACACCTTTTTATTTGATTTGAGGGTGCTCACGGACAAACCCACTGCCATCTGAAAGAGTTTCGTCACCACCTGGTGGAGAATAAAATAGCAACATCCAAAAATAATCCACCATTTCTTGTACCAAAAAAAAAAAAAAAAAAAATTTAAAACCTCCAGCATGGGTTAATTTTCAAACCATACTCAAAAAAAAAAAAATCATTTTTAAAATCCCTACACGCTATTGGACCCAAATTTGGTGGACTGAAAAGTATGCATGGTCAGAAGGAAGTTTCGGAAGACAAGCAAAAGGCCTTTCTGACTCTGCAGCAGGAGCTGTTGGGAACCAGTGTGTCCTAACCAGGTCATTTCCCTGAGATAGATAGTGCTCGTTTCCGGTTGCGAACATTACAACGCAAGTCCATCATGTCACGTTACTTTAATTTTATGCTCCCTAAGCACTCCTTAACGCATTTTGGGGGGTAATTGAGGGCACACGGACTCAGGAAATTTACAGTAATGTTCTCAAGATTCACCTGGAAAGGTTAAACTGTGGCCTGGCTTTGGATGTCGCCTACGTTAAAACAGGAGCTGGGACAGAATTTCATACAGAGCAATTCTTTGAAATAACCAGAGAAAATAAACTTTGAAGGAGAACTGCATAAAAAGCCAAACAAAACAATGCCCCAAAAATTCAGACAATATTTCTTTGTTTAATTGATCTCGAGGAAAGAGAAATCCAAGTTCACAATAATTTACATGGATTCTACCTTATTGCACACAGAACCAAACATACAATCATTTTAACAGCAAATAACAAACATGTTGAATATCTTCAGGCCATTTTGAATAGTATCCTATACATGTACCTAATAATAAATACTGCTTCTGAATTAGTTTGAAATACAGTACCACCAAGAGTTTTATATTTTTATGTAACTACTTAAGCAAAAGAGCATAAAGGAAAGGGGAAATGCACAATATTTTATTTCTTTAATGTAGGAATTCTTATTCCTATAGGCTTGAGAACCACTACAAAACCATCCTCCTGTTAACCTTTAGCTACCGCAAGACCAGTGATATCCTCCACCCTATTGTTTTTGTCACGTCACCAATCCTACCACATTTATGTTGGTTACAAACCTTCAGCCTGTTTAGTCATTTAAAGAGTTGGGAAAGAGCCAAAACCTAAACAATCATAGCAAATTCTGGTATAATTTTATAGTTCACTTCTGTGCTTTTTTACAACTTTTTCCACTAAATGATTCTAAGCCTAAAATACTTTTTCTTTCAAATATATATATATATATATACACATATATATATATATATATATTACCTTGGACCGTTTTAATTGGTTTAAATGCAGGGCATATGTAAATAACTGCCCAGAAATGAGAGGCACTTCTCGGAAATGCAATGACTCCAGTCATTGGACTGCAGGACACGCGATGGTTTTGACTTGATGAACTGAATGAGTTCATGATTCAACTTTCCAACGTTGTCTGCTTGAAAATGGCAATATTCTTATCGGCAGCATTCAGCGCATTAAGATGCGTTGGATATGTGTGTCGGAAACCGTAACATTAAAATTGTGCTTACGTTAATTCTGTAATGAACCTAACGTTAAAAAACTTAACGTTATTCCTTAGGAGCTCTGATCCAATCACAATAATACTGGTTGAAATTGATAACCAACCTGAGGCAAAAAAAGTAAACAAGCAAAGTCACTTTTTTCAAGCTTTTTAAACGGAACACGTGAAGTTAATGACTATTTCCCAGAGTATGCAAGCAACTTCAGTGAAAAGTTCTGGGAACAAACGCATGAGGCATTACCTCCAAGTTTCTTAACCATGATGGTCTTCAGCTGAGACGCACACAAGGCGAGGCAGAGGAAACCTCTTGCCCCTAACGACGCAAGGTCTCTAGAGCACTCACGTGGACACATTACAGGGCAAGGCAGCAACTTAGCATAAACCCGTCAGTATTGACATAAGGCGTGTATGTACATGTAATATCATGCTTATGGACATTTATTAGCCATGAAACTTCATAAAGAGCTGCACAAAAATCCAGCAGTGAAAGACTCCTAAGTGAAGTGCCAGCCATAGATAATGAACTAATCTGTGCTCTTATAACAGGGCAGGCAAGGGACACAGCAGGCACCTCCCAGGAACCACACGGAAATTAAGACTAGTGCTATATTTTCCAAATACAAAATATATACTGAGTACAAAAGTTAAGAGTACATTTGAGGACTATGGAAGTAATGCTTACTATATGGAAGTAATGCTTACTATATTAAATTTTTTATATGAACATCTTTTGTTCATATAAAAAGATACAAGGTCTTAGCATAAGAGCATGCTTTCTTTCTCTAGAAGTACAATGAAGAATGAAAGAGGGACTCTCTGTACAAATCTGAAAATAAAGTCTTGAAAGAAAAAGGCTACCATAAAAAATATTTATATTTTTTATGTTGTTGTTTGGTTATGACTAAAACCAGATTTTAAAATATCTTAAAATTTAACCTTTGCACATTATTTTAATTATAAATACATGTGATCTTTATGCTGTGTCTGATAACATTGACTGTATGAAAAGTTTGCAAGCTATTACAAATCTTCAAATGAGAAATACCAAGTTTTCCTTTGCCTAAAAGGTAGAAAAAAAAACACAACAGAAAAACAATGTATGTCAAAAACAAATACAATTGTTTAAAAGGATAAAATTAACTGGAGTCATTAAAACACCCTGCATATCAAGAAACAGTCAACCAAAGGTTTTACAGATATTCACACATGGAAACAAGAAAGCTCACAGCACAATTACAGGAACAAGTAAATGGCATTAAACAGTAGTTAAATAAGAAGTCTCTAGCAGAGCCAGGAAGCAGTAAGACCAGATAAGAACATTCAGAACACATTTGGCAGCTTCATTCACATCCCACTTCCCCTCCATCTTTAAATGTGTCCTCTACCACCCCGATCCCCAGGCAAGATTGGAAAACCTTGCTCGTGCAAACTAAAACATGTTATTATTTTTGACTAAGGACAAAAGGATCTAGGTCTCAAATCAGTAACTTAGTAATTATTACATTCAAATTGGTTCCATGCGTTTCAATCCTGTAATAGGCCCTTCAATTTACAAATTCCAAAAGGTGATTTTCCTCTGGCACCCCTGACATGCCAGCAACTCCAGGGTGTCAAATACTTTATTCTTAGCGCCACCACTGAACAGCAACAGTCATGCTTAAACCCATCGCCTTTCCAATTGGGAAAGTCTGCAAATTATCTCAACCTCAGTTTGGAGAAACTAAAAATGGACCTCACCACCACCTCTAAACTTAAAGTCCCCTTTGTGAAAAAACTCATGTCAGAGAAAATGTATTAAAGTACTAGATTCCATTGTCTCTAAAGAGCAAGCAGCTCAGTGATAAATGGCTGCTCAAAATAGAAACTCACACACTCTCTAACTTGAGCTGGAACTGAAGCTTCTCCTAAGGGTAAAATGAACAGAAATTCTGCTTGAATCGTTTCTGAAAAAGCAGTGGAGGCAGTGGTGAGAAGGGCCTTATTTTAAACGTTTAGGCTTCTATACCATTTAAAACAGTATGGGGCAGGGCACGGTGGCTCATACCTGTAATCCTAGCACTCTGGGAGGCTGAAGCTGAAGGATCACTTGAGCTCAGTAATTCAAGACCAGGCCGAGCAAAAGGAAGATCCGATCTCTACTAAAAATAGAAAAATTAGCTGGGCGTGGTGGCACCCGCCTATAGTCCCAGCTACTCTGGAGGCTGAGGCAGGAGGATTGCTTAAGCCCCATAGTTTCAGGTTGCAGTGAGCTATGATGATGCCACTGCACTCTAGCCTGGGTGGCAAAAGCAGGACTCTGTCTCAAAAAATAAAATAATAATAATAATAAAACAGTATGCAATATTTCATGCAGTTATGTGCAAATGAAATGGGGAGCTGAACGTCACTATCTATTCTGCATAGGCAAGTCACTTCCCCTGGAGAGTTGCTATTTTATTCCTTTAGAGGGCACATGCTTTGGTTATTTTTTATCTAAAGGGCTCTCAGCTGCTTAAGACTGTTAACACAAACAAAGACTTATTGAAATACATCTCTCTTTGAAAATAACCTACTTGGGGTGGAAACGGGGGTAGACAAGGAGCTAATCAACAACTTAAATATCAGTAGTCATAAAATTTCTTAAAATTCACAGTATCATAACTTCTGGAAGAGCTCCACTGTCTATGTATCTGCAGGTCTTTGCAATTTATCATTCCAGGTATCATTTTAATTTGTAGGTGTTTTGCTTTACTCCATTTGTTTTGAGTTTTTTCTCACTGGATACACTGGCTGGCTTCACTGAATTTGTTTTGAGTTTTTTCTCACCGGATACACTGGCTGGCTTTACTCCATTTGTTTTGAGTTTTTTCTCACTGGATACACTGGCACGACCACAGCTATTTGCATTTCCCTTTTTCTTAAGATTTGCATGTGCTTGTGTTCTGGTGGGCTTGCAGGCGTCGGCCGAGTCCAGAATCACGGCTGACTGTCTGGGAAGTCGAATGTTACCATTGGCTTCCACCTTTGAGCTGTCGCTGCAGGACAAATCCCAACGCGGCAGCTTTGTACTCTTACTTGATTTTTTTTTCTTCTCTTCTGTCCTCATTTCAAGGGTTTGCTTCTGACAACATAACCTGCTGCTACCCAGCATATCACCGGGCTTGGGGGAAGCCTCAAACACGTAGTATGATGGACGGACTTGATGGTGAACATCTTTCTTTCGTGAAGGGCCTGACTTTGAAGCCCCTTCCTGCTGAGGTAGTGGCTTGGACAGAGCGCTAGCAATCAGCTTACCCCTCCCAGGGCTCTTCAGAGCCCCTGAGGTCGCTGGGGCAGTGGGGGGCCTTGCTTTGGCCCCCTTCCCTTTTTCACACTGTATGGTCTGGATCTGCAGCCACTCGAGCTGAATAAGTCTGTCGATATACTTCCCGAGAAGTCCTCCGGCTCGTGGCATGGCTTCGGTTTTACACTCCGCGTTCAGAAGCAGGGCCATGTCCCGTAGGTCCCAGGAGCTAAAAGGGGGTGGCAGGAAATCAGGATAACAGTATCCAGGTCTGGCATGGCCCTGGCCTGGGTGAAGATCGAAGTGCACAGGATCAATTTCTTCAGCTCGAAGATTCAGATCTGGAGGTGTGAGGGGAGAAGGGGGGATGGGAACTCTCTCCGAGTCGGAGAGATCACTGGCGCTGTCTTCATCAGCATCTTCTTTAATAATCTTCATTGACTGAAAGTCAAGAAACAATCTGTTCCCTGAAGCCCCCTGACACCCGGGTCCAAGTGGACTCCTCTCGGGTTTTCCTTCTGGGGAAACGCTTTCTTTAAGCTTATCCTCAGCTAGCTGGGAGACACCCACAAGGCTGCTTCTCAGCCGGGAAGAAACACGGCGTCCTTCGGGATGACTCTGTCTTTTTCCTGCAGAACTTTCTGGGTGCTGCACTCTATTCCACGATGGGCCAGCATTCATACTGCTGTGAAAAATAAAACTGCAATTCTCACTACCTATGACAAAAAAATGGTCTGGCTATAATTAAACAAATGAAAAGAATCCACTATTCATGCTTTTTTTGTTCAGCTGTTTCTAGGCATTAGAAAACTTAAGGCCTCCAAAGTCCTTACTGAAGAAGTAGTTTTACAGAACATTTTTCCATATAATACTCTACTTAAGAAACATTATATAATAATACATGTGAATGTATGGATTTCATTTTATATCAAACATTAGCATTTTAAAAAAATTAGCATTTATCAGAGTGCTTGTTTTATAGTTTTAGGCCAACTGGGTGTACTTTGAAAAAGTTTAGAAAAAAATCTATCGTAGAACTCTTGGTCTGTTCTGCTAATGATCAACAGTATTTAACAACATTTAGAAGTCAAATCCTCAGCTTTCATTCATATGCCTATTTTAAATTAGATATAAATATGATATAAAATGCAAGTTTTACAGAGTTTAATCACTCATTTTAGTGGTGATTCTGAGCCAAGAAAAATCTTAGTATGTAAAAGTGCAGCACATATAACCAAGTTTATTGAAATATTTTCAAACAGGAAACACACTTGGGAAAATTGTGCTAAAAGGACAGACATAAAATCGTATGATGAAAACACAGAGTTAAAGATATCCTGTGAGTGGCAGGGAAAGGGAAATAAGGAAATAAGTGCATTACCACTATAGCAACTGATTCTTTCCGGGGTAATTTATTCTGAGGCAGAATCTCACATCAGAGTTGAAAATACCTTCTTTTCAATTTATTTATCAAGAACATAGCATTTGATTAATATTAATACTACATCTCTGTAATATAAGTCAGACAGAATGAGCAGAAATGGGTGGTAAACATGCTTTCTGGGAAACTTAGAGGTTCATTTTGCCCAAACTAAGCAATTTTACCTCTTAATAAATATGAAGAATGTTGTATCATTGCTGCAAGTACAACATGTGCTTGACAAGTGTTGAATGAATGAATGAAAAATGAAGGAATGGCCATTATTCAGGATTCATAACTAATGCTGCTGGAACTTTGTTTTCGCCTAGCTATCAGTGTGTATCCATAGAGTTTATTATCAGCATCCTCTTATATCACAGGAAACTAACACAGAAAGATAATTTAGCGACTTGCCCAAAATTATCGATTCTGCTAACACTGCCAGAATTATGAACTTTGGAGTCCTTACCAACTAATAATGCTTGAAACCACTTTTACATTCATTTCTGCTAGATAAAAAATATAAATGTATATTTCTTAGCTACACTTTTTTTAAGTCCACACATTCAGTCTAGAGAACTGAGACAATGTGCCTTTTGTAAGATAAAACAAATTATACTAAAACTATTTACCTGCTTTTCTGATGAGATTCATTCACCCTACTCCTTTTCTTGAAAAAATCACAAGGCTGATCATCATCTAGGGTTTGATGGACTGTCTAAAAAACAGGCATGTGGTAATAAATACTGTGAACACACACACACTCACTAAACAAACAAAACCAGAACAAATCTAAGGTTTTTCTTCTAAGTTTACATCACCTTTTCTGTAGTGCTCAAAACGCTCTTGCTCAATCTGTTGGAAGATGGTGTCAGCTGGGGAGGTGACTTCTTTATTCCTCTTATATTTGGAAAGGACTCTTTGCCACCGGAACTAGAAGCAACACAGTGCTGTCAGTATTGATTGCAAAGGTTCCTACCATCATTTTTTTTTTAAAGTGAAAACTAACACAATACTATTTGCACAGCATTGAAATACTGGGGCTATGGTCATAGAGTAGTTTGCACTCTGAGTTGCGAAACATTGGGGGAGGGAGATACTGTCTTACATTTACAGTTTGGTCTTTTCTGCTTATTTGTTTACCACAGCAGATATTAGACAACAGGCTCATACTACTATAAATACTGGGAATGGATTCTACCTCTCTCTCTCCCTATACAACATACATGTATAATCTCCTTGCAAATATGTTGAAGACATTTGGAAGGAGCCAAATAAGGTCAAGTGTTATTCCAAAGCTCCCATGTTCAACCAACAAATAATTACAAAAGTACCTAGGAAATGGCAGGGGTTATGCCCGTGTGCCTGTCTTCATGTATCTGAAACTGCAGGGGGGAAGAAAGGGTTTCCATATGTGAACACATATTACATGTTATAGAATGTTTGTGAATACATATTATGAACACATGTTACATACTATATAATGTTTGTGAAGCGTTGCTGACCCATACCACACATCACTATTATCCCTCTTATTTAGAATGGCCTATTAAAAGTGCACTGATGAGAAACTGAATACTACTTTCTGCTATAACTTCCCCTGCCTCTGTAAAATAGAAGAGGTGGCATTATAGAAGATTTTAATTTTCTTTCTGAAACTTTCTTGTATTTTTTCCACAATGATCACGTAAGCCTTTGGTTGGTTTATATACGAAGGCAATAAAATCACACACGGGGGCTCATAATTAATGAATTATACCATAATGAACAGGCTTGACTCACTTTAGATGTGGAAAATGTTCTTTACCAGAGTAACGTTCTTTCATTAGTCTGGTTTTCTTCTGGCTTTGACCTTCTGGACAGCAGAAAGAAAACTTCCATGGAATGCCTGGCCCCAAAATGTGCTCTAGAAAACGCGCCTGCACCTCTACACGTCACTGACACCTGAGAGCCTTACCGCAGAGGCCTGTGCGGAGTTACCGGGTGAGAGAAACGAAAGCCCGCACGCACGCAGGGCCCTGAGGATGCACAGAACAAGCTCCCAGGCTCCCTGGTTCCCGCTGGCGGGGAAGCAAGGCTACAAATCAGAGACTCAGTCTGGAAAAATGCTCCCCAAGCGCCAGAGGCTGATTAGGGCAGCTGCAAGGTCCATCCCGGGGCATTAACTCCTGCTGCTCTCCTTCCTCTGGGCACCGCGCCGACTGGCCGAGGCCGCGGCCCCCACCCTCCCGGGAACCCGCGGCCTGTGGCGGCCAGCCCCGTGGGCGCCGCGCGGGCGAGACCCCTCCCCGCGCAGCGAGGCCCCCCGCCCGGCCGAGTCCCCCGGTGCGGCGCAGGTGTCCAAGAGGTGGCCCGCTTGCACCCTGACAATCACCGGGGACCGGCCCCGGCGAGGCCGGGCTCGTCTGTCTCCCCGCGTTAGCCACCAAGCCAAGGACACGCAGCATGCACCCTCCTTGTCCTGCACTGCGCAGACACTACCTAGGCCGAGGGGCGCAGCGTCCACGCAGATGCAGCCAGAAACTGACCGGACCCGTTCCGCGGCCGCGGCGGACACGTGACGGGGCGCCGGGAGCCGGGCTGCGGCGCGCTGCGGCAGGGGCGGGGGCGGCGCGCGGGGCTCCGCTGCGCTCGGCCGCGGGCGGCGTCACGGGGCGGGGCGAGGCGCTCCGGGAAGTGGCGCCCGGTGTGGCAGCAGCCCTGCAAGTTGCGCGGCCGACGGGGAAGGTGGGAGGGGCCGCCCGGAACGCGGCCTTCTGGTAAGAGCCTCCGAGGAAGGAAAAGCAAAAAGAGGCGTCGCCCTGCGCTCCGCGGACGGCCTCGGGAGCTTCCGCGCGAGAAAGAGCGCGCCCCTTTAGAAGCAAGCTCCTTTTCGGCTGCAAGAACCAGACGGCCTAGGCCAGGACTCGAGGGGCCGGGTGGCGGGCGAGGGCCGAGCGCAGCGGGCCCGCGGAGTGCCCAGCAGGTCGCACTCGCCGCGGGGACTCAGCGGCTTCTGAGCGCGGCCAGGACAGGTCGGAGGCCGCCCATCGGTTCTGTCTCCCCGTCTTCCGACGGCTGCCGGGCTATGTCTAGGGGCCCAGGCTCCGCGATCCCGCCCGTCCGGGGGTTCCGGAAGCCGGCCCCCCGGAGCTGCAGCTGTCTCTCGGACCTGGACGGCGGCGGGGCCCTGCAGCCTCGGGCCTGTCGGCCCCCCGGGAGCCCGGGCTGTGCGCCGCAGCCGGTGCGGGCGCCCTTGGGCTGCGACCCCCTCCTGCGACCCATCATCCTGCGGCGGGCGCGCTCGCTGCCCTGCTCCCCCGAGCGCCGCCAGAAGGGCGCGGGCGCGCCGGGCGCTGCGTGTCGCCCCGGCTGCAGCCGGCAGCACCGCGTGCGCTTCGCCGACGCGCTGGGCCTGGAGCTAGCGCAGGTCAAGGTGTTCAACGCGGGAGACGATCCGTCCGTGCCGCTCCACGTGCTGTCGCGGCTCGCCATCAACTCGGACCTGTGCTGCAGCAGCCAGGACCTGGAGTTCACCCTGCAGTGCCTGGTGCCCGATTTCCCGCCGCCCATCGAGGCCGCGGACTTTGAGGAGCGCCTGCGGCGGCAGCTTGTGTGCCTGGAACGTGTCACTTGCTCGGACCTGGGCATCAGCGGGACCGTGCGCGTGAGCAACGTGGCCTTCGAGAAGCAGGTGGCCGTGCGTTACACCTTCTCTGGCTGGCGGAGCGCCCACGAAGCGGTGGCACGTTGGCGCGGGCCCGCGGGTGCCACAGGCACAGAGGACGTCTTTGCCTTCGGCTTCCCGGTGCCGCCCTTCTTGCTGGAGCTCGGCTCACGCGTGCACTTCGCGCTGCGCTACCGAGTGGCTGGTGCCGAGTACTGGGACAACAACGACAGCCGCGACTACAGCCTCACGTGTCGCAGCCACGCACTGCACATGCCACGCGGAGAGTGCGAAGAGAGCTGGATCCACTTCATCTGAGCTGCGCGGGGGTCCAGGAACCTGGAGCCTCTGCATCTAAGCCACACCTGCTGTCATTTCTGTGCTGGGCTCTCACATCTGGGGGGTTGTTCTCCCCGCCCCCGCTGCCCCCCAAGTCGTCTGACTTGATTCCTGCTGCTAGGTCTCACTGCAGTGGCCCATCTTGTCTTATACTTGAAACGCCTGTGTCACTTGGTCTAGAAGGTGGCCTTTGGGTGGCCAGAAGGCCAAGTTGAATTTGTGTAATGTGTTGCAGGAGGGCGGCGGGTGGGTAGGTGCATGGGAGTGTTGGCCCCTCCGAGGAGGGCCCAGGCAGGGTTCTGTTTTTAAAAGGCCTGAGTCTGCTAGGAAGGCCTTTTGCATGTGTCTTGAATGTGCTTGTCTAAACGTAGCTGTTATTTATTATTGTGCCGTCGGGACCTTTCCCCCATAGTGGATGCTGCCACAGGAACATTCTAGACTTAATAAGCTTACAAAAAGGTCAGTTCTGTGTGTGTTTGTGCTCCTTGTAAACAGAACGTGCCCTGTGACCCCCCACCGTGGCCCCTCCTGGCACTCCCGCCCCAGGACAAGGAAAACCTGAGACCACGTTTGCTTGCCAATGCCTGTAGCCTTCTAACACTGGAAACTATTAATAGGCAAGAAATTTATGTCTCATCAGTCATCACACAACCATTCCTGGGCATTGAGGCTGCCCTGGTTAGGCTGTGTGCCTCCTGCACCAACGGCTGAGGAGAGGAAAAGCTTCGGACCTTTAAACTAACAAAACAATTCTTTCTCTGCCCAGGAGAGTCACTCTTCTGAGTCCATGTATTTCTCTTGTACATGTTTGATAATTAGCTGTCTACATATTATCAGGCCATTCTGTTTAGGTTTGAAACTACCTAAACATTTAAAGAAATCCTGCCTTAAGTTATTTCAATTTTCAGGTGACTATAGGATTTCAGGCAACAGTGCCCTTTGCAATTACCTTTTTGATGATTAAGGTGACTTTTTTTTTATTTCTTCCTAAGAATTCAGAAAATTCATTTCTTCGGAGTCCAGTTACCAAGTGGAACTAGAAGGTGTTTTCAGCAATAGCCAGAGCACTGGAGGAAAAACAATTCACAAATATTTATACTTTTAAATTATTTTAAATTGCATTTATATGTCATGTTTTTATCAGCTACCTGCCAACTTTATTCTTTGTGCCTTCAGATAGGAGAGTTTCTAATATATTTCTGGATTTGCTGCCCAATTTTAAAATATTAAATGCTTTTATTGTGGTTTTTAAACCTCCAGTTAGTTGGGACCACCGTCCTCTGCAGAGTGCTGTGGTTACTTAAAACTCCCATTGAGGACCTGATGAGATCTTTTGGTGCTGAGCCCTGGTCTCTTTGACAACAGGTGCTAGAAGTGAGGTGTGAAAAACGCTGCCAAAATGGACAAGATCTCCAATTTGTGGTTTCTTTATGCTACACTTGAAACTAATGTGATCAATTTTGTGACATCTGCCACCACTGAATTAACTCTAAATTTTTCAATTCTTGTTGACATTTGTCAAATCAATATTTATAAGGATGCATTTTGGCCTTTTAACCCATTTGTTATTGGTAATTGCAACCTCTGTGTTTTTAAAATTCCAAGAACAGGGTGGGTTTCTTTTGATCGAAGAACACTGAATTTTGATTTAAAATGTTGTTATTAAATTGCACAAGCTCTGGCTATTAGCACTGTGCACTGCATTGACATGCAGGAGAGAGAGAAGCCTGGTTGCATTGCCTGCTGTTCAACAAACTGTCCAAATAGGTCAGCAAGCCTGTGCCGGCCTTGGCTGCTAGGCATTTGGCCCCGCCCAGAGTTCATGACAGTGTCCAGAATATTCAGGTATGAGTTAGAGCTGCTAAATGTATTGTTGTTTAAAGGCATGTAGAGAATCTTATAATCTATGTGAAAGTGACTTGCCAAAAAGGTCATGAAATATAAAGTTATGAAATAAATGTTATATCTTCAATATTAAGAGAACTTCAAGGTGCCTTTTTAAAAATGTCAACATTTTGAAATTCAAAAGCTTAAATATACTTGCCTAGTTGATAAAGAAGCTGGAGAACAGCTTGAGAATTTTCAGAACCTAAAACACAGTTATATTACTTGGATGTGAAAATTTTATACTGGATTGTGCAATTGCTGGGTTGTTCCTCAAACATATCTTAACGTCATTTAAAATTATTTTATGCAAGCCTAAGTATTAAAATATATGTGGAAAAATGTGGGCTCTTCTATTAAGCTGGACTATGTTGTTTTTTTCTTGTGGTCTAATTACAGAAGACAAAGCTTTAGCAACTTCTTGATTATTCAAATCATTTCATATGTAAGTTTTATCCCTTCTAAAAACATAAATACAGGGCCTTGGCAAGAAAAATAAATTTTACAATTGGGCCTCAGCTTCAGTAGCAGAGTTGTGTATGTCTTTGAGAAATGGAAAGAACAATCCTATATGCCAGGTCAGCATTACATGTGATAAAAGCTATAGGGGAACACAGGTGATGTGATAATTACTGTACCTCTCTTACAGCGCTTGTTTATAGAGTCATTAGTGGGTGTCTGCCTTCCCCCTTGGATTGTGACCCCCACCTTGAACATAGGGGCAAGGAAACGAACACTTATTGTATCCTCCCTTATTTGGCCACAGTGCTAGGTGCTTTATGCATTGGATTTCATTTAATTCTGAAAATAATGCCACCTGGTAGGCAATATCTCCGTTTTCTTAGCTGAAGAAAATAAAACTCAGGTTTAAGTACAGTCATGGGCCATGCAATGACATTTCGGTCAATAATGGACTATACATTGGTGGTCCCATAAAGTTATACCATATTTTTGTTGGAACTTTTGTATGTTTAGATACACGGTTGCTTGCCATTGTGTTATAATTGCCTACTGTATTAAGTACAGTAACCTGCTGTACAGGTTTGTAGACTAGGAGCAATAGGCCATACTATACAGCCCAGGTGTATAGTAGGCTACACAATCTAGGTTTGTGTAAGTGTACTCTGTGATGTTCGCAGTGATGACATCGCCTGACAGCACATTTCTCAGAATGTATCCCCTGTCATGAAGGGACACATGATTGTAATTCACCTAAAGTCTCACAGCTGGTATTACTATACAAATTGAGCATTCAAACATATACCAAAGTCCATGATCTCTCTGCCTGTGACATAGCATATATTAATACAATGTTCCCAGTAAGTGATTGCTAAATTTAATTGAAAGCCAAATTTTGATTGTGATTGATAAGGTTTTTCATCAATCACTACAATGTAAAGCCCTTAAAAGACAATTTGAATAAGATTAAAGTGAGTAATATACTTTCTTCTTCCATGTTGTAGTTTTCTGATGTTTACTAAACAATTCCTAGGCTTTCTGAACACAGGAAACAATAAAAAGGGCTCTAACAGCTTTCTCTCTAGTAAAAAGTGGCAAGGTGAAAAATCACTACTGTTAATTTTTGAAGTTTATCAGTAAAACTTCTGTGCACTCACAACTCCATCATGAGGACCTTAAATCTATTAGAGGAAAACTACATGTGAAAATAGTTATGCAAAACTGTCAGGCCACGAAGTTGACACACTCTACGGTCTTCTTACATTTTGTTTTATACATTGTTAACACTTAAATGTGTGAATAATTCAAAAGCAAATTCAAAAACAATGAAAACTTCTGAGTATATAAAATTCTCCCAAATCCCTGTACATTAGGTTGCACATGTCATTTGTAAGCTCTGAATTAGGCGATTAAGAACTCAAAATTAAGTTCAATGAGGAAGGTACAAAGTTGTCAAGAATTCTGTAATGCTGGCTAAGCAGAATATTAAACACACTTTGGAGAGTTCGTGTTATTGTACGTGGCTTCATCTGCTGCCCTGGTGCTCGTGTTTATTTTCCCAGTTGCTTTCCACTGTGGCACATTTACATTATAACCCAGTATTTTCAAACAGGTGGTGGCTTTTAGGAAGTGCGGTTGATACTAACCTATTTTAAATTTTGATCTGGCGACATCTGTAAAAACTTTAACTCTACATGCCCTTCGCTACAGCAATTCCACGTTCAGAAATTTACCCAAACAAATGTTGGATAACCCAAAAGTCGTTTACTGCAGTATATTACTTGTAATAATAAGTTTTAAAAGGGGCGGGGAAGCTCGTGATTGCCGCTGAACAGGCAACAGGGGATGGCGATTCCCGGCCGGGCCGGCCCAGGATTGAGTAATTAGGGAGCCGGTAAGAAGGGCAGCCCCGGCCTGCCCGCGGCCCTGGCTTGGACAGACGCAGATGCTTCTGTGGAAACGCGCGAGAGCGCCCACGAGCGCGACGCTGACGCTTCCCCGCCCCGCAGGCGCCGCCGGGGACAGCCAGGCCGCGCCCGCGACGCTGTGTGGAGACCCCGGCCCGCCCGCGCCCCTTCCGTCCCTTCCGGCGCGCCCGTCCCAGGGAGCCTCAGGCCAGGGAAGCGGGGCCTGGGGGAGATTCTGCCGGCGCCTTCACCCACGAGCGCGGCGGGGGCGTGCGCGGCCGGCCCGTGCCCTGGGAGCCGCGGGCGGGGCCTCCCTGCCTCAGGCCTGGGGCGACAGCGGCACCTTTTTGGGCACAAGGGGCGGGGCCTGGCTGGCGCTGACGCTGATTGGACGCACCACCGACTAGACGCAGCGCCGATTGGACAGGCGATTCCCGCCTTCCGTTGGCCTCCCGAGGTGCCGCGGCTGTCCCTGAGGTGAGGAGACGCGGCGGCCAGCGGCAGCTGCGGAGGCTCTTGAGGACTCAACACAGGAATCCTTCTGCAGCCAGCAGGTTGGGCCGGGCGCCCGGGTGTGCCTCCCTGAGGGCAGGGCGCGGAGGGAGGGTCGGCTTCTGCGGGGCGGGCGGCCTCCAAAGGTTCAGGTGGAACCGTTGTGGAAACGGCCGGGAGGTGCAGGCGGCGGTTCCGCGGCCCTTGGGCCGAGCGGGAGCCGCCCGGGCGGGCCGTGCGGAGTTCGCGGGCGGGCGTGGGCGCCGGCCCGGGGAGGGTTCCGGCGGGGCGCGGCGCGAGGCCTTCCCTCAGCACCTGCGCGGGGCTGGGAAGGGCGGCCCGCGCCGCCCCGCGTGTGTCGGAGGCTCAGCTGAGCCGCTGCGGGTCTCAGAGCGGACAGGGTGCGACGCGCGGCGGCCGTTGGAAAGCCGGGAGGGGGTGCGGGGGAGGGTCCGCCTGTGTGGGGGTCGCGGGGTCCGGCGCGGCGCGGGGCCGGGGCGATGCGGGCGGAGGGAGCCGGGCCGCGTGGCGGGGAGAGGCCTGGGGAGGCCCCGGGACCCCTGCCCGGGTGCCTGTGTTTCCTGCTGAGGGTGGGGACAGTCGCATCGGGTGTCGCGCGACTTTGTTCTGCAGGGCTCACCCCTGTGGTTGTTGGTTGGCTTTGGCAACAGTGTTAAGGACGAAGGAGATGTAGGGGCCTCACCTGGCCGGCCTTGGTTCCACTTGGGGAAGGCCAGAGCCTAGGAGTGGCCCCTCCCCCTCCCTTCTCCCCCTCCCCCATCTCTCCCCCTCCCCCATCTCTCTCCCTCCTCCGCCCACCCCCTAAGGTAAAAAAGGAGAATTAAACCACTTCACCATTCTGGTGTTTGCTTGCCATCTAACTGCGATTGTAGCGTCCGCAGTATGCTCATATAGTTTACGTTTAGGCCTATACATATACATACATACATACACACATATATATATTAAACAATAGTGAATTGCAAAATTTTCCTGAGCCACCATGTGCAACTGTTGCAAATACCATGCACTAATTTGCTAGTATTTCCAGAGTCACAAATTGGAATACAAAGGGAAGCAAGAAAATGGACATTTGGCACTGTTAGGAAGTAATACTTGGTTATGCAAAAATCAACTACATTTTTGTTCTGCCAGAGAAAGGATTTGTCAGTTAATGTGTTTTTTTCTCTCTCTTACTTAAGCACTTTGCGTTGCTCAAATGCAACGTTAAGTTCTGAAGCAGACTAAAATACTAGCTTTAGCATGACCTACAGCCTTCTCTGCGTTCAGTTATTTCTTTGCACTCTCTCCCTGACTCTTTTAAACTTTCATTATGGAAGATGTCTGACATATACAAAATAAGCAGAATAGTGTAATTAATTGCAGTCCCTTTCTTTAAAAGACACAGGCAAAGGAAGTGTTTCTCTGGGTCCTGAAGGGTGTAAGTTAGGAGAGTGAATATGTTCTTGGTTATAGGACTTGCTGAGCTAGTGTTTAGGACTGAATTCTGAGTGAATAGAAATAGCTGTGTGCTCTTTAAGAGAGGTTGAGAGAAAGAGAATGCGCTATACAGAGCCTACAGCAGGGGCCCCTTTTGTCTGTCCTAAGGGTGGTGGTGAATGTATGTGGAACGTTAGGCAATAGAACTGGATTGATCTGATCCATTGTATTCCCAATGTGGTATAATGTAATTGGTCCAGGGACCATGCTTTATTATACTCCTCCCCCAAAAAATGTTTTTTTGGTCAATTTTATTCCTTATCCCTAGGCTTTTTCTCCTATTTGTGCAAATCATCCATGTTCATATGTCCAATATGTGTATGCTTTTAAAGTACCATGTATTCTTACACAGACACAGGTATACACACATTCATAACAGTATATAGTCTTGTGTATATTTTAAATTTTACATAAGTAGTTTCTATGTGCTTCATTCTGCAACTTTTTTGGCTCTGTATTGTTTGAGATGATAAAGCTCTTGTTCATTACATGTAGCTACTGTATCCAGTTATATCCCTATGCTACATTTCATGTTTATTCACCACATTGACGTAGAGGCAGTTTCAATTTCTTGATATTAGTAGCAATGGTGCAAAATATTTTTATACTCCCCTTGTATTTTTGATTTTCTGTAAATTAGAAGTAGAACTACTGTGTAATATGGCATACACATTTAAATATTTACCCAGTGCCATCAAACTCTTTTTCAAAGTGCAGTTATTTATGTCCTATCAAAAGTTACATACATGATTTCCAATTTTCAATATTCCCACTGAGACTTGATATTATCAGGCTCTTTAGTTTTTGCCAGTCTGGTAGAAGGTTGTTTTAATTAGCATTTCTGATTACTATGGAGGTCATTCATCTATTCTTAGGTTTTCCACTTGGCTATTGGATGATTGCTTTACTTCTTGATTTGTCAGTTCTTAATAACAATTATTTTTATGTTAATCCTTAATCTCTTATTCCATTGCAATTTTTTTTTTGGTATGCTGCCTCTTATATCACTGTCTAATGATGTACAAGTTTAAATCTGTTACTTTGTTTAGACTAGAGACTGTGTCACACTTTGCTATCCAGACTGAGTATAGTGGCATGATCACAGATCATTCTAGCCTTGAACTTCTCGGCTCAAGCCATCCTCCTGCTGTGGCCTCCCAGGTAGCTAGGACTACAGGTGTGCGACACCACTCCCAGCTGATCAGATGATTAAAAAAAAAAAACTTGTAGAGATGGGGTCTTGCTGTGTTGCTCAGGCTGGTCTCAAACTCCTAGCTTCAAGTGATCATCCCCCCTCAGCCTTCCAGAGTTCTGGGATTACAGGTGTCAGCCGCTGCACCTGCCCTTACTTTTTATGCTTTGTGCTTTTCATGACTTAAATTCTTCCCTGTTGGAACATCATATCCTTTTGTGTTTTCTTCTAATACTTTTAAAATACTTTTTACATTCAGGTAGTTATACAGAGTGTTTCTTTTTAAATGCAAGACAGAGGTCTAATTTATTTTTGTATGGCAAGTCAATTTTCCAAATACCACTTATCAGTTTACCTTTCCCTTTCTTATTTGCAAAACTATGTTACTTATATGAAATTCCTATATTTGCATGTATATGAATTTGGATTGTCTTGTTTTATTGATCCATTTGCTTCCTTTTTTTTTTTTTTTTTTTTTTTTTTTTTGAGACAGAGTCTCGCTTTGTTGCCCAGGCTAGAGTGAGTGCCATGGCGTCAGCCTAGCTCACAGCAACCTCAAACTCCTGGGTTCAAGCAATCCTTCTGCCTCAGCCTCCCAAGTAGCTGGGACTACAGGCATGCACCACCATGCCCGGCTAATTTTTTCTCTATATATTAGTTGGCCAATTAATTTGTTTCTATTTATAGTAGAGATGGGGTCTCGCTCTTGCTCAGGCTGTTTTCAAACTCCTGACCTGGAGCAATCAGCCTGCCTCGGCCTCCCAGAGAGCTAGGATTACAGGCGTGAGCCACCACACCCGGCCTGTTTCCCATTTTTAATACTCCACTGTTGATAGTAAATGTGACTTTATAATATGTTTCAATATCATGTAAGGCGATTTTTCTTCTGAGATTTTTATAAGGTATTTTAGTTATTAGAACAACATTCTGCCATATAAATTTTAAAAGAATTAGCCAACCTTCAAAATATCCTTTTGTGTTTTTATTAGAGTTTCTTTGAAGTTTGGAAATTGAGATGTTCATTTTAGGAAGGAATTGAATTTTAATGTTAAGTCTTTCCATTAATGAGTAGGAATAAATAACTGTGTTCATATTTTTATGAGGATCTTTAGTATATTCTTAAAGATCTTGTTTTTTTGTTTGAATTGATCCATCTTAGTTTTATATATTTAAAAAATTGTCTGATTATTGCTGTTACAAAGAAACACTATAGATATTTATGCTGAGCCTTACTGGAATCTCTCAAAGGGCCTCTGATAAACAACATCTCTCTTTCTTATTTCTGACCAAGTAGAAAAAAAATAGAGTGGCGAAAACATAACCTTCATTAAGCTTATATTGGGAGACTGGTAGGTGTTGGCCTAGTGAATTTGCTAATACAGAGCTCCAGAAGTAAGCAAACTTACTGCCTGAGGCACAGCAAGCTAATTGAGGTAGTCTTTTCCTGCCCTGCATTTTCCTCTTTCTACCCTGGAAGAGAAAGCTTACTGACTCCAGGAAAAGGAACAGAACAAGGCATTGACTTTCTAATAGGGGCAGAACTTGCAGAAAGAACAAAACTGAATACAACATGAAATTTCTCTTGGAGTTCCCACATAAAAGAAAGGTGAAGCTGAGCTACGCCTGACTTATATTATATCATTCTTAAATTTACCAACCAAATAAATAATTCCTGCTCCTCAGTGGTGATGTGAATTATGTATATTTAAAACATTTTAGAATCAGATGTCAATTATAAACTTATTACCAGGGTAATAAATTAAGAGATGAGGCAGCTGGTCAGAATATAGACTTCTTTTGAAGGCTGATGGTCAGAGGATATGACATTGGTACCAAACTAAGACCCTTTTGTTCGGTTAACATTTCCAAGAGTATATTTATGTTAACTGAATGACTTAGTAACATTTGCAAATATTTGTACAAGTGTGATAGTGGACAAGAGAAAAAGATTAATACTGTTGTAATCTTAATTTGGCATCTCATCAAAATAAACTATTTGGACTTGTTTTAATCTCTGCTTTGTACATATTTCCCCCAAATGTATTGTCTAGTGTTCTGCTAATTTTTATTGGTCAAAATGTCTGTCTTTGCTTTTATAGCTTCTACTTTTTCTGTATTAGGGTGGTCTCTCTCTTTGATGCTAGATTTTCTTCTAGGGTTTCTATTGTTTTTATTTTTGAATTGAACCCATTCAGAATTTTTTTCTAGAATGTATGTTTTTTGTTTAGCTTTCTTATTTGCAAGCATGGTTATTGAAAAATATTGGGTCACAGAATTTTTAGGAGGACCAGAAAACCAGATGTGGTTGCTATATAGTCAGGTAAAAGCAAAGACAGAAAAAAAAAAAAAAAACCCTGTCCCATGGGGTTATTCAAGAGCTGTTCTATCCAATATGATAACCACTAGCCACATATGTCTATTTAACATTTGAAATATATCTAGTCTAAATGGAGATATGCTGTCAATGTAAAATACACCCTGGACTTCAAAGACTTAGTTGTGAACAAAAGAATGTAAAATATACAAATCTACAATTGAAGATTTCCAATACTTCCCTCTAAATAATTGATAGAACAAATACAATCAGTAAGGATATAGAAAATTTTAATGGCACAACCACTAGACTTAATTAACATTGTTAGAACACTCCACACAACAGAAACATACCTATTACTTTAAAGTGTCCATGGACCATTTACCAAGATAACCCATATAAAGCAGCTCTTGAAAAAGTTAAAAGGATTTAAATCATACAAAGCATGTTTGAGACTATGAATTAAATTAAAAGCCAGTATCAAAAAGATGGATGGAAAAATCCCTAAATATTTGGAAACTACCATACTTCTGAATAATTTGTGGGTCAAAGAAGTCAAAAGAAAACATTCATAGTATTTTGAACTGAATGGAAGTTAAAACATATATCAAAATTTGTACAATGGCACTAATGCAGTACTTCACAGGAAATTTATTGCTTTAAATGCCTGTAGTAGAAAAGAAAGCTCTGGATCAATCACTCAAGCTTCTAACTTAAGAAAATAGAAAAAGCAAGTTAAACCAACATAAGTAAAAAAATAAAATGAGAACAACCAGCAGATAGTAATGAAGTTGAAAACAAAAACATTAGAGAAAGATCAATGAAATTAAGTCATTCTTAGAAGATGAATAAAACTGATAAATCTCCAAACTTATTATAAAAAAAGAAAAAAAACACATATAGCAGTATCAGGAATGAGAGAGGTAATAGCTACATCTGATTATATAGATAATTGAAAGGATAATAGGGACATTATAGAACAGAATGACGGAGTTCAGAAATAGACTCACAGATACGTGGATGTTGCCTTTTGATAGAAATGAAAGGCAGTTCCATGGAGAAAGTATGTTCCTTTCCACAATTGGTGCTGAAACAATTGTATGCCTTCTATTGATAACTTATACTGTACACAAAAGCTAACTCAAAGTGGATCATAGGCCTGAGTGTAAAACCTGAAACTATAAAGAAAACGTAGGAGAAAGCTTTCAGGACCTATGATTAGGCAAAAATAAATAGGAAAAGCCTGAGTCTAAAAGAACAAATTAATAAATTTTATTGCATCATAACAAAAACTTTTGCTCTTCAAAATACATTATCAAGAGAATAAAAAGACATGCTACAGTCTGGGAGAAAATAATTGCATATCATAGATCTGGAAAAGGACTTGTATTTAGAATATATACGGAACTCTGAAAACTGAATAAGAGCACAAAAATTTCCAATTAAAAATGGGCAAAAGATTTAAATGGAAACTATGAAAGAAGATATTCGGGTACAAATAAACATGAGAAGATATTCAATATCATTAGTCATTAGGAAAATACAAATTAAAACCATAATGAAAACACTACAGACCTTTTAGAATGGCTAAAATTAAAAAGACAATTAAATTTTACTCATAAAATTACATATGCCAATTAGTTTCTCACCCATTGTTTGTATTCTGCATCTTTTTAAAACTGATTTTTGAGGCAAGACTTTTTTTGACTGTAAAAAGTACAGATATTTTCTGCTCTGTGGCTTTATCACTCTGAATGATATTTTTTCTTTTTTGAGCTAGAGTTTGTAATTTTAAGGGTGTCCAACTTATTCTTTTTTTAGGTTAGTGCTTTTTATAATCTGTTTAATAAATCCTTGTTTATTGACAATATGAAGATGTTCTGATATATTCTAGAAACATGTTTTACCTTTCACATTTCCATTTTCAACCCACTTAGAAATGTTTGTGTATGGTGTGAGGTAGTTGGTATGACATAGGAAGGTTTCATTGTATTAAGAATATCCAATTGAAAACAGTAAAATTAATTGAAAAGACTACCCTTTTCTTACTGCTTTGTGTTCTATCTTTGTCTTAAGTCAAGAGTCATTATTTGTATAGGTCTGTTTCTGGATTCTCTATTCTGTTCCATCAATCTTGGCTAATACCACAGTGATTTTTATGGTAATTCTAATATGATAGTTTTACTAGATTTTTGGCTATATTTTTTTGTGATATATACCTTTTCTATCCTTTTATTTCCAGCTGTTTTGTATGCTTTTATTTAAGGTGTGTCTCTTAAAATACATAATATTTTTGGACAACATATCTTCTTAAATTGGTAACCTATATGATGATCTGATTTTTAATTGGAGTTGTAGGGGTGCCAAAACTTCACCTCTTCCATTTTAGGGTTTTTCCTGGCTGTCCCTGAGAATTAAATTGATGTAAGACAGATTAACAGGAGAAAAAAACATAAACATTTATTTAGTATTTAAATTTTACGTGACACAGGAGCCCTCATAAGAAAATGAAAACTCAGAGAAAGAGTTGATCACTTGCATACTGAAATGGACAAAAAATAATAAGTTGTGTGATATGATAAGGTATAGGGACTTGGCCTAGAGTAGTTAATTGGGTAGAGAAGTGACTATGAAGAGAACAGTTAGTTTAACAAGGTTGGTTTGTATGGGTTTTTCTTAACTTTAACTTCTCATCCTTTAGGATAAGAATGTTACTTTCCTTTTGGTATAGGAAAGTTGTCTTTAATATAAAAATTTCATTTCCTTCTTTTTAGAAACAGACTGAAGATTAGAGTGATCTTCTTGCACATGCTGTTTTTTTTTAAGTGCCTTTGATTCAGTATAGTCAATAGACCAGTGTATATTTTGGAGTGAAATATAATCCCACTATCGGGTATCTACCCATAGGAAAAGAAGTCACTACATCAAAAAGATACTTGCACCTGAATTTTTATTGCAGCACAATTCACAATTACAAAGGTATAGAATCAACCTAAGTATTCATCAGTTGATGAGTAGATAAAGTGTGATACACACACCCATCCAACCCCCCACACACCATGGGGTACTACCCAGCCATAAAAAGGAATGAAATAATGTCTTTTGCAGCAATTTTGATGGAACTGAAGTCCATTATAACCTAAGTGAAGTATCTTGGGAATGGAAAAACAAGCACCACATGTTCTCACCTATAAGTGTGAGCTAAAGGGTAGATACACATGGTCATATTGGAAACTATGTTAAGGACATTGGAAACTAAGACCGGGAGAGGATGGTGAGAGGGTGGTGAGGGGTAAACACTTATCTATTGCGTACAGTGTACACTACTATGGGGACAGGCACACTATAAACCTTGTCTTCAGTATTACACAGTTGATCCATACTTGTACCCCCTTAATATTTTGAAATAAAGACTGGAGTATTTAATATATTTTACATTCAATATAATTATTATTATGTAGCGTTCAATATACAGCCTTACTTTGTGCTGTTTGTCCACCCTGTGCTGGGTGTCCCTTTTTCCCCTCCCTTTTACCCACTACTTTTGAATTGATTAAAACAAATCATTACACCCCTCTTTAATTAACTTGGTAGTTATATATTCTTTCACCATCCTTTAGTGGTTGCCTTAGAAATGATACCAATATCCCTTATCAGTGTCCCTTAAATAGACACTTATATTCTTTCCCAGGTACTGCATAGCATTTAGAATGCTTTAAGTTCAGTTACTACCACCACTACCCCATGCACTATTATCATATATTGCAAAGCCATTTATTTTTTTAACACTGTGGAACATTATTTTATATACTTAATATACATTTAAGTTTTTTGTTGCTTTTTACTCCTTCCTATAGAGGATCATTTTTCTTCTGACTGAAGACATTTTAGTATTTCCTTTAGAGAGAATATCTGTAACTAGTTCTCTAAGTTGAGTTTTCCTTTTTTCTTTCTCTATTTTGGTTCTCAAAATGTATTTTCCTTTATTTTTGAGGAGTATTTTTTCTGGCTATAGAATTGTAGTTTTCAGGGAGGTTTTGGTAAGCACTCTGGTGTGTGTGTGTGTGTGTGTGTGTGTATGTGTGTGTGTGTAACATACCAATTGGTTTTTTAAAAAATTTTAATAGATTTATAGGATACAAGTGTTTTTTGTTACATGGATGAATTATATAATACTGAAGTTAGGGCTTTCAGTGTACCCATCACCAGAATAGTGTACGTTGTACCTGAAAGGTAAACTTTTATCCCACATCCCCTCTCAGCCTCCCTCTTCTTAGTTTTCAATGTCTATTATACCCCTTTATGACCATATATACCCCTTGTTTAGCTCCCACTTATAAATGAGAACATGTGGTATTTGTTTCTCCATTCTTGAGATACCTCACTTAGGATAATGATCTCTTTGGAGATTTTCCATCCAAGTTGCTACAAAATACACTGTTTGATTCCTTTTTATGGCTGAGTAGTACTCCATGGATACCACATTTTCTTCATCCACCCATAAATTGATGGGCACTTAGGTTGATTTCACTTCTTTGCAATTGTGAATTGTACTATGGTAAACATTCAAGTGCAAGTATCTTTTTAATAAAATGACTTCTTTTCCTTTGGATAGATACCTAGTAGGTGAACTGCTGGATTGAATGGTAAGTCTACTTTTATTTCTTTGAGGAATCTCCATACTGTCTTCCATAGAGTCTGTATTAATTTTCAGTCCCACCCACAATGTATAAGCTTTCCTTTTTATCTGCATCTGCACCAACATCTATTATTTTCTTTTTACCAGCTGATATTGGCCATTCTGACAGGGGTAAGGTGGTATCTCATTGTGGTTTGAATTTGCATTTCCCTGATATTGAGCAGATTTTCATATGTTTGTTGGCCATTTGTTTATCTTCTTTTGAAAAAACTCTGTTCATGGCTTTCACCCGCTTTTTTGATGGAGTTATTTGTTTTATCCTGACTGATTTATTTGAGCTCTTTGTAGATTCTGGATATTAGTCCTTTGTCAGGTGTATAGTTTGTGAATATTTTCTCCCATTCTGTAGGTTGTCTGTTTAGTCTGTTAACTATTTCCTTTGCTGTACAGAAACTTTTTAGTTAATTAAGTCTCATTTACTTTTTTTTGTTGTTGCTATATATGTCACTTTGGGGTCTTAATCATAAATTCTTTGCCTAGACCAGTCTCCAGAAGAGTTTTTCCTATATTTTCTTCTAGAATTTTTATGGCTTCAAGTTTTACATTTAAGTCTTTAATCCATCTTGAGTTAATTTTTTTTGTATGGTGAGAGACAGCAATCCAGATTCATTCTGCTATATGTGCCTATCCAATTTTCACAGCACTGTTTATTGAATAGGGTATCCTTTCCCCAGTGTATGTTTTTGTATGCTTTGTTGAAAATCAGTAGCCATAGCTATATGGCTTTATTTCTGGGTTCTCTGTTCTATTGGTATATGCATCTAACTTTATTCCAATACCATGCTGTTTTGTTTACTATAACCTTAGAGTATAATTTAAAGTCAGGTAGTGTGGTACCTCCAGATTTGTTCTTTCTGCTTAGGGTTGCTTTGGCTATTCAGGCTCTTTTTTGATTCCATATGAAGTTCAGGATTGTTTCTTTTAGGTCTGTGAAAAATGATGGTATTTTGATGGGAGTTGCATTGATCTTATAAACCAGTTTAGGCAGTATGGACATTTTAACAATGTTGATTCTTTCAGTCCATGAGCATAGAATGTTTTTGCATTTGTCTGTGTCAGCTATGATTACTTTAATCTGTGTTTTAAAAGTGTTTTGTAGTTTTCCTTGTAGAGATCTTTCATCTTCTTAATTTAGTATATTCCTAGGGTTTTTTTTCTTTTTGCAGCAATTGTAAATGGTATTGAGTTCCTGATTTTATTCTAAGCTTGACTGTTATTAATATATAAAAATGCTACTGGCTAGTATACATTAATTTTATAACCTGAGACTTTATGGAGTTTATCAATTCTAGGAATCTTTTGGTGGATTCTTTAGGGTTTTCTAGATGTAAGATCATATCATTCTCAAATAGGGGTAGTTTCACCTCCCCTTTCCTGTTTTTGGTTACACTTTATTTCTTTCTCTTGCCTGGTTGCTCTTGCTAGGACTTCCAGTATAATGTTGAATGTGAGTGATGACAGTGGGCATCCTTTTCTTGTCCAGTTCTTAGGGGGAATGCTTTCAGCTTTTCCCCATTTAGTTTGATGTTGGCTGTGAGTTTGTCATATATGGCGTTTATTATTTTGAGGTATGTTCCTTCTGTGCATAGTTTGTTGAGGTTTATTATCATGAAGTGGTGCCTGAAGTGGTGCATTTTATTGAATGCTTTTACTGCCTCTATTGAGATGATCATTGTTTCCGTAGCTGTACAAAAGCTTTTTAGTTTAATCAAATCCCATTTATTAATTTTTGTTGCCATGGTTGCCATTGAGGTCTTATTCATAAATTCTTTGCCTAGGCCAATATCTAGAAGAACTTTTCCTACATTTTCCTCCAGAATTCTTATGGCTTCATGCTTAGATTTAAGTTTTTTTTTGTTTGATAAAAACAAACAAACAAACAATCTTGAATTAATTCTTGTGAGTGGTGAAGGTAAGGGTCCTGTTTAATTTTTCTGCATGTGACTATCCACTTTTCCCAGCACCATTTATTGAATAGGACATTTTCCCCCAGTGTATGTTGTTATCTGCTTTGTTGAGGATCAGTTGGTTGTAGGTAGATGGCTTTATATCTGGGCTGTCTGTTTTGTTCCATTGGTCTGTGCCTCTATTTTTGTACCAATACAATGCTGTTTTTGTTACTATAGCTTTGTAGTATAAAGTCCAGTAATGTGATGTCTCCAGAATAGTTTTTGGCTTAAGATTGCTTTAGCTATTCGGGCTCTTTTCTGGTTCCAAACAAAACAAAGTATTGTTTTTTTCCTAGATTTGTGAAGTATGATGTTGATAATTTGATAGGTATTGCATTGAATTTGTAAGTCTTTTTGGGTATTAACAATGTTGATTCTGCCCATCCATGAGCATATTATGTTTTACCATTTGTTTGTATCCTCTGCAGTTTCTTTTCTCAGTTTCATAGTTCTCCTTGTAGAGATCTTTCACCTCCTTGGTTAATTATGTTCCTAGGTATTTTATTTTCTTTGTAACTATTGTGAATGATATTGAACCTTTGATTTAACTCTCAGCTTGACTGTTACTGGTATATAGAAGTGCTACTGATTTACGCACATTTTTTTTTATCCTGACACTTTGATGAAATTATTAATTCCAGGAGACTCTTAGTGGAATCTTTGGAGTTTTCTAGATACAAGATCATATTGTCAGCAAAGAGCAATAGTTTGAACTCCTATTTCCCAAATCCCTTTATTTTTTTCTCTTGCCTGATTGCTCTGGTTAGGACTTCCAGCACTATGTTAAATATGGTTTTGTTTTTAATTGTTTATGTGGTGGATCATATTGATTTTTGTATATGTTGAATCATCCTTGCAACCCTGGGATGAAATCCACTTGATCATAATGAATTATCTTTTTCATGTGCTGTTGGATTTGGTTTGCCAGCATTTTGTTGAGGAATTTTGCATCTATGTTCATGAAGGATATAGGTTTCTTTTCTTTGTAGCTTTTCTGCTACAGTAATCTGTCTAGTTCTGTCGGAGTGTTAAAGTTTATGGCTATTTATGATGTCACAATTAATATTTCTTAGATGTAGAATTTATGAATCCAGGAGGCCCTGTGTTAGATGCATATATTTAGGATTGTTATATCTTCTTGATGAATTGATCCTTTTATCATTATGTAATGACCATCTTTTTTTTTTTTTTTTAACCATAGTCTCTTTTATCTGTTATGAGAATAGCTATTTCTGCTTGCTTTTAGTTTCTATTTGGTGGAATATTTTTTTCCACCCCTTTCCCTTGAGTCTTTGTGAATCTTTGACTTAAATGGGTTTCTTGGAGACATTATATATCTGTTTTTTTAAATCCATTCAGCCAAGCTATATATTTTAAATAGGGCATTGTAATCTTTAAGTATACAGCAATTATAGCTATTTTAAGTTGTCTAGTAACTCTACCATCCAGAGGTTGTGTGGATCTGTTTCTTTGGGCTAGTTCTGTTGTTTCTCACCTCTTAATATGTCTATGAATTGCACTTTAAATGTTTCCCTGGTTGCATTTTATAGATTTTTATATGTATGTGGTTTACCTAAATATTTTGTAATTTCCGACTTTTTATATCCCATGGATATTCAAATGTACATATATGTTTCAGAATGTATAGTAAGTTTGAATCAACCGTTTTAGCTGACTTCTAAATTTATTGCATCATGATCAGAGATCCAAGTATCTGTTATGTTGATTCTTTTGCATGGTTTTATTTGGTTTTGTTCTGGTAACTTAAGATTTTCACTTTTATTCTTATTCAGAAATGTCGTCATAGTGCATCTAGGTATAATTTTCCTTATTTATCTTTGGGACTCAGTGGACTTTTTCAATTTGTGGATGTTTATATTTGAGAATGTTCTTGGCTACTATTCAGCTGTTCTCACCTCACTTTTTATTTTTTCTATTTTTGTTAATTTCTGCAATTTTTATTGTATAGATATTGGAATATCTGCATTTCTCAACTTTTTAAACATATTTTATTATTTTTTGGTGATATTCTGGATCATTTCCTCATGTTATTTCTATCCTAAGGAAAGTTCACTCCTGAAAACAGCCACCCTCCATAGAAGCTCTCAGGCCTATATTCTGTGGAAGTGGTGGATGTTGAAGGTGTTCCCTAGCTTACATTGCTCCTTTTATGATTCATTAATCTAATACTTTCAATACCTATTTCTTACCTCTATATTTGAGAGAGTACTTTTCCCATTTTTTCTAACTTTTCTATGAAGTAAGTTGTTTTATGTATACACATACACACGCATATACATACACACACACAAATTAATATCCTGTAACAATGCATGATATGATAATGTTCTCAAACAAGACTAGGCTAAATTTCTTATCTTCTGTGATGGCCACAGGGGAATGAAAAAGTGAAGCCAAATGGAAAGAAGTAGGCCAGCTTCTTCTTGGGAATTGGGGAGACAGAGTGGATCCCTGAATTTCCAATGTTCTGACTGAATCTCTATGTCAGGGTGAAAAAATGGCCACCAACTATTTAGCGATCCTGAAATAATTGCTGCTATCTTGGAAGTCCCAGCTAGGTACGGACACCCAGAGTTGCCTCTCTGATATTTAAACCCAAGCAGACAAACACACCAGATAGGGCTAAACCGTAGCTAGGACCTGGATAGATTTGGATGAAGCAGCTGGCCTTCTAGCTGCTTACCTGCACAGCTTGGTCATCTTACTTCCCTTACAATAACTCACATTTTTACTGATCTCCTTTTCTGGGCCCCACTCACTTGCAATTTGTCTTATATGCATGTCTTAATTGGCACTTAAATTTCTTTACTGACATCCCTGCAACAAAGTAGACTGAATAATGCTTTTTGTTTTCTTCTCGATAGCGTCCTATATTCCTCTTGGATTAATTAATTGCCTCTCTTGGATTTTCTGGTGATTCTATTACAGAGTTCTTCACAGCATAGTTTGTTTTCAAATTAGTCATGATGTCTACAAAAAGAAGAAATTTTTTTTTCCTTTCTAGAACTAACCTTCAATTGCATTTGGAAATGTTAGATGCATTTGTTAAGATGGTAGGTGGTGCTTAATGCAACCCCGTTGTTTCCTGTATTCATTCTCCTTCAAAAGGAAAAAATGTTTAGGTTATCTACACACACACACAAGAAATAAATGTTTATTTGATTGAGGATGCCAAGAAGTACTTCTTAGGTACATTGTTGCCAGCATATCAGATTTTTAAAAACATTTCTATAATTAAAATGGAATGGTTAAAACATAATTATTAGATGTGAAAATTAAATGACTTTTATGTTTCCCCTGGTCAGAAACACACTAAATAGGATTGTTTGATGTAACTCATCTATTTGTGGCCCTGTATTCATGAGCATGGAATCTGTATTTGAACCTTGAGAATATTTTCTATTAAAAAGCCATATGGCAATTTGTGATGGTCGTTTGTATTTGCATCCCATGGTCTTAAGAGACTCAAAAGCATTTTGGGAAAGTGATGTCCTCCCCTTGATTTGGGCATTCAGCCAGAAATGGGGGGTTCTTTCTTCCCTGAACACCTTCCTGGATATATGAAATGTATGTAGATGATCTTTTTCTTGCTCCTTTCTTCTCATATTTTGTTGTATTCTTTAATGATGTATTTACATATTCTTCCCTTCTTGAATATTTTAATAGCCTGAATTTCATTGAAACATTAATTCAAGAGTATTTTTCTTTTTGTTCCCAAAGGTAGAACAAGTATAGCAAGAATCACTGGTGAGGGAGATCCAGGTTTGTATTCTTTTACTAACTAGCTTTATGACCGTTTGGCGGGCCTTTTGACATTAAGTAATCTATAAAAATAAAGAGCTTGAATAAGTGATCTTCAAGCATTTTACTAGAAACTTCTTCAGCTAGACTCAAATGTGTAATTTGATACTCAGGAGAAGAAAATGCCCAGAGAGGAACTTAAACAATATTTATTGTCTTTGATATAAGCAACAATGCTTATTTATGTGTTAAGATCTTTAAACTGTAAATACATGAACAGATTGTAAGACACAGAAAATATGTTTTCATTTATAGGTGTTTGTTTTGTCCTGCTGTTTTTAAATGCAGTCAAAATGCCAATAAGACCAGATCTCCAGGTAGGTAGTCCTAGCCTGAAATGAAGTATTTTAATTCCTAAAATCACTTTTTGTTTACTTATAGGTATTCAGTTCTATATATGTTTTTTATGAAATGGTCAAGAGTACAGTAATTTAATAAGAGTCTTTTTATTTATTCAATAGATAAGTTTTAAAAGCTATAAGAATATTTGTGAAGTATTAAGGATACTGATTGTTTACATATGTTTTACATTGAAAAGAACTATGAACTAAATAATGTATAGCTTATGCTTAGATATTTGTATGTCACATTTAAAAAATTTTTAAGATATTTGCATTTGGGCAAAGTGTAAATTTTAATAATCTGTTTAGCATGTTTGCAATTCACTACCATGTCTGCTTAGTGATCAGAGTATGAAAATTCCTTATTAATGAAGTGTACTTTAATAGGGATGGCAGATTTTGTAAAGATTATAAATATAATATAAAGGTAATGCTTAAGTTATGTTGGTATAGTTTCAAAAAGATACTTTTGCCTATCTATGCATTTTTCTTTACAATTTAAATGGAAGAGGTCAGATACGCTAAGTTTTTATTCATCATATATTAAGTATTAGTTACTGTAAAGTTTATTTTGTTTCATCAAGTTTTTGTTGAGTTCAATATAGTGATGACTTTAGTAATGAAAAGTATGAGTTGGAAATACTAGTAAATTTTCCCTACTGAGAGTCTTGATATTGATATTATCAAAAAGTCCTTAACACATTGACTGCCACACTAGAAAAAAATTTTTTCCTTGGGGCCATGGTGTTTGTTAAAACAAAATGATCTTTAATAATGTTATTTTTATTGTTTTCTGTGCATGAGTTATATGCAATGCAAACTACATTTTTAGAATTGTCAATATTAAATTGTAATAATAAGAGCATCAACAAGTAAGATTTTTCACAAGCCAACTACAGGGTTTTGCTTCGCAAGGCCCTGGGCTCAAAACTAGCTTGAGTTAAATACGAATCACATGGTAGTTAATGTGTTAATATCTATCTCAATTACTCCAAATTTAATAATGGGCAGGGATCTTTAAGTAAGTGAATTGCTATTTTATGAACTCATTTGAGAGTTTTCATGTGAAAACCATTTTCAAATTACTAGATTGCATAAGGTGATTAATTTTGGTTTTGATTCAATATATGTGCCATTAACTATATTTTTCTAGCAGTTGGAAAAATGCCTCGATGATGCTTTAAGAAAAAATGATTTTAAACCTTTGAGAACACTTTTACAAATTGCTGTTTGTGAAGATGTGAAGATTAAATGTAGCAAACAATTTTTCTACAAGTTGGACGACCTTATATGCAGGGTAAATGTTTTTGCTTGAATGGCTATTAAAAGTATTATATTGAACTCTATTTTCTAGGAAGAAGTACTCCATCAGAAAAAAATAAATAGAAAGGCTTGGGCAAACTAATTTATAATTACCTGTATGTAATTCATTCTTATTTCACCATTTGCTTAATTTTTTTTGTTGTTTTCTAGGAGTCTGAACATATTCGAATGTTGCTTCCCAAATATAATATGCAAAAAGTTGGTTTTACATAGGATTACCATTGCTTAAACTGGGAAAAAAATAGTTTGTTTGAAGTTTAAACAACTTGATCTATTTTTTTTTTAAAAAACCTAGCAATGAAATTCTTCACAGAAATATTTAAAAAATCCTAAAATGTATATGGAACCAAAAAAGACACAGAATAGCCAAAACCATCCTGAGCAAAAAAGAACAAAACTGGAGAAATTGCATTACCTGACTTCAAATTATACTACAGAGCCATAGTAACCAAAATAGCATGGTACTAGCATAAACCCAGACAATGTAGACCAGTGGAACAGAATAGAGAACACAGAAATAAATCCACACCTTTTATAGTGAACTTATCTTCAACAAGGAGGCCAAGAACATACAGTGGGGAAAGGACAGTCTCTTTGATAAATTGTGCTGGGAAAACTGGGTATCCACATGCAGAAGAATGAAACTAGACCCTTATCTCTCACCATATGCACAAATAAAAAAATGTATTAAAGACTTAAATCTAAGAATCTGGGAACTATGAAACTACTAAAAGAAAACATTGAAGAAGCACTTCAGGACATTAGTCTGGACAATGGTTTGAGTAATACCCCGAAGCACAGACAACCAAAGCAAAATTGGACAAATGGGATCACAGCAAGCCAAAAAGCTTCTGCACAGCAAAGGAAACAATGAGGGAAGAGACAACCCAAGAAGAGCAGAAAATATTTGCAAACTACCTATCTGATAAAGGATTAATAGCTAGAATACATAAGGGGCTCCACCTACTAAAGAGGAAGAAATAATCTAAATAAAATATAGGCAAAGGATCTGAATAGATATTTCCCAAAAGAAGACATACAAATGGCTAACAGGTTTATGAAAAGATGCTCAACATCATTGGTCTTCAGAGAAATGGAAATCAAAACTACAATGAGATATCATCTCACCCTAGTTAAAATGCCTTTTATGAAAAAGACAGGCAGTATTGAATGCTGGTGAGGATGTGGAGAAAGGGGAATGCTAGTACACTTGGTGAGAACGTAAATTAGTGCAGCCACTACAGAGAACAGGATGGAGGTTTCTCAAAAAACTGAAAATAGAGCTACCATATGACCTAGCAATCCAACCACTTAGGTATATATCCAAAGGAGGGGAAATCAATATATCAAAAAGGTATCCGCAGTCCTGTGTTTATTACAGCACTATTCACAGTAGCCAAGATTTGAAATCAACCTGTCCATCAACAGATGAATGGATAAAGAAATTGTGGTACATATATGCAATGGAGTATTATATAGCCACAAAAAGAATGAAACTGCCATTTGCAACAACATAGATGGAACTGGAGAACATCATGTTAAGTGAAGTAAGGCAAACACAGAAAGACAAATTTCACATGTTCTCATGCATACGTGGGAGCTAAATATTAAAAATTATTGATCTCATGGAGACAGAGTAGAATGATGGTTACCAGAGGCTGGGAAATGGTAGTGGGAAGGTGGGATAAAGCGGGGATGGTTAATTGGGTAAAAAATACAGTTAGACTGAACAATATATGATAGCACAAAATAGACTATAATCAGTAATAAGTTAGGGTACACTTTAAAAGAGTAGAATAGGTATGTTTCTAACACAGCAATTATAAATGCCTGAGGCGATGGATACCCCAATTACCCTGATTTGATTAACTCACATTGTATGCCTGTATCACAATATCACATATACCCCATAAAGATATACAACTATTATATACCCATAATAATTACATGAAACAAACAAAAACCCTATCAGCATATTCTTGATGTTACATAGACAATGCTAGATGCTCTCAAAAATAAAAAATCTACCAAAACTTTGTTTTATCATATCTAGTGTATTTTCATACATGAGAAAAGGTGATTATTGATAATCTCCCCCATTTGAGATTTATTATGAATCTAAAGATTGAATAACACTTTCTTGAATCTGTTAGCTAAATACATGGAGCTTTTTAGACTGGAAGGTAACTGATTCATTATATCATAGTATGAATTTTCTTAAATTTATGCAGATCTTAATTTTTGTCCTGAGTTTTCCTTCCCTGGCTGGGTAGCATTGGGCAGGTTGCTCTTTTGAACTATACTTTCATCCTTTGCAATATGGAGATAATGGGTAATGGCTACCTTTCAGGATTTGTGAAGATTAGAAATATGTGTACCTAGCTCAATGCCTATTTCATACTATTTTGTGTTTGCAAAAGTTTAAATATATACTTTTCATTTCAGGAACTTAATAAAAACGATATCCAAGCTGTTTCAACCATTTTGGTTTCTGTTGGAAGATGTGGCAAAAATATCAGGGTATCGGGGCAAGCTGGACTTTTAACAATGATAAAACAAGGACTAGTCAAAAAGATAAGTATAGAATGTGTCACATATTCAGGTGAAGGAAACATGGTAAAATACACTTTCTAATGAAATAAGAAATTGTCTAAACTGCTAAAAAATAAATTTGGGAACTTTATATAAAACTTTGAAAAAAATTTGTTATAATTTGTGGTATATGTCACAAATATAAAGGTTACAAGAAAACTCTACACAGGCATCTTGATTAATCATGTGAGTGGAAGGTCACAAGTTTCCCTAGAGGTTTTACTTGATTTATTTTCTCTTTAACTCTTCCTCATTACTATTTATCTTTGGTTTTGTATTATTTGTTCTGTGTCCCATGCTGGAATGTAGGATATTGATTGTTGTCTGTTTTGTTCATTGATGTATAACCAGCACCTAGATCAGTACCTGGGATGTAGTATGTACTCAGTGTCTGAATTGATTAAGATAAAATAACACTAAAACTTTTCAAATAGTAATGATACAAAAATAATCTAAATTTTGGTGATTATTTTCATCTATTATCATAAATGTACCTGAATTAGGAATTTGAAGGGGGATATAGGTTCTTACCTAGAATTAAGATTAACTCCATCTATTCCCATCTTAAACAATGGGAAAATGTAGTGAGTTAACAACAATGAAAAAACAAAAGCAAGGAAGATGTTTAAAAAGCATAAAGTTATTTTGATACAATACTGGAATTTTTTTTTTTTTTTTTTTTTTTTGAGACAGAGTCTCGCTTTGTTGTCCAGGCTAGAGTGAGTGCCGTGGTGTCAGCCTCGCTCACAGCAACCTCAATCTCCTGGGCTCAAGCGATCCTCCTGCCTCAGCCTCCCGAGTAGCTGGGACTACAGGCATGCGCCACCATGCCTGGCTCATTTTTTCTATATATATCAGTTGGCCAGTTAATTTCTTTCTATTTATAGTAGAGATGGGGTCTCGCTCTTATTCAAGCTGGTTTTGAACTCCTGACCTTGAGCAATCTGCCCGCCTCGGCCTCCCAAGAGCTAGGATTACAGGCGTGAGCCACAGCGCCCGGCCAATACTGGAATTTTTATTTTTCATGTCTCTTTATTCCTAGGTTTACTGTTGATATAAAGATAGATAAATACATTCTTAAAATTATTAAAACGGAATCAAAGTAACTAATGTGTTAATTCCTTTTTTATACATGGTTGCCTGGTTTGAAAAATCCAAGGAGATTATTCTAAGTCGAGGAAATTCAAAAGATGAAGCTGTTATAAATATGATAGAAGACTTATTCGATCTTTTGATGGTAAAAATCTCATTGATTAACCAATGTCATAAAGCATGTGTTTATTTAGAAAACAGTTTGTGTCCTGTATTCCCTAAGTGTAAAAGTCACTAACAGATTGGTTAGCGAGTCTATTTAGATTGTATAAAGTATCCTGGTTAATATAGTTAAATGGTTAGTTAATAGATAAAAAATAAATAATTTTGTTGTGAGTTAAAATGTAATCTGTCATTTTAATACTGTTTGTAATGATTTATAATAGAAGACAGTAAAGTGTCAATTAAATATTATTTACTTTTTTTCAGGTCATACATGATGTCAATGATGAAGGTATAATAATTTTATTTATGTTGGAACAATAAATTGTTAGAGTTTTAGTATAATTTTTGCAATTCGTATAGTATTGTCCTAATATTAAGAACTCTATCTAATTTAAGGATCAACAAACTTTTTCTGTAAAGGGCTGATAGTAAATATTTTAGACTGTGTACTACAAGAGAAAAACAATTGAGAATATTATTAATTTATAGGTACTTCTATAACAAGAAATAAAACATACATCTACAAATGTTTTGTTGATGCAATTGAAATATAATTGAGTACAAATTTTTGAAATACAGGTCTAATGAGGAAAATAGTAGTCTTTCTGAGAAGATAACATTTCACATAGAGTTCAAAGTTAGTGTTTCCTGTTTTCAAGGTCGATTGCATGTGTTCATTTAATGCTTATTTGTAATGAGATTTTAAGTATGTTACATTAGAAAATGTCTTTTCATGCAGATAATGTCAAATACTGAGTTTATGAGCATGATTTTAATTGAGCATGTTCATCACTTGGAATGCCTTAATAGTATTGTTACATTATTAATATTTGCCTTTTAAAATGTCATTGCATTGCAGATTAATCACTTTCAATTGCAAGTTATGTAGAAGCTTCTGAATTGCATGCTTGAAAGGATTTTGAAATATGGAAATTCCTTTGCATTTACATCAAGGTCCAAAAACATTGCTGGACCTGTGATTGAAGCTTGGAAAAAAATATATATCCCCTGCAATTCTATGTGGGAATGGATATGTTGCTTCTTGTTTTAGCTTTTGATAGTCTGTGACATATATAAAACAGCTTTGCATTCCAGTAACTTTAGTTATCAAAATGACTTTACTGCAGTGTAAGTTCATCATATAAGCACTATTTTATCTTTTAATTTGGGGCTCAATTTTTTAAGAAACATTATCAACTTTGCATCCAATGTTAATTATCAAAGGCAGTATTCGGTAATAATGGTTGAGGACAATTGTTTAGAAAAATTTCAGTCTTGACTCTGAGTCTCAAAAGTCACAGTAAAATTTTATCACTGCTAAGCCATTGGACTGCTTTGTGGAAGGGCAAGTCATAACACTTATTTCTGACAAAAATTCACATAATTGACTATGGCTAAGTTCATAAGAATGAATGAAATTCACCTTTGGCACCACTGGTTCAATAAAACATAATAGATGCAAATATTTTCCATAGAGCACCTGCTGATGAATAATATAGCCATACAAAAACAATTAGTTGGATTTAGTTTGTGGGCAATAGATTGCCAACCCTTGATCTAATAGACTGGAATTTTCAGTGGAAAACTGAAAATACAGAACATATTACTACTAATCCTTTCACTTGTGGCTGACAAGTGATTTGTGCCAAGCAGTCATACCCAAGTTCTTTTATCTCTGTGTTTGTTGGAAGAAAACTTAACTGGGACTGGTAATTGAGTCTGATGAATTGTTTATAAATAAAACTATGTGCTGCCTTCAAAGCAAAAATGTTTTAAAAGAATTGTCATTGATTTAAATAATGGCTAATGCTACCTTTTCATTGATTTTTTTTTTTTTTGTGGTTAACATAATTTAGTTTAAATTCTTAAGTTTTTAGGGAGAAAATAATCCTAAAGTACCATCAATTGTAAAGTGATTCAACTGATGTTTTTTAAAGTAAATCATTGTATCTTTTCCTCTGAGTTTTTTTTGCTTTCAATGTAGTCACTTTGGAAAGTTGTACATTTGCTGTTGCAGTATTTCTACTTAAAGTTATATTTAAAACTTGTACTATGAAATGGCATGTAGTAAATTCCTCTGAATATATTTAGTATTGATAAAGCCTCATATTTTGAAAATGGGTTAATTTAAAAGTAGCTCAAATCATCTAAAGCTTCACAAAGTCAAGATATGTTAATGGTCTTTATGAGTCTGTAAGAATTTTTGAGGTATGACTAAAAATTAGGCCAGTTTTTGTAAAAGTCTCAAAATAGAAATTTCCACTTTTGAACTATATTTACTTCATCTAAAAAAACTGCTTTATTTACGTGAAATAAGCTGAATCTGGAATTATTCTCTTGAAAGCATTAAGATCAGTCACATCTGTTGAGTGGTATTTTTTTTCAAGGCCACATGGCTAGTTGCAGAACTAGGATTTAATTTTCATGTTTCCTGATGCCTAGGTCAGAGGGCTTTCTTCTGAACTGCACTAATAGATACTTTCCATTAACTTATATAAGAAAAGACTGCCATTTAAAAGGATTTAAAATGAACATTTATCAATAATTTAACCCTTTTATTCAGGTAAAAAACAAATAGTGGAAAGTTTTATACCTCGCATTTGTGCCCTGGTTATTGACTCAAGAGTGAATATTTGTATTCAGCAAGAGGTAAAGTCATTTACTTGATTATCTTTTAAAACCTAAAAATAAGAAAGTGAAAAAAGTTTGATAGCAATTATCAAATAGAAAAATGATTTTATCTTGGACTAAATTAATTACCTTGTAGTATATTTCTGTTGTCTTAACAACTCATTGTCTGACATAATGAACGTATTTCCTAAATATTGAAATTTTATGACATATGGGTTCATATAGGTATATAACTCAATGAAAATAAATTATACTATCCAGATATTAGTGATTCTTAAGTATTTAAATGCTAAAATCTGTATTAGTGTGTGTGTGTGTACATACATATACCAGAAGAGCAAAAATTAGGTATCATTTTTGGCTTCCTTACATCTTACAATAGAGTAATAATAAACATGTCATATTAAAAAAATGTATAAATACTTTATATAGGAATCATGTTATATTCTACTTTTGATATCCTGTGGTTTATGTTGTTTTTATTCACTATTTTATACTTTATATTCTTTCCTGCACTCCATTCCTGGAACAAAATGCAGTGATTAAGAAAATATTAGCCTTCTAACTTTATGTACCTAGAATATTTCTGTAAATACTTCATTTTGGCTGAATATAAAAGTAATGCATTATCTTTTTTTCTTTTCTAGACTCTAAAAAAAATGAATGCTATGCTGGACAAAATGCCTCAAGATGCCAGGAAAATTCTCTGTAACCAAGAAATGTTAATTCTCATGTAATAATTTGTACTATATTTCTTTTATTCAAGTCAAGAATTTAAAGAATGTCTTATAAGGCAATAGGGAGTTTGCATTAATAATATGATAAACTGTTGTAGCTTTTTAGTATAATTTAATATGTGTATGTAATTTCTGCAGTAGTCAGAGATACTAGCCAACTGTAAATTTTAGTGAAGATTTTTTTTCTCCCAAACATAAGGACTTTCTATTTAATTGATATTAGTCCAGTATAAAATCTGTTATTTTATTCACAGGAGTAGTATGGGAGAAAGGATTTTAGATGCTGGAGGTAAGTATGTCTTTCCAAAATTTGAAATTATTCCAAATTTATAAATCTTGATAGTATATAATATCCTTTTAATCAAAGTAATATTTTCATTGTAATGTGGTAAGATTATGTGAGGGAATTATAAACTATGTACAATGAAGCAATTTTTAAAAATTTACAAATTATTAAAAAATTAAAAATACCATTGGGACAAATATAATAAATTTATCATGACAACAGGAGTTAGATAAACATAATTTGTGATTAATGGTAGATTTATGAATAATTCAATTTTCTAATACATCTGCATTACTTGTGCTAAGAAATTCCTCAAGATGGTATTTTATGAGATTAGGAGGTCTAATATTCGTGGGATTGATAGACTTGTTTTTTTTTTTTGTTTTTTTTTTTGAGACAGAGTCTCACTTTGTTGTTCAGGCTAGAGTGAGTGCCGTGGCGTCAGCCTAGCTCACAGCAACCTCAAACTCCTGGGCTCGAGTGATCCTTCTGCCTCAGCCTCCCGAGTAGCTGGGACTACAGGCATGTGCCACTATGCCCGGCTAATTTTTTATATATATATATATCAGTTGGCCAATTAATTTCTTTCTATTTATAGTAGAGACGGGGTCTCGCTCTTGCTCAGGCTGGTTTTGAACTCCTGACCTTGAGCAATCCGCCCACCTCGGCCTCCCAAGAGCTAGGATTACAGGCGTGAGCCACAGCGCCCGGCCGATAGACTTGTTTTTAAACAGTGTATTTACTAAAAGGACTTGAAATTTCTGTTTCCTATGAATAAATTTTAATGTAGTGATTTACATATAGAATAAACCATGGTTTATAGTATTCTGGGATAACTATAAATATCATGTTACACAAAAGGAAAACAAAAATCTGTGATTTATAAACTACTGTATAAGTCATTTTGCATTTTATAACTGTAATAATGAAATTGCAGTGCCTTTGAATATTTAGAAGTCTTGTTTAAATTTTTTTTTATAATTTCACTTTTTTCTTCTATTAGTAAACTTGTGATATGGCTGCCTTAATTCCTGTAATGAGATATCTCTAATCCATATGAAGAAAATAGAAAAAGATGAATAAATTACAGTAACATTTTTCTTATTCTGATGCCTTATAAAATATATGGACTTTTATAAACTTATTTTTCATAATTTCAAATCAAACATTAACAATTTTTTTAAAAAAATTAACAGTTAAATTAAACAATTTGTTACATTAAACAATTGTTAAAAAATTAATTTTTTTTTTTTTTTTGTAGATTATGACTTACAGGTAGGCATCGTAGAAGCTTTATGTAGAATGACCACAGAAAAACAAAGACAAGAACTGGCATGTCAGTGTTTTTCAATGGATTTTATTGCTAATGCATTTAAAGGAATTAAAGACTCTGAATTTGAAACAGTAAGTAGTATAAAAATAACAGAAATTGGTTAACTTTAAAAAAATATTTTGAGTTTAAGAAGTCTTTCTCTCTTTTTAAAAATAGGATTGCAGGTTATTTCTCAACCTTGTGAATGGCATGCTTGGAGACAAGAGAAGGTAAGCCTAATGCAGTATACAACCATTTACAGACAAAGAAATTGAGCTCAAGAAGGAGCACACCCCAGTGTTGGGTCTTTGTAAATTTAACTTTATTCTGTTATGTTGGAGTGTAAAATGTTCATGGATATTTACTTTAAAACAATGTCTTACATAACATCATTTAGTCAATTACTGCACTGGTAGTCTGAAATCTTTTACTGGCCTTGTTTTGCTTTGTACTTTTTAGAGGAAAAGGTTCATTTTTATTTAATTCATACTAATTAATAACTTTATCCAAAGTTGATTTTCTGTATTTCAGTTGCACATACATTATTAGTGTTTGAGGAGAAATAAAAATCTAGACACATGTATTACTTGAATTGCCTCCTTCATATACATACTGAAATGAAAATAAATAACAAGTCATCTTTCTTTGTAATTAACATACTGTAAGTATGATCTTTCTGAATAAAGGATACATGATTATAAATTTTTATCAGTTTTTTTAACACATTGTAACACAAAAGAAACAAAATTTTCCTTGAGGTCACAGTATTATGAAAATAGAATAAAAACTTTGAGTATAATTTTAAAGGTAAACATAAATGGAAAACTGAAATTGACTTCTATTTATTTAATTCATGTTTTTAGAATTAAATTGTCAATATTAATTGTAACAATAAGAACATCAACAAATAAGAGTTTATACATGCTTCACACAGCCCTGAGGTCAAAACTTAGAATGAGTTAAATGTAACTCTCATGGAAGTTAATGTGTTAAATAACATAGAGGAGTATTTGCAATGCTTGTCGCCTTATAGATGTTCATAACATATTTATTGGATGAATGAGTTCACATTTACTTACTAAGGAAATGAAAGATAGGGTGAGGATTAAGTGCAGGGAGTCATAGTGCCTGGGTTTGAATGATAGATTCCCTTCTTCCTGTTCTAATATTGAGCAAATTATTTAACCTTACATGCCTCAGTTTCCTTAGATGTTCAGTAACAATACCAGCTTCTCATAAGTTTGTTGTAAAGATTAAATGAGATCATAGTATACTAAGTGTTCAAAATAATATCCAACCAAGAAAGCATTCTGTGAATTTAGCCATTTTTATTAATAGAATTATTCACTTAGAGTCTCTTTTCCCACCTAAGTACTACAGGAACTTCCATTGTATTAATAGTATAAAATCAATTAGGAATCTCTGCTCATATTTGACAGCACAAAAAAAAATTTAGTGCACTTTAGCCAAAATAGTAGGTTAAGTAGTATCCTCAAAGTAATAGGCTTTTCTCTACATAAACGAATTTCCATTAAACACTTATTTTAAAGAAATATTAAAGATTGCAATATTTTACTCAAACTTTTATTAACATTACCTGATTTGCTTTTGATTCTAGGCATGATTTCTATGGCTGGACAAGATTATGCTATGAAGGCTTATTAATTTTTTCTCAAACTACTTTATTTCAGGGTCTTTACATTTCCTTGTTTATCAGCATTTCTTGATAAATATGAAGTAAGTTTTAAATTTAGCACATGTTATTTTAGTTATTGGATGGATTTGAATGCAAGGATTAAGTAAATTAGTTAAAAATTGATAAGAACATTAAAAATAGCCATGAATAGATCACAAATACAGCTGGTCTAGTATTGTATCTGACAGTGACACCAGGAGAAATTTTATGAAACTTTATATCCACACATAGCTAAGAATAACTGAAATATAAAGGCTGTAGTTATACAAATTTTCTCTTGTTTCCTTAATCCCATTATTATTTATAAATATATTCAAACTAATATTTTTAATCTTTATTATCACTTGGAATATTTTATTTCTTGAAGTTAGCCAATTTTTTGTGTAAAATATTAAAGTAGCATTTCTTTTGAATGTTTCTAAATTTATATAAATGTTGTCTGTTTTTCTCTTCCCTCATCTTCAGACTATAATTTTCCTTTAAAAAATTTTAGCCATAGATATAACTCAATTTTCCGTTATCTTTAAAAGTATTAGTATATACTAGTTTTATGTTTATTTTATTAGCTGCAAATACCATCAGATGAAAAACTTGAGGAATTTTGGATTGATTTTAATCTTGGAAGCCAGACTCTATCATTCTACATTGCTGGAGATAATGATGTGAGCTTTATTCCCTTAGTATTAGTCTATGTTTATATGTATATATAAAATTTTTAAATTCACTTTAAGATTGTGGATTTATTTGTATATTTTTTTCTAGCTATTCTTTTAATAGATTTCAGTGTTCTAGTAGTTTTGATTCGCATTCTGATGCTTAGTTGTAACAAAATGATGCTAAACTTTATACTAATTTTTAACATAACCTTTTCAGAAATAAATTACTTGTTAATTAATGACAGATAAAATTGTATATTCACATGAAGAAAGTGAATTGACTTTAGAAAAGGTAATAGTTAATTCAAATGATGAGCCACTCATTAAAGACAACATTAACAGATAATGACAAGTCATCTTAACTTATTCATTCATAAAAATCTTCTCTTTGAAAATAGTGAGGGATTGATTCTTACAGTAGCATTTGGGAGTGACTTTTAGTTCTTTTCTTTCTATGCCAAATTGTAGCTGTGCTTAAAAATTCCAAACAGGTGGCATGTTTTCTACTGATACCGTTTTACCTGAGGAAAATCCTTGAGTCATTGTTTCTTAACACCTGTCACCTCATATTTGGTACATTGGCGTACTTCTAGCTCAAACTGTGTAATTACTTAGCCAAAATCTGAATTAAAGTTGATCAGCATTTACTAATCTGGTTGTGGCTGGTGATGTTATAATAAGGCATTAGTCTCTTCACTCTATTTCTTATATTATTCTGCTTTTTGTGCCAGGTTAACTCTGTCTAGTTGAACATTACCAGAATATCTCTTAGGATTTCACCATACCTTTCTTTTTTATTTTAGAGTACCTTCTTAGAATGCCTAATTAAAATTGAGTTCCAGTGACAAGTGCTACTTCTCAGGGGTATTTACAGTTTTTATTAGCGTGTTTCTCCTGCAGAGTTTGTTAGGAGTATTTGCACCTGAATTTTCTTTGAGGAGCTAGAATTTCATTTTGGAAGAAGAGAATAGTATTGATAGTAATGTGCCTGCCTGAGCAGTGGTGGGGAACCTGTGGCCTCAAGGTCATATGTGGCCCTCCAGATCCCCAAGTGCAACCCCTTGGGATTGTTCTGTAAAATTTGGATTTAGTCGAAAGGCTGCATCGAGAAGGCCACATATAGCTCCAAGGCTGCAGGTTCCCCACACCTGCTTGATTTAGATAAGAAAATAAGTTATTATACTTACAGCATTATACATGATAGGGAAAGTATAAAAATCATTTATAAGTGTTAAATGCCTACTGTGTTCTAGACACTGACCAGGATGTTGGGGGATTCTTCTTTCCAAAAATATATTCAGAATCATCTCTCTTCTGAATTTCTATAGTTGTAGTATGTACTGCCTGTATTCCCTCTTGCTCTCTCTAGAAACCATACTCCAAATAGTGGCTGCTTAAACCCATTCTCTTTGACATAGCATACAAAGCTTTCTATGACCTGGCTTCTGGCTATTTCTCTGATATCTCATGCATTCTCTGTGATTACTATGTTCCAGGCATATTCATTTTTTTCCTATTTCTCTAACATAGATCATGCCTATTTCAGATCTTTCTACTTCCTAGTTCTTCTGCCTAGAACATCTCAAGATCCTTGCATTTTAGTTCTTATTTAGATATCAGCACAAATGTTAACTCTTTATAGAGGTATTCTCTGGGCACTGAATATGAAGTAGACTCATAGCTATGTTGTATTACATTGGCCTGTTTTACTTCCTTTATAGTAGTTATTGCTATTTATAATCATTTGTATGTTTGTTATATGTTTTCCTGCATAGAGTATAAGATTAATGAGATCAGGGACCTGCTCTTTTTTTGTTTATAGCTATTCAAGAGCTCATAGTTTTTGCAAGAATGAATAAACGGATTATTGAAAGAGCTGGAAGATACATAGAGTTCATAGGCGATTAGAAAGAAATAGGCAGTGTAGAGCCAAACAAAGATTATAAATAAGAGGTAACACCCATCAGTTCAGTGAATATTAAGAACTTAACTATGTGCCAGATAAATACTATGTACTAGGAAACACATTTGTGTAAAAGATCCCCTGGTAGGAAAAGTGAATTTAATATATAGTGGGAAGGATAGATTAAAAAGGGAAAAAAATGGTGGCCATTAGGAGACTTTTTGTAATAATCCAGGTGAGAAATCAACATGGTGGCATGGTTTTGGGAAGGGATAATGGGGATGGATGGAAATGGATAGATTCCAGAAAAACTTGAACAGGTAGAATTAGCAAACTTGGTGATCTATAGTTAAAAAAAAAAAAAGAGGAAGGATTAATAAAACTTGGATAACTACATGGATGGGTATGCTGTCACAAGAGGATACATTTTGTAGGGGAAGGATGATGAATCCAAGCTTTAAATATATTGATTTGGAGATGCTTGTAGTATATTCAGCTGAAGATATCTGGGTAGGTAGTTGTATATGTTGATATGAAGCTAGGTACAAGAAGAACTGAGCCATAACTGGAGATATAGAAGCTATATATAGATGACAAAACCATGGGAATTAATGAGTGCCTAGATGAAAGACCTGTGAAAAACACAGATTTCTACAGGATAGGTAAAAGACTCCAGCCAGAGGATACATGAAGAATCAGCCAAAAGAAAACAAATTAAGGGGTATAGTATTATGGAAGACAAGGGAAGAGTTTTTATAAGAGGAAGTGATCAACACTGTCACATCTTTCTGGGTGGGGGTTAAATAAAAAAGTGCTGATCCATGAAAGAGCAGTTTTACTTAAGTGATGAGACTTTAGGTATTCCTGGAAAGCTGAAATACTTGTTGAGAAAGTAAAGACATCAAGTTTAAGGGAAAGAGCATAGTAGTAGCTAGAGGTGAGATGTGGATTCAAGGAGGAAGGGGTTTTGTTAGGTACTTTAAGGATAAGAGCTTTTAAAAATTGATGACAAGGGACAAAGGAGGAGATTGAAGGAAAAAGTTGAGGTCAGGAGGAAGGAGTATAATTAATGGAGGAGGTGGTGAAGATGGAACAAGATTGCTACAACATATTGGTTACTGTTCAAGCTGGGTAAGAGTTTGTTATACTTTAATCTGTTTGAAAATTTCCGTTATATGTATATACTACTAAAAAGGAAGGCAGTGAACTCAGATGCCTGAATATATGAGGAAGAGTCATGTTGAAGTTGCTAGATTATAACAATCACTAGAGTGAAGTATGAGAGTTGGCATATTCCTCAAGGGAGCAAGTTTTTTACACACAGAAATATGAGCTGCTCAAAGCTTTGGGAAAAGCTTTAGAGTCCCATTTTTTAGGAATGGTATCTAGTTTCTACCATAACTTTGTAAATTCAATACCATTTTATTTAGTTATACAAATTTTTAATGACGGTACTTTGAAGGGGGAAACATTTTAGATTATCATTCATGTGCATTCAATGCTTGATAAAATGACAATGAGTATTGTGGTTACAGGTTGTGGAATAGGTAGTAGTAGTGGGAATTGAATGAGTAGAATTTCACAAAATATTTCAAAAGAAAAACAAAAGGATTTGGTAACATTTTTAAAAAGAATATCTTCTAATAAATATTAATGGATAGTCATTCTTTTTTTGGCTAAGAATAGGAAACTGTCAACACCATCATTTATTTTCTTTTAAGAATGAACAAGTAGATTAAATGTAACATGTATAATATGTAGTCGATGGAGCAAAAGTGTTATATAAATTGATTACTTAGTGATATTTGGTTTAAAAAGAAACCTTTATAGTTTGAATAGCATAAAAATTGGTGCTAAAAGAGGCTTTATATCATGAATAAATTATTATTTATTTATGGCCAAAACCTGTTTTTAAATTTAAGGATCATCAGTGGGAAGCAGTTACTGTGCCTGAGGAAAAAGTACAAATATACAGCATTGAAGGTATTAAACTTGTTTTTTTTATAATTGTCTTCTTGATTGTTATGTGAAATAGAAGTTGCATTCTCTTCTTTGGGATAACAAAATGGACTAATGAAGGCAAAATCAACATTCTCAGATGTTCACTTAGTAAATGCATCAAATTCCTTGACCCTGAGTTTTCCCCTGCAATTTCCCAGCTCTCTCCCATACTTATTTCCTTCCCATCTAGTCTAGAACCCATGATCAATGCATTTGACCACTCTCTGGGCAATATATTCAAGGCTCTTGCCCTTCCATCCCATTTGTTTAAATCCAAACATCTGTTTTCTCCACTCCTATTACACCATAACTATTACAAAATAAGATATTAAGACATATTTTAATCATCTCAATAGACTTGTAGTATATTTCATTATGGTGTTTATTTGGATTTTCCTAATGACAGGTGATATTCAGCACTTTTTCACATGCTAATTGACCATTTTTATGTCTTCCTTTGTAAAGTATTTGTTTAAATAATTTGTCCATTTTTTTTTATTGGATAGTCTTTTTTTATTGAGTTTTAGGAGTTCTTATGTATCCTGTCTTTTGACAGATATATGTTCTGTATTTTCTCCTAGTCTGTATTTTGCTCCCCCTCCCTCTCCCACTCCCCCTCCTTTTTTTGCTAAAGAAGCAAGTTCTGAGCTTACTTATTTTCTTAATGGTGCCTTTGGTGAGCAGAAGTTTTAAAATTTGAAATCTACTTGATTAAATTTTTTATGGTTATTGCTCTCTGTGACCTATGAACTTTTTGCCTACTCCTAACTCACAAAGATGTTCTTTTATTTTTTTATAAAAACTTTATGGTTTTAGCTTTTATGTTTAGAATTAATCATCTCAAACTAATATTTGATTATGGTGAGATACAGGGATTAGAGGTTCATTTTATATACAGACATGCAGTTATTTAAGGATTATTGCTGAAAAGGCTTTCATTTCTTGGCTGGATTTCTTTGGTTGCTTCATTGAAAATTGTATGAACTCCATAAGAGCAGGTCTATTTCTTGGTGCTCTAATCTGTTCATTGATCTACTTATGATTCTTTATTCCAGTACCACACTGTTTGGATTATTGTAAACTTATGGTTAGTCTTGAAGTCAGCTAGTATAACTCTTCCAACATTGTGGATCTTTGTTTAGAATTCTTTCGGATATTCTAGGCCTTTTGAACTCTCATATAAATTTTACAACTGGTTTGTCAATTGCTTCAAAAAACCTGTTGGAATTAGAATTGAGGTTGTAGATCTGAATGAGGGGAAATAAAATGTTAACAATAGTAACTATTCAGTCCATAAACTTGGTGTGTCTCTCCATTTATTTAGGCCTTTGATTTCTCTCAATGTTTTATAGGTCCTGGTTCCCTGTTTGCTGCTGTTTCTTGTGGATGTACATCTATGTCTTTATATTGAAGGATTATTTATTCCAGTCTTCTCTGTCTGACTTGCTTTGGTTTTTATTGGATATGTTTGCTTAAATATTATTTTTAATTTACCTGTATTGTACATCTTTTGATAAATTTATTCCCAAGTATTCAGTCTTTATGACTGTATATAGAATTGATATTTAATTTTATTTCCCAATATCTTCTGGTGTGTATAAAATACAATTTATTTTTTTTTTTTTGCATATTTTCCTTGTATCTTCCTTGTATCATACACCCTTACCAAGTATACTGTTTAGTTTTAGTAGTTGTAGTGTGGATTTCTGAGGATATTCTAGGCAATCATTCATGGGATCTGAAAACAGAGATATAGTTTTACTTTTTCCTTTCTGATCCTTATGTACTCTTCCTTTTCTTTATTCCCTTCCATTTTTTTACTTTATTGCAATGAATAGAACCTCCAATACAAAATTGAATAGAAGTAGTAAAAGTAGACATCTTTGCCTGCTTCCTGCCTTGGCTTATGGAAAAACATTCATAATTTTACCATAAGCATGATGTTAGCTGAAGGTTTTTTACAGTTAATCAGGTTGAGGAAATTGATGAGTCTTCACCTTTTTACACACACACACACACACACACACCCATACCTAAAACCATCATGGCTATCAAGTTAATATTTACCTTTGGAAGAAACCTCTGAAATGTTCTCTAAAGTGATTTTACTATTGTACATTTTCACTATCAGTGTGTAAGAGTTTCAGTTCTGCATTCTTGCCAACACTTCATATGGTCAGTCCTACCTTCTTGCTTTATTGCACTAGCTAGAACCTTCAGTATAATGTTAATAGTTATTGTGACAGCAGATATTTTTGCCTAGTTCCTGATGTTGTGGGGGCATTCTTTTTTCTCACCATGAAGTATTTCATGGTGATGGTTTTTCATATATGCCCTCTATCTTTTGACTTTTTAATAACAGATTTCATAGAATTATTGGCTAAAATAATTCATTTCCCCCTACTTTGTTCTTTTCTTTAGCATGCTATGATTATTTTAAAGCCTATATTCATATCTACTAACCATAATATCTGAATCATCTGTAGGTGTTGTTCTAAGGTCTCTTTCCCTCTCTTGGTCAGTCATATATTGTCTCTATGCATGTCGAGTAATTTTATGATAGACAGTCCATATAAAGAACTATAGAGGCTTCCAGATGGTCTTCCACCAGAGGATATTTCTTCTTTCTGTCTTCTTAGAGAGGATAAATGGCTGATCATTTAAATCCAGTCATGGATGCTGATCCACATTTGGTTCTAGTTTTATAGACTTTCTGTCTTGATTGCCTCTATTCCTCAGGTGTGATCATTTCAGTCTGTTATGAACCTGTTAGGTTTATGTCTTCTGATCCTAAGAGACTGTGAAAGATACAATTCTGCCTTTTATAGGATTGTAGCCCAGCTCTCCAGCCTCTCACTTCACTCGGCCCAAACTTTGACAGAGTTTGGAGCGGGGAAACTGAGTATATGCCTGAGGCTGGCACCTGTATCAGACTAAGTCCCTGAGACTATCAGAGAGTTAACTCCGCCTTTTAGCAGCTTTGGTCCAGCTCCTTATGCTCCTCAAGAAAGAAGAGAAAATGAGTCATATATTTAAAGCCTCTAAGTTTCATATTTGTGTCTTCAGGCATCTTTCAATAATCTTTCTATTGATTACTGAATACTTGCTAATTTGTCTTTGTTTCAACAGAGATTCTCTTCCTAAGCCTACACCCCAAATTGGCAAATGCCCCTAGAGAAAAAAAAGCCAGAGATCTTGTTACTTCCACAGCTCTCTGATACCTTTAAACATAGGATTTTTTACTTTTGATTTTTTTCGTTTCTTTTTTTTTTAAGCAGGATATATTGGCCTGCCACAGTATACTACATTTTACCCAGAAGTAGAAGTCTCCAACTTCCAATTTTGGAGTCTCTCTCACTGCTACTTGGCATTTCTTCCATGTCCATAGTCACATCCCCTATCCAGTTCTCTAACATCAGCTATTTTAAATGTTTATAACCATCCTTAAGAGCCTTGCTTTTTTCTTTCACTGTGATAATTCAGAAAAATGTGAATTTTTCAGGTAAGAATGCCTACTAATTTTGGCCCTTCAGATCCTCTATCTCCAAACATTTTTGCATCTGTATCCTCATTTATCTCTCCTGTAAATGGAAGAGATGTCTTCTCTTGTTCAAGGCTAATTTCTCTGAGTTCTTCATTCAAATTCTTCAGGTCTTTGTTCCATCAATTCATGTTTCTTGTATCTTCTTCCTCTCTCTCAATAGCTCTTTTCTCTAAGCAGATAAATGGGCTCAAATTGTCTACATCTTGAAACCAAAAGCCTACTTGGATCCTGTCTTCCTTTAGTTATCATTTTTTTCTTTCATAGACAGTTTTGAAAGAAGAGTTTTTACTAATCCTTTTCTACTATTCATTCTTGTTCTTATTACATTGTGTTTTATATCCTTACTCCAGTGAAATTTCAAATATCAAGATAACAGTTAACTCTTCTATAATAATTAAAATCAGTGCACTCACTCACTTGTCCTTATAATTGACCCTTCTCCCACATTTGGGACTACACTTTATTTTTTTAATTCATTAAAAAAAAATTTCTCTGATGAGCTCTAGATGCAGGTATGAATAACCCCATTCCACTTGGATATTTTCACAAATATCTAAAACCCCTGATCTGAAACCATACTTTAAAGAGCACCTCCTATCTTGACAAATGGGATGATAATCTGTCAAGGTCCCAAAATATAGAAGACATTCTTGACTTTTTTCTCTCCCCTAATTAGTCACTTTCCATGTTCATTCATTTCTGCCCCTTAATATCTTTTGAATCTCTTTTCTCCCCCTTTATTTCATGTCTCCTTAACCTGAAGTGATTCATGTTAATCATTGCCATCACTTCCTGATAAAGTTGTCTTTTGCATTTCACCAAACCTAGGTTCATGTAATTGGATGAAAAGTTATTTTCATATATTTAATGATACAACTGAAAGCTTGGTTTTCAAGATACATTTGCCAATATGTAACTCATTTTATGAGGATGCTTTTATAAAAATTTAAGTTCTTTAAGTGTGGATTAAAGGTTTTTAAAAATGGTTTTATAGAAGGAAGAATATAATATTTTCATAAGAATAGGATACTAGAATCCCATAGAAGTATCTAATATGTTGATATCCATAAACACTTGGATATTATAGCAAGCAACAAAATAGGAAATTTTTTGGTATCTCAGTAATATTGCCAACTAATTAAAAAGCAAAGGAAGCCATGATATAGTTGAGTGGTCAGAGCAAATATCAGAAACTTCAACAAAGCAACCAATAAAATATAACAAATATTAACAAATTTCTGTGTGGATACTTACAACATATGTAGACAAAGTTTTGTACAGATAGGCATAAAGCATTCATCAAAATGATAAATTTGAAGTAACTCTAATACCATGTGCATACAAGCAGTGAAAGCAAACATTGCATTTAATATAAGTTCACAGTAGGCTGCAGGAATAAAAATCAAATGTGTATCAGAGGGGGATATACCAATCAGCAAAAATATCCATAAGGATTATAAATGTTTTAGTCTTCATCATTATAACATGAAACATTACCATCATTAAAGCCACGTAAACGTTCATCTCTGAAAACTTATTACTGTTGAACTCATGTGACTTTTTTTTTAAAACTATTTAGCACTCTTTGAGTTTGAAACTATGTCATCACTACCTTCAAGCAATGAATAATTCTTGATGCCTTCAAAGGGCATTGCTGTGGAATTTTCATGACCGTATACTTATAAAAGCAAATAAAACATTTTCTGTTTGGGCAAGCCTCAGAAAAATCAGAACATTTCATAGCCTTCTAGGGACATTTGTCCCTTAGGGCAGATCACCTTGGAGTGGCCTTCAGATCTTTTTTCAGATACAGAGATAAATTTGCCTACCCTGTGTGTTCTTTCTCCCTCAGGATGTTTTCCTCTGGCCCAAAAGTATACACTGGGGGCAACTGTGGAGTCTTCTCAGCCAACCACAGGAGCCCCTCCAGAGAGGCAGGACAGGAACATGGTGGCTCCTGGTTCTGGGGCTTTAGTCTATAATACACGTACCCTAATTGAGTGCCTGGTAATTTTTTGGTAACTTTTTAGAGGGATGGAGTGTGAACACCTTTTTTAAATTGGCACTTATCATATTTTGTTTTTACTGGATTGATAAATTCATCAAGGGTAAGGACTAAATCTCACCTCACAATTTCCTGATGCTTTTTAGCAAATATTATTATTTACTTTCAACATATTTATAACATTTGTGGATTTAATATAAATGTTTGAATAGATGCTCATTCCTAGAAATATAGTAATTGGATGGAATTAAAGTTAGTGGTTTTGTTTGCCTTTTTAAAATTAAGATAACAGTTTTCTCAGATACTTTCAAGAAATATTTTATTAAGAATCTATTGGAGTCTACAACCTATTTGAGGTTCTATCTTATTAGTTATAGCATTCGCCTGTAATTTATAGGTCAGGACACTGAGATTCTAATAGGTAAATTGACTGGATTTGTTTACCTAGGTAGTTAGTTTAAAACTTTTCAATTCGTAGAGTTTGAATTTTGATTCTAATTTTAATTAATACGCTGCAGGTTTTTCTTATTTATCGTATACTTATTTAGTAGCATAGAAATTGATATAAACTAATAGAGTGATTTGTTTGTGCACAGTGAGAGAATCAAAGAAGCTGCTGACCATAATTATGAAAAATATTGTAAAAATTAGTAAAAAAGAAGGAAAAGAATTGTTTTTGTATTTTGATGCATCATTAGAAATCACTAATGTGACTCAAAAAATTTTTGGTGTAAATAAATATAGGGTAAGTTTTTAAACTCTTCTTAATGTGTATTTACTATTTCTGGAAACTCTGGGGCTATAGGCTTCATTGCTTTTTTAATTCCATTTTAGAATTGTTAAAGTGACACATAGATGTTCTTTAAACTTGTCCTGTGGAATAGCTATCAGCTTGTTAGCCGTATTCTTTGAGATACCTATTAGAAAGTATTTCAGATGACAAAATTAGCAGCAGCTGCTCAAAACATTTAATGAATTCCTGCCAGGTGTTTCAAAAGTAAATTGATAAAAAGCACTATTTTTAAGATATTAAACATTGTGAGAATTACACAAATGATACTTCAGAAGAAGTAAATAGGCATAGGCAAAATGAATTATAGAAGTTGTAGAAAGAATGCTCATTAAGAGTCGGGTTTGAAAGTAAGGCATTATTGTGAGATGGGTCTTGAAATGGCCTTTGAGTTGAAGATAGGATTTAGATAAGATACATTCCAGGATTGTGAAAGACATTATATGCCAGATATTTAACTGAGAATCTACGGTAACAATTTTCTTGCTATTTTGGGGAGATAGTCTATTGACAAGTTTGGATAGTGCAAAAAGATTTATATTAAAGAATATGAGAGAATATATTTGTGAAGAACCTTTGTACAGGGAACAAAGTGACAAGCTACAGAAATTGTGGTTAGTAGGGAGTAATTGAAGTGTTCTGAGAAGGTATTTATAGATGCAAAGTAATGATTTGGAATAATTTGTCAATTTTGGAAGACAGGAATAAATTGCATTAAGTGAAAACAAACTGGTATTGGGAAAACTGGACAGAAAATGACATTACTTTGAATTAACTTAATTTTAGGAATTTACTAGAAAACAAAGTATTTCAGTTGCCAAAACATCTGTGCATATACTTTTTGATGCAAGTGGATCGCAGGTATGTCTCTGATTTACTTGATTTTTATCATTGGGCTAAGTTTAACTATAACAAAATTATAGTTATAGTCCAGTAATAAAGTTGATGAGGGTGAATATATAGAAAACAAATGGTCTCAATATAAACAGCGCCCCCATAAAATATATATGATTTTTAAACATGATATTAATGATAATTTTAGTATAGAGTAGAGAGTTATTAATATCAGTTTGGTAACTTAAAAATTACATATCCATCCTTTCATGAATGTCAAAGCTTGTTTTATGTCTATTAACATTTGAAAAAGTGGATACTTTTTGTTGGGTCACTTTATAAAATTATAACAGTACATGGATAAAAGAGGGAAAGAGTTGACATTTATAAATGTGAGATAAGTAGGAGCTTTATTCTGACATCCAGTGATTTTTGAGAATTTCTGTTTTTTGCAGATTTTTGTTTTTTCTTTCTGTAAAAATTATATTTATTTAAGAGATGAAGTCTTGCTCTGTAGCCCAGGGTGGGATGCAGTAACCTGATCATAGCAAAGGTATATGTTCTAACGTTCCACAGCAGAGTAGGGTGACTATAGTTAACAACAGTGTGTGTTATATATTTCAAAGTAACCAAAAGAGAAGACTTGAATTATTTCCAACACAGAGAGATGATAAAGTCTCAATGTGATGGATACTCCAAATACCCTGAATTTATAATTGCACATTGTATGTATATAACAAAATATCATGTGTATTCCATAAGTATGTAAAATACTATGTATAAACGAATAAATGAGGAATGTCTCCAAAGGATTTGGACCAAAAGCTGTTGTTTTAATTTTAAAAATGAATGTTATTAACCAGAAGGTATTTAAGAAATTTGAAATGTGTAGCCTGGCTTTTTGGTGGGTATTTCACATAAGAGTTCTTTAGCTTTTTGCAGTGATATATAGTTTTTCTGTATGGGCTATTGCAAAAAGAGAAATATTACTGTTCCATCAGTGACACCCATTAGACAAGAATCCTTTGGTTTAAGGCAATACATTTTTTTTTTTTTTTGAGACAGTCTCACTTTGTTGCCCAGGCTAGAGTGAGTGCCATGGCATCAGCCTAGCTCACAGCAACCTCAAACTTCTGGGCTCAAGCAATCCCCCTGCTTCAGCCTCCTGAGTAGCTGGGACTACAGGCATGCACCACCATGCCCGGCTAATTTTTTCTATATATATTAGTTGACCAATTAATTTCTTTCTATTTATAGTAGAGAAGGGTCTCGCTCTTGCTCAGGTTGGTTTCCAACTCCTGAGGTCAAACAATACGCCCACCTCAGCCTCCCAGAGAGCTATGATTACAGGCATGAGCCACTGGGCCTGGCCTAAGGCAATAATTTTAATTAGCACAAACTCATGCAAATATTGTTTAATATTAATGACTTCTTGAATAGAAATAAGGAAGTAATATTCTTGGTTACCCATATCTAATTTTTGCAGTTTTAAATATTTTTTTTTTCACATTTTCCAACAGATTCTAGTGCCAGAAAGTCAAATCTCACCAGTCGAAGAGGAACTTGTTAGTTTAAAAGAAAACGCTAACTCCCAAAAGGAATTTGCTAAATCTCCAAAATACATCAAAAACTGTAATCAAGGAGATAGAAAAAATTGTCAGCTTGAGGTAAAATGGCATCAAAATAGTTGCATATAAAACTACTGTGGATCAAATCATTGCTATATATATATATAAGTACAGAAAGAAGCAACTAGAATTTATGTAATAATGGCCTTTATGAAGGCCATTACATTTTGGAGTTTCCCCCCACCTTTTAGAAATACAAACAAAAGGTAGTGTCTTAGAAAATTTTCTATATGTGTAGGGGTTAGAAAAAATAAACTATACTTTATATTTGAAAATTACAAATCAGAGATACATAAGAAAACCTTTTTTGCATTTATCTTCTCTGTTCTATCTTTGCATTTTGCTATAATGTCTAATACAAATTTATAATGTTCTACTTATTTGCACAAGGAAAGAAAGAAAAGTATTAGGTTTTTTTTTTTCTTCTTCCTCGATTGAAGGATGTCCTCTAGGCCACATCCAATGGAATGATTTTTCAGCCTTTTTTTTTTTTCCCCATACCTTGCTGTGACACTTGATATGTCCTCTTTCTTAAGGTTCTCTCCTCCTTCAATTTCTATTTTGATCATCCTAATTCTCTTCCTACTTCTGTTACTACATCAAAGATACTTTCTCTCCCCACCTCCTTGTAGGTTTACTCTAAACTCAAAAGCCCGATACCCAGCCTTCTGAATATCTTATTGCCTTCCTTTTAGGGAGCTTCTTTTTATGTACATAATTTGAGCTCTTAAAATACACTAGACTTCTCTTCAGAGTTCTATAGTGGCATCTCTGTCTTCTAATATTTCCTGTTGGATGTTTCCTCAAGGCCTTTCCTGAAGTCTCAGCTCAAAAACACTTTATCTTTTGCCTCAAATCTGCATTTGTCTGTATACTTAATACTACCATTATTTTTTTCTGATAGTATCCTTGATTCCAGCCTCTTCTCCCCCATATCTAAAACCAAGATGCTAGTAACTATCCTTTCATAATATCTCTAACATTATTTTTTCCTTTCTTCTTCTAATATTACTTATCTCCACACACCTGAGTTAATTCAGTAGCCCTCCTTATTTATATTTCACATCATTGCTTCATCCTGCGAGCTACCCCTTATGGTATACCAGTGATTTTTCTTAAATATCAGTATCTTGATGGCATTCTTCTGATCAAAAAGTTTCATGATCTCTGTGTTCATCCCACTGACTCAATAAATTTCAACTTAGTTCTGAGACTTTCTATAACTTTCTCGTTTCTATTAAAACTGTAGTATATAGTCTCTAGTAAGGTCATTTGCTTTACTGTCTTTTTGTATGCCTTTCTTATTCTTGCCTTTAGGTTTTTATTTACCTTGTTTGTTCTTTTTTGTTTTTTACCGTTACTTATCCAAAGCATATTTACATTTGTAATTCTTGCTTCATGTTTACTTTCTTCCTGGAGATTTCCTGATTATTTCGGGTTTTTGCTAATCTCTCACCTTTTAGATAACCATAACTCTCACAGGCTAGTCCATATTTTTTTGGCATATTTATGTTACTGTTTTTTCCTTTAGTCTTGTGTCCTCAAAATAAAAATGTCATCTATTATTTCCCCTAGATAATTAGATCACAAAGTCTATCTTTGGTGTCTTTATATCAGAATCATGTTGGGTGTTTATTAAAAATACAGATTCTTAGACCCCACCTAAAATCTATTGAATCATAAACTCTGGGAAAGGTCTTAAGCACACCAAAATTTGAAAAACAATGCAGTTAAATACCTACTTATGTTTTCAGTAATGATGAACTGTTTGAAGCATATATATGAATAAGTAGCTTTTCAGGTTGTATTCTCACTATACTACTACTAGAAACTAATTTCCTTAAGAAGAATCTGCTGGTTCAGATGCTTGTTTTCTGGTTAACCTTAGAATTCCATTTTCTTTTATTCTCCCTACCCTTCCCCCACAGCCCATATACATACCTAATCACAACTCCATTTATCCTCCTAATTTAGGGGCAAGTGTCTTTTTAAAAACAGCTCTCCAATGCTTATATAGAGTATGTCACTATCTACTCCTTTATGTGGCACTTTCTGAAACTCCTATCTCCTTTAGTCCCTGCCTCTGTTATCTACTTCTGTCACTCTCATAACTCACTCTGGGATGATGTGAGAAAATACAAACCTTACTGGAACCACTAGCTATGTGCCAGTGAATCTCTGAATTCCTGTAACTACTCCAGTTTAGTCTTCACAGGTTATTAATGAACTTTTCAAAAATGTGTGACAATTTTGAAGAATCCTTAACATTATGAAAACATTCAAAATAATTTTACATAAATATTTATCCAAATGTCACTCTTACAAAATAGAATAGGAAATTGCAAGCTATGATTAACTAGATAAACTCAATATTGATCAAATATTTTCAGCTAGCTTACAAAAGTACTGTATTTAGTAAGTCTGGATATTCTATAGTTTTTAAAAATATTTCTTGTTTGGGATACTTATTCAATACCAAATGTGAGGATAAAATCTTTCAAGTCAGCCTAAAACACAGAATTTTCTGGATATTGTTGTTAATTAAAAACCATATATCTTTTGCATGTAGCCAAGGCAAAATGTTATATGTAAAACTGTAGGATATTTAACTTCAAAAAGAATGTGTCTTTACTCTGGTTGTTTCTCATTATGGTTTAAGATAATTACTCCTAGCAAAAGAAAAATGTCTGAAGCATCAATGATTCTTACCGGTGCACATAGATACACTGAGAGAAGTCCACTACTTTTAACCAACACAAGTAAGTTTTATAATCTTAAAAGATTTCTGACAAGTATTATATTGTAAATGAGGCATTTTAATTCAGGGAAATTCTGGAAATAATTTACATAGAGGATAAGTTGGGGCTATAAAAATAGATTAAAATATGAACCGGTAATGTATTCTAATGCGAAGAAAGGTAAAATGGGTATTGATATACAGTGCTAAAATATTAAGCATTAATAACGTATCATAATTTAAGCAGGAGGCAGCATAACATACTAGTTAAATACCAAATTAATCAGGCTGCTTAGTGCCCTACTCCTGGGTTTGCACTTTGTACAGATTATCCTCTAGCTAAGTTTAAAACCAAATTTCTTTTTTTTCTTTTTATTTCATCATATTATGGGGGGGGACAAATATTGTTAAGGTTACATATATTCCCCTTGACCCAGCTGTGTCAGAGCTTCCTCCAGGTGGTGCGTATCACTCATGTAAATATACACCCATTCCTTCCCCTCCCCTCCCACCTGCCCACCACCCATAAAGGTTTCTTTTAAGCAGAAAAATGTATCTACCTCATCAAGTTATGAAAATTTAATAGTTACCTTCTGTTCCATAAATCCAGTTGCCTACTAAGCTCCTCAAACTTAATAGGTACAAAATTGAGTTCATCTTTCCACCTTTCCACCCTCCTGCCAATTTTTTCTCCACTTTTTTTTTTTTTTTTTTTAGACAGAGTCGCTCTCTGTCCCTGAGGCAAGAATGCAGAGGTGTCATCATAGCTCACTGCAACCTCCAACTCCTGGGCTCAAGCCATCCTCCTGCCTCAGCCTCCTGGGTAACTGGGACTACAGGCACATGCCACCATGCCTGGCTAATTTTTTCCTCCATTTTTTTTTTTTTTTTTTTTTTTTTGAGACAGAGTCTCACTTTGTTGCCCAGGCTAGATTGAGTGCTGTGGCGTCAGCCTGGCTCACAGCAACCTCAATCTCCGGGGCTCAGCGATCCTACTGCCTCAGCCTCCCGAGTAGCTGGGACTACAGGCATGCACCACCATGCCCGGCTAATTTTTTGTATATATATTTTTAGTTGGTCAATTAATTTATTTCTATTTTTGGTAGAGACGGGGTCTCGCTCAGGCTGGTTTTGAACTCCTGACCTTGAGCAATCCGCCCGCCTCGGCCTCCCAAAGTGCTAGGATTACAGGCATGAGCCACCACGCCCGGCCCCTCCATTTTTTGATCTTAGTAAATGGCATCTATATCCACTTCTTTATCTAAATCAGAAACCTGGAAACCATTTTAGAACCTCCCTTTCTTACTTTCTTCATATGAAAAGTACCTCAATAATAATAATTTTAAAAAGTTCTAGCTATTCTTTGTCCTTTTTTTAAAGCAACACCACGAAAAGGAAGAAGTAAACCACCACTGCAAATGATGAGTTCTGCAGAAAAATCTGCTGTTTCTAAAACATTGGAAAATGAAGTGGATAGTGCTATATCACTTAAATCTAGATCAAGTAAAGGAAGAAATAGAAGAGAGAATACAGATAAAGTAACTTTACTTTATTAATAATTTTTTCAAATTGTAGAAATATATATATTATCGAGGTAACTTCTTTTGCAAGCAGTGTCTCACTTTGTTTAAAGCATTACTTTTTTTTTTCTAGGTATCATTTATTGTCCTTGAAAGTAGTCCTTCTGGCATATGACTCATTTACTGTGCTTATAGTAAAACTTATGAATATTCATTCTCCATAACTCTGATTTACACATTTGGTAGGAGAAATGGACTTGCCACAATAGTTTATTATACAAATTAGTGACTGCTATGACAAAGGTTGTGGTATAGAAATGTGAAATATATCTGTCCTTAAAGTATCTCAAAGTCTAGCATGGGAATTAGACAAATTATTAAGATAATTACCATATAGTATAAGTGTTCTCAGATGTACTTACAGAATACAAATAGGAACTCAGTCATAGCTGGGCAAGGAGGGTAAAGATCAAGAGATGTTTTCTAAGGAGATATAAAGAGGGAGTTGATTTTTAAAAAGTCTATAAAGGTTAGTCAAATGGATATTGAGGAAAAGGGCCTTCATTCCAGATAGTTGAAGGGATGGAGCAGGGACTGGATAAGAGAAAATATCTTGGAGAAACAGGAGGTGATCAGAGATACAGTTAAATTTCTAGATGAGGAACACTTAATAGCTTTTGTTTTCTCTGGAATGTGAGGTATTTCATGAGTATCTGTTGAAATCCAAGGCTCAGGGATATGTAAAGATTTGGAATAGCTACTGAGAAGTAATGGAGGAGCCTAAGAATAAGTATAAATGTTAGATCATGTTGAGAACCCAGTTAAAATTTAAGACTGAATTTTATGTCATTAGTTCATAAATATGTGCAATTTTCTCAAAGCTTAGTAACTCTGGTATTAGAGTAAAAAAAAAAAAGCAGACGGTAAGCTGTTTTTCAATTTAAATCAGTATGTGGCAGAAAGATTAAGGGTATGAGAATTGAAGATACTAGGAAAAAGTCAAAGTAATGGTTCAAACTGTCTAGCTAAAGTGTTTCTTAATAAGAGCACTGTTTCTCAGATGTGCGGCATGGTTCTAAATGTTGTAGGATAATAAACATTCTACCTAGGACTGTGCTTACCTATTGTCAGAAGAATCCCTCTTCATTGTGACAACCCAAAACACCTGCATATTTCCATAACGGCTCCCCTCCCAGTTTGGAGAACCACTAGCTAGATTAGGAAAGACAGCCAGGATGAGGCATAATATTTTAGATTAGAGGGTACATTTTTATGATAGTGATGACAGATTTTTATATGATCTAGGTTAAGTATCTGTGGCAATGGAAAAAGGGAAGTTTGCTGCAGGCAAGAAGTTACCTTAGCGATAGCTAAAACTTTAAAAATAATACTTCATACTTTCCAAGTCTCCTATATAGTTTGGTGAAATGACAGATTCAGGCTATGTGATCAATAGCAATAGGAGATGTTCTGTGGATTTTCTAAAATTGTCAGTAACTTATGAAAATTGTATTATGCTGGCTATGGATGGGATCAGAAAGTTTGTGGACTCTTTTGCCTCCTTGTCTGCAGTGAAAGTTATATTCTTGTGTTTTAGGACAAGCAATATTCTAAGATGGGCATAACATTTATGATATAGATATAAATACTATTCAACTTTTCATAGCAAAGCAAGTTTATTTTAAAAGATTTAGACCTTAATACTGACTTGACTTTTAAAAGTTGTTTTCATATAATGCTTTAATTCTAGTTTACTTGAACATGTTTTCTGTATTTTATAGCATATCAAAACTGCTATAGTTGTAGAAAAGACAGAAAATAAGAACATTGAATTCCTAAACCAAAATTGTAGTAAGTACCTTTTGATACTTTTAGTCACTTTAAAAAATATATACTTATCTCTATACTTCCCTTTAACCCCACTGGCTTTTGTTGATTTGAAAAAGATTTATAAAGTGTTTGGCTTTGTGCAAGGAATTTTTGAGATTGCAAGGAATTATACTAATACAATCTCTATTCCCAAGAAGTTTGGGTCTGGGGGAGAGGAGGCATCCCAATGTGTGAACCTTCATAGAATAACTCCCATTTTACCCTGCCAAATGCAAGAAAAAATGAAAATATGATAATTTTTATTTTATTTAGATGAACTCCAGGATGTTGTATCTGATTCACAGGCAGTGGAAAAAATAGATAAACCTGTGTAAGTAGGAGAAAATCTATCAAATCATTTAAAGTATATTAATATTATTAGATATAAAAGATCTGAAGGAAAAGGACTTTATATTATAATGTAGTATTAGTTATAGCATTAATCATCTCTCAAATATTATGACAATGACATGGGAAATAGTCTATACACTTTTTTCCATGTCAACCAACGTAACTCTTTTCAAGTTGAGAGACTTAAAACGAAAATTTTTTAAATAATAAAGTATGAATGTGAAGAAATTTAACTTAGTTTAGGTACATAGTAGAACATGTAAAATATGTAAGACGTATATTTAGGGTAGATACCAAAGTAGTAGCAAATGAGGGTGGGTGTGGGAGAAAAAAAAAACAAAGTAGGCCGGGCGCTGTGGCTCACGCCTGTAATCCTAGCTCTTGGGAGGCCGAGGCGGGCGGATTGCTCAAGGTCAGGAGTTCAATACCAGCCTGAGCAAGAGCGAGACCCCGTCTCTACTATAAATAGAAAGAAATTAATTGGCCAACTGATATATATATAAAAAATTAGCCGGGCATGGTGGCGCATGCCTGTAGTCCCAGCTACTCGGGAGGCTGAGGCAGGAGGATCGCTTGAGCCCAGGAGTTTGAGGTTGCTGTGAGCAAGGCTGACGCCACGGCACTCACTCTAGCCTGGACAACAAAGTGAGACTCTGTCTCAAAAAAAAAAAAAAAAAAAAAAGTAGTAGCAATGATGGAATCTTTCCTAATATTCTTTAATGTGATAAATTATATAATAAATTTTAATTTTTGTAATGACATGAAAATATTTGTATATTTTACTAACACATTGCTTTCAGTAAACATTGACTAAATTAACAATCAAGGTCTTAGAGTCATAGGCAAATGTTTTGTAATATATTAAGTAAATGAAATCATTTTCTAGATTACCTGGTGTTTTAGACAACATCTGTGGAAATAAAATGCACTCCAAATGGGCATGTTGGACACCTGTAACAAATATTGAACTGTGTAATAACCAAAGAGCAAGTACTTCATCAGAAGAGACATTTAATCAAGGTGAAACAGTTTTGTTTGAATGTAATAGTTTAGCAGAATGTTAAATTCCTCAAATGTCTAATAAGCATTTTTCATTTCAACAAATTTTACATGTTCATTAATTTAATAACTCATTTCTTCTCATTTTCCCACTAGATACCGTTATCAACAAAAAGCTTATTAAACAAAAAACATCCTCTTCAATATCCGATAATTCTGAAGAAACAAAGAAGGTGAAATATAAGAAAGAAATGGTGAACCATAATAAAATAAACAAAGCAGAAGCAGAAGTTTGCAAAAGAAACAGTCAACAAAATTATCTTAAATATTCTGAGGAGAAAAATACTGAAAATACCAAGCAGAATGATTGGCATATTGAATCTGAAACTACTTATAAATCAGTTCTCCTAAATAAGACAGTTGAAGAATCACTGATATATAGGAAGAAATATATATTGTCAAAAGATACGAATACTGCTATTTGTGATAACAGCTCTTCTCCAAGAAAAAATGTGAAAAGTCATAGAAAATCAGGGAAAGAATTGACTTCTGACCTGAATTCTTGGGATACGAAACAAAAAAAAGTGGTAAGCCTTCAGAGTGTTTTGATTTCTGCCTAACACAAAGTGAAAGAAGTTTGATTGCAGCAAATTTAACATATGTAATTCCTTGTTCTTCAGTTCAATGCCTAGACTCTGAGAGTGAGTTCCTCCTCCCACATCTCTCCCTGGTCTCAGCCCTGATAGAACAGTAGTAGGCACATAACACATAAATATGTATAGAAAGAATGAACCTTGCAGTTCCTACCTAGTCTATTTGGATTCCTCCCACTCTGTTGTTTTTAACATGCATATAGAACTATTTGTACCTCTCTAATTTTTACCTTTTTTATAAATGGTTATTTTATATTTTTTTCCTCTGTGACTGTAACCTGTTGCAGAGTAAGGACTATGTTTTATTCAGCATTTGTTTTCTTACATGGCCTAGCACAGCTTTACATACAGCATCTCAAACATTTCTTGGATGAATGTATTTAACCTTGATAAAGTTTGGCAAGAAAAGGGTATAAATATCTTGGAGGAGACTATCCTGCTATAACTTAATTATCCTTATTGGGACCCCCACTTTCTTCTTCAGATTAATCATCTCTGTAGAACATCTACATTTTTGGCTACTTGGCACTATACTTTTTTAGTGCCAAGAAAATTTTACTTTTGTAACAGTTATCATAATCTTTTCTTTTGTCATTGCTGTCATGATGTAGATTAAGAAAACAGTTTTAATTAGAATACAGTTCTACTGTTAATAATGCAATCTACTTTTTTTCCTCTTTCTAAAATCTAGGTTGCATAGGCTTTTATTTTTAATTTATCTTGTACAGTATTGTATCTGAGTAGTTAAATTTGTGTAAAATGTTCATACATTGGGGCATTTCAGTATTCAAATGATATTTAAGAGATAATTTCCGGTTATTGTATATAATTAGACATTATTTAATTTGTCTTTGCCAGTTTCCTTTTTATTTTTTAACCTGCAACTCACCTTTTATGCCTGATTAGGCTGTTTTCTTCTATAACCATATCCTTTTGGTTCCTTTTTTTCTTGGTTCCTTAGTATGTTGTTCTTTTCTCTTTCTAGTCTTGGCTGCTATTTAATTCCCTCAGTCCCAAAGGAAGTGAAGTTGTTTTTGTCCAAACGTAGGTCTGTTCTTCAATTTTAATTTTAAACTGTTTTCTATGGAGTTCAGAATCATTTCACAGAATTTCCTGAGCTAGTCATTGCTTTATGCTGGGAATACAGACACCTGGTCATCTCTTCTCATATGCACTCTGATTTTTTAAAAAATCAACTTCCTGTTTTTAGAAGTTCTCTTCAGTTGTTCATAGGGTCACTCCCTGTATCCTTATGTTTCCTAACAATTGTATACTCTTCTCTAAGGTGGTCATATGTCTGATACTGGTTTTCTATTTATTGGATCAGCCCAGAGAAATAGAACCTATCTAGTTCAATGGTACACATTTTCCAAGCTGGTTCCAATTATACTGGAAGTCCTGAAATCATACACTGTTTTAGAGGAGGTTTTTACTGAGCCAAGTAAACCCTGTCTTTACTTTGATAATCTCAAGAAAGGATAGTAAGTAATGCTACCTATTATATATAAAAACACATGGACTTAAAAATAGTGAAAATAGCAAATTTTATGCTGTGCATATTTTACTACAATTTAAAAAACCTATATCCTGACACCCAGAAAAAAAGAGTAAAATGAGGAGGCCTCATATCTTTAAGAGTATTGTTGGAGTTTTTTTAAACTAAATTATCTAAAATTATGCTGAGAATAATTCTTACTTCGTAGTCCTGTTTTTAAAAAATTAACAGACTTTATTTTTAGAGAAATTTCAGGTTTACAAAAATAAAATGAGTGGAAAGTACAGAGACTTCTCATATGCCTCCTTACCCTATTAACTTGCATTGTGTGGTGCACTTAGAATTGATGAGCTGTTACTGATATGTTATGATTTTTAAAAGTCCATAGTTTGCATTAGGGCTCATTCTGTGTACATTCTGTGTGTTTTGACAAATATGTGAAGTGACATATCTATTACAGCATTATACAGAATAATTTCACTGCCCTAAAATATCCCTGTGCTATTTATTCTTTTAAATAGGAATGCATTACCTCTATAGATTAAGTTGGAAAGAACTGATATCTTGACAATATTGAGCTTTCTATCCATATATGTAGAATGTTTCTCCATTTATTTAGATCTTTGATTTTTTTATCAGCGTTAATGTAGTTTTCCTCATGCATTGTTTCATTGATTTATACCATAGCTACATATTTCACTTTGGAGAGTGCTAGAAAAAATTATATTGTGTCTTTAACTTCAAATTCTGCTTGCTCATTGCTGGTTTATAAGAAAGTGATTGAATTTTCTATATTAACGTTGTATATTGCAACTTTGGTATAATTGCTTATTAGTTGCAGCCATATTTATTGTTGTTGTTTTGGGGATTTTCTACATAAGGTTATCTGTAAACAAAAACAGTTTTATTTCTTCCTTCCCAATCTGTATACCTATTATTTCCTTTCCTTGTCTTGTTTCATTAGCTAGGATTTCCCGGCTATCCTTGCTTTGTTTCTGATTTTAACAGGAAAAGATCTAGTTTTTCTCTATTAAGTGTAATGTTAGCTGTAATTGTTTTTGTAGATGTTCTGTATCAAGTTGAGGAAATTTCCCTTAGAGTATTTACCATGAATGAGTGTTGGATTTTGTCATGCTTTTTGTGCATTTATTGATGTGATGGATTATACATTAATTGATTTTCAGATATTGAATCAGCCTTGCATACCTGGAATACATTCCACTTGGTCATAGTGCATAATTCTTTTTATACATTGTTGGGTTCAATTTGATAATATTTTGTTGAGGATTTTTACATCTGTGTTTATGAGAGATATTGATATGTAAATTTTCTTTTTTGTAATGTCTTTGGTTTTGGTATTAAGGTAATTCTGGCCTCATAGAATGAGTTAGGAAGAATTTCTTCCACTTCCATTTTCTAGATGATTGAGGAGAATTGGTGTAATTTTTCTCAAATGTTTGATAGAATTCAGTGGTGAACCCATCTGGGCCCGGTATTTTGTTTTGGAAGGGTATTAAATACTGATTCAATTTTTAATAGATATAGGCCTATTCACATGATCTTTTTCTCCTTGCAAGAGTTTTGGTAGATTGTGTCTTTCAAGGAATTGGTCCATTTAATATTGCTTATCAAATTTATAGACATGAAGTTCATAATATTTCCTTATTATTTTAATGTCCATGTGATCAATAGTGATTACTCTTTCATTTCTGTTATTAGTAATTTCTTTTTTCTTTTATCTTTCTCAGAAATCTTAAATTTCTCTTTTTTTGTCTCTCCTTAGTTAACCTGGCTAAAATTTTATCAGTCTTTTCAAACAACTGGCTTATTTTTTCTTCAGTTTTTTATTCTTATGGGAAGAAACTTTAAAAAAATTTCTACAGAGCATTTTGCACAGTTCTATAAGTTAAAAGAATTACCCTGAGTTGTTTTAATGCCTAACAAAACCCAAACTTATTAAATATAGGCTGATGCAGAAGTAATTGTGGTTTTGCACATGAATTTTAAATCATTATAACTAGGCTCAAACACATTTTTATTAATCAGAATAGGAACCATTACAATCAACACATTTTTGCCAATGAGAAATAAGTTTGTTTATTCCTGTAGCGTAAAAATCTGTGCTTCAGGACTTGATGAGCTCTTGGTAAAGCATTTTCTGCATCCTGCTGGTGTGAAAGCGTTTTCCCTGCAAAACGTTGAGATGCTTAAAGAAGTGGTAGGCAGTTGGCGAGAGGTTAGGTGAACATAGCAAACGAGGCAAAACTGTAGCCCAATTCGTTCAACTTTTGAACATTGGTTGTACGGTCAGATGTTGTCTTGGAGAAGAATTGGGCTCTTTCTGTTGACCAAATGCTGGCTGCAGGTGTTGCAGTTTTCAGTGCATCTCATTAATTTGCTGACCATACTTCTCAGATGGAATGGTTTCGCCAGGATTCAGAAAGCTGTAGTGGATCAGACTGGCTGCAGACCAGCAAACAGTGACCATGACCTTTTTTTGGTGCAAGTTTGACTTTGGGAAGTGCTTTTGGAGCAGCTTCTAAATGCAGCCACTGAGTTGGTCATTGCCGGTTGTCATATAAAATCCACTTTTCTTCACACATCACAATCTGAAATGGTTTCAGACATCAAGAAATGGTTTGTTGTAGTTGCTTACTTACAATCACAGAAGGCAACACTTCAAAATAATGATCTTTTTTTTTTTTTTTTTTTTACTTTCGGTCAGCTGAGGCACCCACTTACCGAGCTCTTCACCTTTCCCATTTGTTTCAAATGCCAAATGACCATAGACTGGTCAACCTTGAATTCTTTGGCAACTTCTCATGTAGCTTGTAAGGGGATCAGCTTCCATGATTGCTCTCAATTGGTCATTGTCGACTTCCAATGGCTGGCCACTGTGCACCTCATCTTCAGTCTCCTTTACAAAACTTATTGAACCACTACTGCACTGTACGTTCCTTAGCAGTTCCTGGGCCAAATGCATTGTTGTTACAAGTTGTCTCCGCTGCTTTATGACTCATTTTGAACTCAAATAAGAAAATCACTTGAATTTGCTTTTTGTCTAACATCATTTCCATAGTCTAAAATAAATATAAAATAAACAGCAAGTAATATGTCATTAGCAAAATAAAAGAACTGTGCATTAAAATGATGTAACATAACCACATTTATTTAAGAATGTATTCCAATATTAAACAGCAAATTTCAACAATGCTAAAACTACAATTACTTTTGCACTAACCTAATAATTTCTGACCCTTTTATTTTTCTTTATAGGTATAAATAGATCCAGATTTTTCTTAAATTATTTTTTCAGCCTTTATTTTCTTTTGAAGGTTGACTGATAGAGTTTTAAAGTAACTGATAAATTGTTTCAGAGAGAGAAGTCAAAAGGGAAAGGATTTACTGATGCAGCAGAATCCTTGATAAGCCAAATTAATGAGAGATATAAACCAAAAGATGACATAAAGTATACAAGAAAATTAAAGGAGTCTTTGATTGACAGGTATGTTTTTAAATTTTATAAATGTGTATTTTTTTGACAGATACAACTAAATTAGTTTACATAGCTTTAAAAAGGTTAGTTTTAAACATAGGTTCAAATAATGTAATTTTTCAGTGGAAAACACATGGTTATTTTATAAATAGCTGTTTTGAAATTTGTCATTCTAGTGTGTAGTTACATTTTATAAAGTATCAAAATGTATCAATACAACATACCATTTCAGAAATAAATCTTTAGGATATAGATATTGTAGAATAAAGTATTTATTAAATCTAGTAATGCATGAAACTAAATGTATTTAAATACATTGCTTAATGAAATATGAAATGTAAATAAGCTGAAATTAGTTATTTTTATAGTAAATATGTTCTTCAGTCTTTCTGAAGGTTAATTCTTATTATAAAATGTCCATTTATAGTCAGGTTAATTCAAGTTTAAATTAATTCTGGCCTTATATGCCATGAAAAAAATGACTTTAATGGAAGAACCATTCATTTTAAATTGGTACTTCCTGCTGCATTAATGTTTCAGTTTATAATGAACTATTATAGGTACTGTTTCCTATGAAGTTGCAAAAATATTGCTATCACATTTTAGTTAATTATAGCATATTAAATACAGATTTAGTAACCTAAATCTTATATAAGTTTTACCTTATATAAAATGGCTTTTATGAAAAATATTCTGATACTTAATTGCTTTTTAACAGTGGTTTTTCAAACAAATCTGATGTTCAACTCAGTAAGGTAGGTATTATTTATTTAACTTCACTAAACCTATAGTCAAACTTGATATTTGACTATAAACACAAATAGCATAGTAGTAAGGTAGAATTACATTTACTATTTTCAGAATATTGCTAAATGGATCATCATTGCTAGTGGCAAGAATTCCAAATAGCCCTCTAACCTTGTTTTTCAGCAAAAATCTGTCTTTTACACATATGAACCTAATAATTTTACATTCTGGTGCAGTTTTACATTTTGGTTCAGTGTTACCTTATTACCATGCTTTTGTTCTAGCTGATCCCATCTCTCCTGACAATTAGATACTTCTGAAGTCCCAGTTTTGTTAAAAACATTTACTATTCATCCAGGCTTAAAATAATATATTATTATCTTTCATTTTTTTCTTTACAATTAACTTTCTTTGTCCACTTAATATTTCAAGTTTTGAGGTTCAACCTCCATAAGTTCCTCCTGAACCTTCTCTCTCCTGTCTGTGCCAACTCCTATTAGCCTAGTTTCAATTCTAATTTCTAATCTCTGGATTGTATTAATAACAGTTGCCTTTATGTAATTCTCTTTGCTTCTAGAATTTCTCTGTGCTAATCCATTCATTGCATTTAATACCAGCTTTTGTTTTTTTTTTTTGTTTTTTCTTTCTAAAGCACACAGCTTCAATTATGTCATTCATTTGATGAGAAACCTTCTTTGGTCCCTCTTGCTTATTAAGACATAGACTGGCTCAGTAGGCCCTTTAGAAGATTGTCATTTCTTAATATTAGTTTTCTAGACATGTCTTGTTTAATTGAAGAATGACTTGAGGTTATCTGAACTGTCTTTTTATAAGTATTAGTTTATTTTCTTTTTATTTCTGCTTGGGAAAGAACTTCAAACTGAGTCAGTAGGCTCTTCCAGCTTCTTTTCTGATTTTTCAAAATATTCCTCTTTACAAGTCTTGCTTTGGAGTCTACTTTGTTTCTGAAAACTTTCCAAGGTGCCCAACCTCAAAAAACTCAATTGGCAAAAATTCCAAATCTACACAATAGGTTTTTTTTTTTGTTTTTTTTGGTACCATTTTTAAAAAAATATTTTATTCATTATTGCAGGGGTTCCTCCCTTACACACAATTACTTAGACTGTAACTATTTTTAATCATTTTTGTATGTTCTGTAACACCTTTGCTTACTTTTGCATATCCTTTTTAACAACTTTGCTCATTTTTACCTATTCTGTAACACCTAATACCCACTGTCACACCAAATATGGTGAACATATCTAAACACTGGTAAAAATCTATTGGAAAGGGTAAGTCAAATAAGTGATTACAGGGATGAGAGATAAACTTTTTGGAATAATGCAAACAATTCTCTATAAAATAGTCAAAAGAAATAATCAAATGGAAGATGAATCAAAAATTAAAATGAATATTTGAGGTTTTAATATTTCTGACTTTAATATTGTTAGTCTTTTAATTCTGATTAGTAACCAATTAGTGATACTGTTTGTGTATTTGATCATAAATTTCTTTAACATTATAATTATTTATAAAATTCTGCTTAACTTCTTTGTGATCTGTTTGAATATATTTTGAGCTATGTTATATTAATAATCTTACACACATTTTTTCCTAATAATACTAGTTAATTGGTACCTTTTGACTCTTTCACATGAGATTTTAAGTAAAGCTTAGCCTCTCCAAAATTTTTCTATATAAGAGTTTAAGGGAAATGAGAGTCTGAAACAAAGTAGAAATATGCTTGTTTTGTGATTCTGCATCACTAAAATTTATCTTGTGGAAAATTAGTAAAGATGTCGTTTATATACAACGGTGTCAGTAAAAAGATTATAAGGATTTTATATTTTATATTAGATTTATGATACTTTATTATGTTTTTAGTCATTATTTGTCTTTAATATTTTAAAAGTACAGGTGTTTAATATTATATATATTTAAAGTATATAACATGATATAGTGAAATGATTACTATAGTCAAATTAATATATCCATCATCTCACATAGTTAACCTTTTTTGTGTTTGTGGCAAGAGCACCTAAAATCTACTCTGTTAGCAAATATCCCAAAGTACAATATAATATTAATTTTAGACCTCATGTTCTACATTAGATCTCTAGACTTACACATCTTACATCCCACAACTTTGTGTCTTTTGACCTACATCTCCCTATTTCCTTCTTCCTTCCTTGCTCGGATAAACCACTGTTTTGTTCTCTGTTTCTATGGATTTTACTTTTTTTTTTTTTTCCGCTTCCACATATGAGATCATGTGGTATTTTTCTTTCTGTGTCTGGCTATTTCACTTAGCATAATGTTCTCTAGGTTCATCCATGTTGTGAAAAATGGCAGGATATCCTATTTTTAAGGCTGAATAATATCATCCATTGTATATATGTATATGCCATGATTCCCTTATCCGTCATCTGTTGACAAACACTTAGGTTGTTTCCATGTCTTGGTTACTGTGAATAATGCTGCAGTGAATATAGGAGTGCAGATATCTTTAGGAGATGGTGATTTCTTTTCTTTAGGGTATGTTTTTATTCAGTTTACATTAAGGAAAATGTTACAAATGCAAGGTTTATATGAGTGGAAGCACAACTGGAAAATAATGTAATTGTACATGTTATTTGTTTGCCACATACAGTAATATGTAGGTTTTAATGGCTTTATGTAAACATCTTTTGTATTTAGGAAAAGGTTCAGAAAAAAAGTTACAGAAAACTGAAGACTACTTTTGTTAATGTTACTTCTGAATGCCCATCGTAAGTAATTTTTCATCTTTTTCATATTTGAATAGACTAAATGCATTCATTTTACAATAGAGTTATATTTCTCTTCATTTTCACAGGAATGATGTTTACAATTTTAGTTTGAATGGAGCTGATGAACCTGTTATAAAACTTGGAGTAAGCTAGAAATCATTGGTTATTTTATATTTAGTTACTAGTTATCTTATATTTACTATGCAATTACTAGAGTATATTTTTTGATGTACATTCTCTTGTATACTTTAAAATGTTTTAAATATGTAACAATTGGATATTTAAATTTTTTCAAATCTTTAGAAAATATGACAGAAACAAATAATTTAGGGGGTAGAAGGACTTAAAACTTCTATCAAGAAAATCACTTTTCTTAGTTATGCAACAAATTTAAAACAAATACTCCTTTTTAGTATAATTTATTTTATTAGCTTTCTTCTTAAGTAAAAATTTTATAGGAAACTTAATTTTATTGTCGAACCTTATTATTCTGTGAAACAAACTAGACTTTGTTTCTTTTTTGTTTACCTTATTTTGACATTAAGAATTCTTTTTTTTTAATGTTTATTCACAATATAGATCCAAGAATTTCAAGCCACAACTAGAGAAGCCTGCGTCGATAATTCAATAAAATTGTAGGTGTTTTTTTTTTTATAATTAGATAGGTCAGATTAAAATATACTTATCTTCATCTTTGTTTTTCTGTTAAATATCACTTCCCAGTCTTTCTGACAGTTTTTAACCTATGAGAAGAGTGAATAAAAATGCTACTGTCATGATTACTACCATTATGATTCTGTTACTTCAGAATTTACTTTTAACATTAATATGCAGGTTATCCACATTTTAAATATTAGTTGTGTATCTTAGATCATAAAGCTTAAAAGACTTAATAGTTCTTTAATGCAACCTCATAATTTTATAACTGAGGTCAGAGAGAGTAAGTGGCTTGGCTAATACTTCACTAATATAGCTAATTAGTGAAAGAGTTAAGGTTGAAACTTAGGTCTCATTGTCCAATGCATGCTAGCTTAAAACAAATAAGGGGTATTTTAAAATTAATACATATTTTTGTTTAAGGGTGAGTTTAAGGAATCATGATGAACTTGAACCTTCTCCCAAAACAAAAGATAAAAGAGTAAGTGGATAATATCTTTTATGTCAATTAAAAATAGCATTTCTTTTAATAAGTTTTTTAGGATAGATAGCTGTTCCTTATTTTTTTTAATTTTTTAAAATTTTTTTATTTCAGCATATTACAGGGGTACAAATGTTTAGGTGACATATATTGCCTTTGCCCCACTCAAGTCAGAGCTTCAAGCGTGTTCATCCCCCAGATGGTGTGCACTGCACCCGATAGGTGTGAATATACCCGTCCCCTCATCCCCACTCCCACCTGCCTGACACCCAATGAATGTTACTGTATGGGCACATAAGTGTTGATCAGTTAATACCAATTTGATGGTGAGTGCATGTGGTTCTTGTTTTTCTATTCTTGTGATACTTCACTTAGTAGTTTTTAATGTCAAATATTATCAAAGAACTGGAAAAGAGTAACATTTTGATTTTTTTATTCCTCTGAGATTATCCATGTTCCCATTATGAATTTTCTTATGTTTTTTGAGCTGTTTCTAACCATCTAAAAATAGAAGATATGACGACTTTAGTTATTTTCTTTGACAGTATTAGGTTATTTCTCTATGGAAATAAGCTGTTTTGATTTAAATTTTAATTAGGAACACCAACACCAAAATACATATCTCATTATCTGATCTGGATTTCTGAGTGACTTTCTTGGATAGATCCTTAATATCATTAGATTAGTATGTTAAAAAATGAGAAGTTTGTTTTCCTGGTTTTCTGGGCTTAACTTGCATGACATAGAATGAGATATATTTCTTCATCTATTTTAAAGATCTTTTTTCCCTAGATTATAACAAATCATAAAAAGAAAAATGTCTTTAGTGATACTGAAACAGAATACAGATGTGATGACAGCAAGACTGATATTAGCTGGCTAAGAGAATCGAAATCAAAACCACAGCTAATAGACTATAGCAGAAATAAAAATGTGAAGAAACATAAAAGTGGGAAATCAAGTAAGAAATTACTTTTAAGAGAAATGTTGCAAATGATTTTACCCTTTCAATTATATAAAATGCTTTATTGGTTGGTAAGTATGTGTTTGTAGACTCTTTTTAACTATATACCCTAATGGATAGGACAAAACATTACAATGGTTATGATTTTTGTTTTATTATTTAGGTAATATGGTTACATTCAAATTACTTTTCTTTTTTAATGGAACCTTTGGGACACAAAATATGATTTATCATAATCCTTGGCTCGTGACGATCTCACCATATGTCTACTTACAGCCCACTATTATTCAGTTATTTAGCTAATTAGTTATTGTGAATAGTGTACTAAATACTCTTGAGCCCAACACCCTTAAACAAAACAAAAGCTTGGACCTTAACACTAACCTATATCGATTTACATTTATTAATATATATGTTTTCATTTCTTAACATCCTATCTGCCTGCTGCACACAATACACATAACTTTTTAGGAATTTATATAGATGGGATATATCAAAAGAAAAACAATTTTCTTGCAGAATTTTTTTTTTTTTTTGCCTAAGTCTTTCAGACACACCCAGATTGTGGTCCTCCTTTCTCTTTGTGATAGTGAATCTCTTAAGGTAGTTGTATAAGACTTTGAGGTATAAGTTTTGTCTAAAGATAATCATTTTCATAGCTGAATATCAATTTCAATGTTTGATAAAACAAAGATTTTAATATATTCTGTTTTCAGAAGAGGACTTAAGATAAATGCTATGCTTTTCAATTAAAGGTATATTTATTTCAAGGGAATCAGCTTTTTTTATTTCAGAATAAAAATAACAGTAGTGACCTATGTGTGTTGGGGGGTGGGTGATAGTGGTAATGGTTTAAAGAGAAGTAAAAATAGAGAGATGGAAGTGAATTTTGCAATATGTTTAGAAATGAGGCTGAATTGTCAAAACAAGTGAGAGGTCAACCAGATACATAATAAAGAAAAAGCAGGATTTTTATATATAAAAGGGACGGAAGGATGAAAGAGCATCATATATTCAGGGAATGCCATGTTGGGGTAGCTGGAAGGGAACATAGATCATGTTTGTGGGAAAGTAGTGAAAACTGAGGTTGGATTTGGTCATAGAATCTGGACCTGGAAGCAGTTTATTACAATCCAAGGAGAAACTCAATAAGATTCACATGCCCTGAGGTGGTTTTACAGTCCCAGGGGTAAGATGTGCAAATAAAGACATTTGCATAATAGCATAAAGTAGAAGACTGGAGATCTTAGGGAGACATTAAAGGTTAGAATACTGTAATTAGTAAATACTTATAAAATTAAATTTCTGTGTGGATTATTTTGTTTGAATGGCTGAATGACAACAAGTTAATATATATGAGCTGACTTATTGCCAGTATTAGAGAACCTTTCTTCCAAAAAAGCTTTGCTTCCTTGGCTTGGATAATCTTATTTCTTAAGCTTCAAAGACTATTTAGAAAGATGACATTGTACTTGGAAGGCAAAAAAGGGAAGTGAGACTAAAGCGACTATGAATAATATGGATAAATCTTAGAAACATAACAATGTATAGAAAATAAAGCAAATAGAATATTATATAGGACGTGATATTTCATAAAGCTAATTGTTTAGAGGTACATATTAATGCCTGTGATACTTTTTTTTTTTTTTTTTTTTTTTTTTTTTTGAGACAGAGTCTCCCTTTGTTGTCCAGGCTAGAGTGAGTGCCGTGGCGTCAGCCTAGCTCACAGCAACCTCAAACTCCTGGGCTCGAGCGATCCTTCTGCCTCAGCCTCCCGAGTAGCTGGGACTACAGGCATGCGCCACCATGCCTGGCTAATTTTTTATATATATATCAATTGGCCAATTAATTTCTTTCTATTTATAGTAGAGACGGGGTCTCGCTCTTGCTCAGGCTGGTTTTGAACTCCTGACCTTGAGCAATCCGCCCGCCTCGGCCTCCCAAGAGCTAGGATTACAGGCGTGAGCCACAGCGCCCGGCCGATACTTTTTTTTTTAAAGCAAGTGAATGAGAAATGCAGATCAGGATAGTGATTACGTTTTAGCAGAGGGTATAGGGAGGATGGTATAAGAGAATGTAAGTAGATTCAGCATTTTCATAATCTAGTTCTTACACTGAGTGGTCAATTCATGGGTGTTTATAACTTATGTTACATGTTCTCTTATATGTTTAAAAAGTTTTGTTATATAAAATAAAGGAGAATGGAAATTGGCAATTCATATCATACCAAAAAGTAAAAGTAACCAATTATTGAAATTGAAATTTTTGAATGAATTTAAAGATCTTTTTTTTTTTAATCAGTGGTGTGGTACAGTCAAACTACAAAATTCTGGAGAAGGGAAAGCTTACAAAGCAGCTTTTTGTGAGGCCAAATTCTTTAGAGGAAGATCTGAGAATATTAGGTTAGGGGAGGGGCTTTTAGCCACATGGAAGGAGGTTCATTTAATGCTAACAAAAGTACTTTTATTTTTTTTAAAAAAAGATGTACTTATTGTTTTTTAATTTATATATGCAGAAATGTTCTAATAAATTTAATACCAATTCTTACCTATTTGAAAAGTATAACCCTATTTTTTTAAAATTGCAGGACCATCTTTGGAAAAGAGGCAGCCAAGATCTAAAATGGTAAACTAAGAAGTTGTGTTCAAACATCCTTTAAAATTATTTGTCATATAAAAATAATTTATTTCCTAATTTTATCCTTGTTATCAGTTTTCCATAATTATTCCTGCCTTTGCACACTTCTCCTGTCTTCTGTTTTTTTAATCCCATTGGTCATGTTTTAAGTCTTCTTTATTCTGTGGTTTTTAAGTATTTTTGATCTTTTACTTTAGCTAAATAATATATATCAGGCCTCTCAGGGATTTAATGGTAGGGTGGTAAAGAAGATAGTTGTAGGCCAGGCATGGTGGCTCATGCCTATAATCCTAGCACTCTGGGAGGCTGAGGCGGGTGGATTGCTCGAGGTCAGGAGTTCGAAACCAGCTCTGAGCAAGAGCGAGACCTTGTCTCTACTATAAATAGAAAGAAATTAATTGGTCAACTAATATATATAGAAAAAAATTAGCCGGGCATGGTGGTGCATGCCTCTGTAGTCCCAGCTACTCGGGAGGCTGAGGCAGGAAGATCGCTTGAGCCCAGGAGTTTGAGGTTGCTGTGAGCTAGGCTGATGCCACGGCACTCACTCTAGCCTGGGCAGCAAAGTGAGACTCTGTCTCAAAAAAAAAAAGAAGAAGAAGAAGATAGTTGTAATGAGAAGATAAAATCCAGTTATTTAAAAAATATTAATCAGGAATTTTTTTATCCTACATGTCTTGTCACAGAGCCAATCTTACAGCAAACAGCTTATACCTCAAATACTGATCTAACAATATTTAGGCATTTTTCTCCCAAAGACACCCACTAAAAACATCACCAAAAAGGTTGACAACACAGTTCCAGATGCGAGAACTAGACTTCCACGAAGAGCAGCAAAAACCAAAAAAAATTATAAAGATCTCTCAAATTCAGAATCGGAGAGTGAACAAGATTTTTCACATTCATTTAAAGAGAAATTGGTAGTAAAGGTAAATAGATAAAATTCAGATTAATTTTTTCTAAAAGCATCTAAAAATACTAAATATGTTTTTGTAAAAATGTCATATTTGTTGGGGATGAGTGTTTACTTAATGAATGCAATGTGCTAGAAGCTCTAACGCGGGGGGGGGGAAAGGGGTGGCAAGGGCAATATGTGTAACCTTAATAATATTTGTAACCCCATAATATGATGAAATAAAAAAGAGGACAAAAACGATTTGGCCTCTATATGTGAAAACGTATATAAATCTAAAAATTGATCCTTAAGAATTATAATACTACATTTTGTAATAAGTTGGCTTTAGTGTTATAGAACAGATATCTGACTCCAATAAAATTATAACTTTAAGATAGTATCTTTGAAAGAGAAATACTTGATCTTTTCAAAATTATATTTCAATAGCCTGTTGAGATTCTCTCTCTTGAATGAAAACAAAAATTTTGGTGTCTGAGGTTCTTCCCATACCCTGCCTCACTTGTGCCTATCCCTGACTTATGTCGCATAATGTTCAGACACATTGCCAGCCACCTGTGTTGTAGCCTTAATGGCTTGTTAAGCTTTTTTAAACAAGAAAATAGTACTTACAAAGTGCTTAATGTACCAGCTGTTATATTTTAAACACTTTATATATTTAACTTCTTAAGATCTCATAAGTACTATAGGTAATTACCATAGGCTATTACTGTCATCCTGTCTTAAAAATGAGAAAATTGAGGCTCAGAGAAAAAGAACTTGTCCAAGTTTATACAGCTAGGAAGCAGTAGAACTAGGATTTGAACCTAGAGAGTCTTGCACTGAAGGTAGGTTTCTGATCACTATGCTATGCTGGTTTTAATTCATCTTCCTTTGTTTGTAACCCTGTTATCTCTTACCTAGAAGACTTTAAGGACTTGATAACTTATCTCCACATTTTCTAGCACTTTGTTCTTTAATTTACCATACATATAGTCAGATAAGTCTTCCCCAAACCACCTCTCATCCCATCCCTCTTCAAAATAACAACCCTGAAAATATCTCCTTTGTCAGACATTAAAAGCATCAAAATATTTTCCATGTTTATTTCCACTCTTCCCCCTGAGAATTACAATAGTCAAAAAGTATAACTTGTGACTCCCAAATAGGTCTTGTGTTTCTCAACTCCCTTTGTTCTTGTCAACAGTCTTCCTTATTCCCAATATGCCTTCCCCTCACTACCTTCTTTCACAGACTCTCAGTATCTTGAGTGTCATGAAATCTAGGAATTCTTCCTAGTTGCTCTAAACTGGCTATAATCTTCTTCGAACCCTTGTATCATTTTATTTGTATCTCTTACAGTATTTATTATAGTCTTATTAGATTTTCATGTGAATTTGTCTTGCACCATCTAGTATATTAGAAAGTCTTTCACTGCTCATATCTAGTCCTTGTTATGCCTGTATGTAATAATATATTTAATAAATATTTGAATATAATTTAATTAGATTGTTGTATGTGTCCAAGTATAAATACTTGTATTTGAGTATAATTTGAAGGTTGTTAATACATTTAGGAGGAGAATATCCATTCCAGAACCAAAACCATAAAGCTTCCAAGAAAAAACCAGAAAGTCATCTCAGCTAAAACACAAAAAGAACTACCAAAAGAATGGGAAAACTCATCTCTAGTAAAAGATACTATGCAAGATAATTGCCTTGACTTATCTCCTCTATCTGGAAGTCCATCATCTATAGAAGTAATGAGATGTCAGTATCATTTCATTTTTCCTTTACTTGAATATTCAATGCTTTCCTACTATGTGAAAATACAATTTGAAGACTAATCATGAGGGGTGAATTTAAGATTATAGGTAGCTGATTAATTAACGTTAGTAACTTGGTTTTTGCTAACTTGGGAACAATGTTACTTAGGATACTGAAGTTTTTCATGTTAGTTACAGATCAAATACTTTAATATGGAAAATATTTAATCTGTATTCACAAATTATAATGTGAAAGCTCAAATGCTTAATTTTAATATGTGCTTTTAGTTCAAAGTATATTTAATAACAAGATTTATGGGGATTTCTATTTTTTCCTATTGACATTTCATTGACAAAGTCCAAAGAATAGCATGATTCTGAAACAATTGAGATTTTGCTTTCAATTTAAAACAATTGGTAAGGAAAAATTAATATTCTTTGGAGCTCTGGCATGTGTATAGCATTCTAGTATAGAAATCATAAGAGTAAGTTTGTACTCTTTGTATCATTTTCAGTTCCTTATAAGGATATTTTAAAACATTTCTAAATGTTAATTCAGTTAAAATTAAAGATTTAAATCAGTTAATCCACTTCCTCTAAAATAGGTATTGTGTTCTCTTAGTTTCATAATGCTCAGGACCACTGTCACTTCAGATAAGCACATACTCTCAAGACAGATGTACATGCCCTGATTTGTTCTGAAAACTGAGTTCATTTTATATTAATGTTAAGACTTATGTCAGCAATGAATTTCCTGTTTTTAAAATAATGGATTTAGACCAGATGATTTCCCAAGCCTTTTCCAGTCATTAAATTCTGTGACTTTAATATATAACACTATTGGCTATGATGTAAAAATATTCAAGATAATACTTAAGTTGATCACTGTATTTTAGGTCATACTGTAGATATTTTTGGTTGAAATGTTTTGAAAGTTCTTATGGCTACAAATACATTTTAAATTCAGCCATTATTTTTCAAAGCCATATTTTAAACATAATTTGGTCTTAATTTATTGAAAGTTTTTCCTTTTCAAATACAGCTAAGATTTGAGGATTTGATAGCATGATTAAATTCTAAGAATATAATGATTTATTTCTAAAGCAGATATCAGTGATAACACCTGTCACCTGTTTTTTTTTGTTTTGTTTTGTTTTGTGTGTGTGTGTGTGTGTGTCGGGGTACAATGTAGGTAAAGAGAAAATAACAGAAAAGGATTTTACTCAGGAGTATGACTGTACGACAAAATCTATATCACCTTATCTAAAAACTTCATCACCTGAATCCTTAAACAGTAACAGTGGAGTTGGAGGTCCAATAAAGTCACCCAAAAACAATGATAAAAACTTACTATGTGCCAGTGAACATTGCTCACTAATTTCACAACCACTCGTTTTGGTAAGAATGTATATATTTTTTTCCTTCATCAGTTATATCTGAAGGTGGTAAATCGTTTCTCTATAATCTTAAATATACATTGCTTGTCTACTTAAGATTTGGCGTTTGACCTAGAAATTGGGGGGGCAAGGACCTAATGACAGGTAAGATACAGTTCCCACCTGCAGTGAACTTAATAGACTTATATGTAGCTGTACTGGATGAAGAATATGGTAGCATGAATATAGTAGTCCTCCCCTTATCTGTGGTCACTTTCCAAGGTTTCAGTTACCCACAGTTAACTGTAGTCTGGGAATATTACGTGGAAAATTCCAGAAATAAACTTTGTAAGTTTTAGATTGCATGCTATTGAAAGGTGACATGAAATCTCATGCCATCAGCTCCATTCCACTTGGGACACGAATCATCTTTGTCCACTGTATCCATGCTGTAGATGCTACCTGCCTGTTAGTTACATAGCAGCTGTCTCTGTTGTCAGACTGTCAAGGTATATCACAGTGCTTGTGTTTAAGTCATCCTTACTTTACTCAATAAGGGGCCTAACGTGAAAGAGTAGTGATGCTGGCAATTTGGATATGCCAGAGAGAAGCTATAAAGTGCTTCCTGTAAGTGAAAAGTTGGAAGTTCTCTACTTAATAAAGAAAAAAAATGGTATGCTGAGGTTGCTAAGATGTATGGTAAGAATGAATCTTCTATCTATGAAATTGTGAAGAAGGAAAACAATTTATGCATAGTGAATATAGGGTTTGGTACTGTCTTGGTTTCGGGGGGCCTACTGTATTTTATTAAGAAATGGTACATACAACTCCATATATGAAAGGAATGAAGAATTTTTTAAATATCATATTTAATTTTTATACTCATACAATTTATGTTAGTTTTGAACTTCCTTATAAAAATATAAAACAAATACAATAATTACACTGTTTTCAGCCAATTTCCTGTCAATTTACCTTATCAACTTATAAGAAGTAGGTGACTTATTAAACTTATTAAAAGTAGGTGACTTTGAATTATGGTGAAATCTAAAAAAGTACCTGTGTTGTAGGATTAAGTCTATTCAAATCTAGAAAACATGTAGTTTTGATGTTTAGACAAATTTAGGTAGTACCTCTTTGGAAGTGATCATTCCTATCACAGAACCCCTATTTGCACTCTGTATGGTAGTCCCCCCCTTATCCTTGAGGGATATGTTCCAAGACCCCCAGTGGAAGTCTAAAACCAAAGATATTACTGAAATATCTATGTACAGGGTATCCCCCAAATCGCCATACATAGGGAAAATGGGAAATTGTAGCTAAATGTACCTTTATTTACAAAATAATCATTATAAAATATTATAACATTTTTCCTTTGGAGACTTTTGGGACAACCTGTACTATGATTTTTTTCCCTATACGTATACATACATACATATATCTGTGATAAAGTTTAATTTATAAATTAGGCACAGTTAAGAGATGAACAACAATAAAACAGAACGACTATAACAATATACTTATAACATCACTACTCTTGCTCTTTGGGGCCATTATTAAGTAAAATAAGGGCTACTTGAACACAAGCACTGTGATACCTCAACAGTCAATCTGATCAAGAAGGCTACTAAGTGAGGAACAGGCAAGTAACATACACAGTGTGGATATGCCGGACAAAGGGAGGATTCATATCTGGGTTGAACAGAGTGGGATAGTGAGGGATTTCATCATACTAAGAATGGCACACAATTTAAAACTTAAGGATTGTTAATTTCTGGAATTTTTTATTTAGTATTTTTGGGCTGTGGTCAACTGTGGGTAACTGAAACCTTGGAAAGTGAAACTGCAAATAAGTGGGGGACTACTATATGTCAAACAGATAAAAATGGAACTACATTGTTTAAAGCAGAAACAGGAGGTCTGAACCCTAGCCTTCCTCCCAAATAACCCTCCCAGCGGTACCTTTGTAAGACTTGAATTTCTACAGACCACAGTTTGAAAACCAGTTTCACACTAGACTGTCATCCTTTGGTCCCTTGTCAATATCATTGGCCCTCTATATCTGTGGGTTCTGAATACATGGATTCAACCATTTGTGGGCCAAAAATATATTTTTAAAAAACTGTCTATATTGAAAATGTACAGACTTTTTTCTTATTCCCTAAACAATGTAGTATAGCAACTATTTGAAAAGTATTTACATTGTATTAGGTATTACAAGTAATCTAGAAATTTAGGAGGATGTGCAGAGGTTATATGCAAATACATCATTATATCAGGGACTTAGGCACTCACTGAATTTGTTGTTCAGTGAAGGGCCTAGAACCAAACCAAACCCCTAGGGATACTGAGGGATGACCGTATGTATTGCTATGTTACCTTTAGTTTCTCTGTATCCTTAATGCCTTCAGTATCCCACTTAGCTAATCTCCAAACCAAGGTAATCCCCACCCACCTTCTTTGATGCTACTGTGATAGATGAAATTTTAATTTAATAATCACATATTTATCAGCTGGCCACTCACCCATGAGGCATTTTTTTCCCATTTACTATTTCTCCCTCTTAATAAAAAGTTAAAAATTTACTTCGTAAAGTAGTTGGACCAGCTTACACTCTCAACAGTGCTATGTAATAGTGTTCATTTATCCACAGTTTTAACTAACTGGGTGTTATGTTTTTGTTTTTGCCTCTGGTTAAGTGTAAAGTTCTATATTAAATTTGCATTTTCCTGACTAACTCCATTTTGTGAATTGCCTTTTGTTTTCTCATTTTTAAATAGCATTTTTTTATTATAAATATGTATGAGTTCTTAATATATTCTGGTTATTCTTTGGTTGTGTACAATACAAACATTTTTTCTAATATGTATCTTGTCCTTTCATTTAGTTAATTCCAAAACTTCCATGTGACAAAAGATATGATATGATAAAATTTACCAATCATTTGGATTATTCAAGAAATGCTTCCCTAAGCTATAAAAATATTTTCCCTTCATGTAAAAATGTTAGTTTTGATCTTTAGGTTTTCAGTCTCGCTGGGCTTTTTTTTTTTTTTTTTTTGCATATGTATAGTGAATTAGTGCAACATCATGAGTAGTCATAACCTTGGTGTACCACATGGGTCTGGGTATTAGGCACTATTCCATTTTACTGTTTGTCTCTGAGCTAATACCACATTGCTTCAATTAATGTAGTATTATACTTTCAGGATGTTTTGCATACCCCTATTCCTCAAAATTCTTTTGGCCCTTTACTCATCCATATAAATTTTGGCATTAGTTTATCTGAGGAGGAATTACCATTTCTCAATATTAATATTGATCTTTCTCATTTACATATTTCTCTACCTTTTGGTCTTATTTCCTATAAAGTTGTGCCAAATCCTCCACAAAAGAAATTATGCTTCTTGTTAGATTTACCTGCTAAGTATGGTACTGGTTTTTTATTTGCTCTACATAAAAAAAAAAAAAAAAACACCAAAATACCTTTTTAAAGATAACACTTTGAGATTTTTAATTTTTATTTAGAAAACTATCACCCAGCAGCTTTGCTGAATTCTATCATAATTAACTGTCATTCATGATAATTGGAACAGAAAATTCAAAAATTCTTCTGTTCTTGTTAAGGTGACTTCAACTTCTGGAGCATAGAAGTTGCACTAGCAGGCATCTTTATCCAGAGTTTTTGGTAGCTACTTGACCTTAAATTAATGTTCTGCTTGCAAAGGGCCTTTTATTCCTTTTAATTATAAATGGCTGCTGAATTTTAACAGTGAATTATTCCCTAAAAATTTAAATAGTTTTGGCTTACTGTTCCTTATTTTGTTCAACTGTTTAAATTTTTTTAAAAAATTTAATAAAATTGGCTTTAAATAATTTTCTAACTTCCTTTGGGTTTCTGTATGTTCTGTTAATTCATAGCCCAGCCATACTCCAACTAAGAATAATACTGTTGTGAACAGAAAAAATATAAATTCTTTGGTACTTACACAAGAAGCACAAAATTCTAACAGCTATTCAGATGTAAGCAGTTACAGTTCAGAAAAACGGTTTCTGGAAGTTGAATCTCCAAATATCAATGAAAATCATATACAAAGCAAAAGAAAGGTAAGTATGATTACTGTAACTTTCAAATATTCTTTCAACTTAAGATGGTTTATAATTTGGTTCTTCTGGTTTCATGAATATATAGGAATTTGGTTGAGCTTCTTGGCACTATAAAAGTCTATCCGTCTGACAAATATATTTTAATAACCTGTTAAATATATTATAGAAGATCACAACAGAATTTTACAACTTGGAGTAGGTTGCGATTTGAGCTAGACCTAAGTGGATGGATATATACAGATTAAGTGAAGAGAGAACTATAACTTACTAAGAAAAAAAAAAATCCCTGTGTATCCAAATAGAACATAAGGTTAGATGTAAAAAATGTAGCTTGAAAGAAGAATTTAGTTTTCTGCAGCTCCCTATTTCAAGAAATTAAAATCCTAATGAAGAATTGAAATTTAGGAATAGTCAAAAAAAAGTGAAACTAAAGAATTTTTTTAAATTTTTATTTCAGAATATTACAGGAGTATATGAACATTTGGTTACATAAATTGCTTTTGTACTATATGAGTCAAAGTTATAACTATGCCTATCACCCAGGTAGTGTGCACTGTACCCATTAGGTGTGAATTTCCCCATCCCTTCCTTCCTCTTCCCACCCCCTTGATTTCTGATGTGATATTTCTATATGTGGAGATAAGTGTTGAATGATTAGTTCTAATTTACTGGTCAGTACATGTGGTTTGTTTTTCCATTCTTGTGGGACTTCACTTAGAAGAATGGTCTCCAGTTTCATCCAGGTTAACATAGGAGGTATTGAACCATTTTTTTAATATTGAGGTCAACATGGAATCTAGATTAATAATACATTAGTATTAGAGATGAAAAGGACAAAACAATCTGAAAAAAAGAATTGATAGCAATTGAAATTTACTGGCCTTAGGATATGAGAACGATGGTCAAAGGTGAATCCAAAAATACTTACAGTATTTCTTTTCTAATATATATTTTAGGAAAGCCATTCACCATCTCCATTATCCATGTGTAGTGAAAGAAGAGAGAATACATGGTTTGACATGCCCCCCTGTAACACTACTCATGTATCAGGTTTGAAGCCATAGCTTTGCTTTTTAAAGTTACTAGTTACTGAAATACTATGACATTTCATTTAAAGGAATTATGTATTGTAAGTCATACTATTATTTAATGTCAAAAAAAAATTAAACTAGGTAGAATTTAAGGCACAATTGCCTATAACGTTGCAAACCATGGAAAACAGTTTTTAAAATAAAAGCAAGAAAATATTAGGTATTTTACTCAAAATTGTAGCACTGCTAATTTTCTGTAACTGTCTTAAGGCCTCACTCGACATCTTAGTTGCAAACGAAGGTATGTAGAAGATAATCTAAGTAATTCTGATGAAGTAGAAATGGAAGAGAAAGAAGAAAAGAGAGCAAACTTTCTTCCCCCCAAAATGTGTAAGACTGAAGATGCAGATCATCACACATACAAAAGTAGGTAGATCAAAAGGCTGCGTCAAAAGGCAATTATTTGGAAGGTAGCATCTTAGATTTTGAATGACTCCATCCACAAAACAGAATTCTTTGTAAAGACAACTTCAGATAAAGCATCATCTGTTTGGGACTTATCAGAAAGTTCACTTTATATGAATAATGTTGTAGTAAGGGTCTTCTGTATTTGTAGATCTCCCCTATCATTCTGTCACTTATTACCACATTTAAGTTTTACTAAGAGTATAAATTTACTGATGTGTTATCATGTCACTAAATACTTGTGTTAATAACATAGTAGTTGATAGCAGTGAAATCCAAATATGCTTGTTTAAAGTTGTCATTTCTGCCTTAATAGATATGCTAAAAGTTTTTTATAAACAGAATAATTTAATTTTTAAATTAAAACAGGTCTGCTGTTAATTTCATGATCCTTAGATTACACATAGAATCTGAAAATAAGATAGATTTTGGTTTTCAGCCTAATAAGGCTAAATTTGTAATATTGCATATTTTAACTATAGCTGATTATCTTTATTTTTTAGCATCTGAAAGTATATCTCCATTATCAACAAATGACTTTTCTATTCCTGGGGAGAACTGGGACAGTGAATTTTCAGGTGTAGGGATGATTTGTGAGAAGCTCAATTCAGAATGTAGGAAGAAGATTCATGTGAGTTATTCTTTAAATTATGATTTATACCCAATAATAATATGCCACAGTTTCTACTAGAGTATTGGATTGTTTGATCCTTTGGCAATTAAAACACCCATTCATGAATCCAACTTTCCTCATATGTGAAAGATTGGAATAATTAAGTAAATAACATTATCTCATGAGCAGTTTGTCTTCTAAAATCTGTACATTATCCATTATTCCTTCTTTTGTCATTAGTTCTCTTTTGTCTTTCATTTTCTTTTCATGCCTCATCGTTTTTTAGACATTTTCTTATCTTACAGAGGTCACCATTAGTGAGAGTAGTGTAATACATTAATAGTCTAAAGGATGAGCAACTGCAGTCAGTGAAATCCTGTATCACTTTGTTCTGCTAATAGTACTGTACTTACGGATTCTTAGTTTGAAGCTCCAATGAGATGATGAATGCAAAAATGCTTTTTAAAACAATCTTTAGTTATTAGTAATATATTTTTTCTACCTAACTCTTTCTTGTGTATTTGGAAGTTATTTTATGCTTTTTTGAATAAAAGATATTTTTCAGCACAGGTTATTAGCCCCATTTCTTGCTTGCCTTTCTCTAATTCAGGAGTAAAATCTGAAACTATTTAAAGTTCTGTATGTTTACTTTGATTTTATTTGCCTAAGGTCAAACTAATCTAAATAGAGAAGCCCTGATTTATATTTTCTGTTATGTACCTGTGGCTAGATGTGAATATGTATTTGTAAAAATAATTCTGAGTGTGACTTTTATTTTGTGTGTGTTTTTTTTTTTGGAGACAGAGTCTCGCTTTGTTGCCCTGGCTAGAGTGAGTGCCATGGCGTCAGCCTAGCTCACAGCAACCTCAATCTCCTGGGCTCAAGCAATCCTGCTGCCTCAGCCTCCCAAGTAGCTGGGACTACAGGCATGCGCCACCATGCCCGGCTAATTTTTTTTTGTGTGTGTATATATATATACATACATACATATATATATGTATATATATATTAGTTGGCCAATTAATTTCTTTCTATTTATAGTAGAGATGGGGTCTCGCTCTTGCTCGGGCTGGTTTCGAACTCCTGACCTCAAGCAATCCGCCCACCTCGGCCTCCCAGAGTGCTAGAATTACAGGCGTGAGCCACCACGCCCGGCCTATTTTGTGTTTTTAAAGAGAATTTATAATCATTAGCATTTTTGTAAATACTATAGAATGTGGTAGTTTTTTGAAAACAATTAACAATTACTAATGGGATTAGACACTGCTCTCACTTAACTTATTAACACTTCAGGATTTTTTTTGGAGACAGGGTCTTGCTCTGTTGCCTTGGCTAGATTGCAATGGTATCATCCACTGCAACCTCCAACTCCTGGGCTCAAGCAATCCTCCTGCCTTAGCCTCTCCTGAGTAGCTGGGACTACAGGCATATAATACCACACCCAGCTAATTTTTCTGTTTTTTGTAGAGACAGGATCTTGCTATGTTGCTCAGGCTGATCTCGAACTCTTGGCCTCAAGCGATCCTACCACCTCAACCTCCCAAAGTGCTAGGATTACAGGTGTGAGCCACTGCGCCCGGCTAACACTTCAGTTTAACTGAGTTTTAAAGTTTTCACTTTTCCAAGTTCTCCTTAGTCATTTATATTTCATGGAAAAGGCTTTTCTCTTAACCTAATTTTGTCTAGGTTACTATTTGGTAAAGATATTTTAAGTTAAAAACAAGTATTTTTCAGATCCGACATAAGATGATGGATTATTTTACTAAGCAGTCTTGGAAAACAGCCCAACAACATCTAAATACAATGAAACGTCAAATTCAGGAGTATAGGTTTGTAATAAAAAGTTGTTTTGAAAACTTCTGAATGCTATATATTCTGAATGCTATATTTTAAAAATCTCCTTTTGTTTCTTTAATAGGATTAAAAAACTTGATAAATTCCAATTCATCATCATAGAAGAGCTGGAGAACTTTGAAAAAGATTCACAGTCTTTAAAAGATTTGGAAAAGGAATTTGTGGTTTGTACTTTAAAAAGTTTAAAAATTTTTAAATTCTTAAAAGAGGTACTCTTAGAAAAATTAATTACATTCTGCTTTGAAAGCACATTCTTAAAGCTTTCTGTTCTTTAGAACATTAAACACACTTAAATTTATGATGAATATCTTTGATAATAAGGGAGAAATCCTGAAAGATTTTACTTTCATTTTTTTTAATCTGAAAAAGAGTACATGACATTTGGAATATTCTTAGCATATAGCCAAATTGTTTAATTGGTTTTTGTATCTTAAAATTTAGGATTTTTGGGAAAAGATATTTCAGAAGTTTAAGGCATATCAAAAAAGTGAACAACAGAGGTTAGTATGAGATTCTTTGACTAGAACTTATAAAATTTGATTTTTAAGTTCATATTTGAAAAATTAAAATGATATATACTATAGCAATTTCATTTGAATTCATAATAAAGGGTAACTTTCATTATTTCACTTGTTAGACTTCATCTTTTGAAAACTTCATTGGATAAAAATGTCTTCTGTAATGCTGATTATGAAGAAACCATTTTTACAGCTGAGGTATAAATTTCATGGTTTTTATATATAATCTTTTTAAATATTTGTTAGTCTAACTTTGCTGTGAAAAATCAATGATAAATTTCATGGGGGAAATATATTTACAGATGTGTACGATGAAAGAAAACATGAAAATCCTTCAAGACAAGCTTCTTAAGGAAATGGTAAATCAGCTAATCTAGTTTTTCTTCTTTTTGGTTAGGAGAAGGCAGTTTTAGCTCAGTTACTTCTAGTTCTTTAAATAATGGGGACATATTTATAGTATGGTAATAAGGTAATTTAAATAATGAAGCCCTCCTAAAGAAAATCAAGTTGTGTATTGAGAAATTAGCTGAAAGAATTTTTTGTACTGTTTCTAAACACTGTGAACTACAGCAAAATCTGTCCTGCCTTCTGAAGGAGTAGTATATGGTATGACAGATCTGCCCAGAAATGCTGTGAACGTGGAGAGTTGCTGTCCACTTGGACGAGAAGACTTCATTTACTTAGATTTGGGGATAAAAATGATTTGACTTCCCAAAGGCCTAGTAGACCTGGGAGAGACTAAAGGCACTGCTCTAAGGATGGAAGGCATTTTTTAGTGCACTGGTCTTTTAGATACAGGGTATATTAATGTACTTAACAAAGTTTTAATAGAAACTTGATATGCTAACATAGATAGTAGGGGATCAGGAGGTTGTGGCTAACCTCGAAGCTAATAAGAAGCTGCCTAACGAGGTTGCTTCTTGTTGAAATTGTTTTCTAAACTATTTTTATTGTACTTCCTTTAACCACTTCGGTACGTTGCTCACAGGCCATGAAACCTTTCCGACAGCCAGCACTCATAGTCTGCACGATAGTTTATGCTGTACGTTGACGACGAATCCGTTTTCCTCTTGTGTGATGAGGAAAGCTTTAAAGCACTGAAAGCTTGTTTTACAGGTAGCTTTGTCACGTATATCAGAATAGGTAACATATACATGTATGTTTTCATTACATTATTTTTAAATGTTCACAATTTTATTCTGATAAATTAGAAAAGTCAAGTTTTGTTATTAACGCTAAAGTCGATGCTCGGCTGTGCACATTCATCTGTGGCTATCAACGATAGTCAACGCTTGTACCGAAGTGGTTAAATTTCATTGATTTGGGGATTAAATAGATCTTCTCTCGATCATTTTGAATATAACTAATCACAGAATTTTATAGATATCTAAGTATAGACTCTGGGGGATTAGATAAAATGAGCACTGATTCATGGTATCTTTATGAAAGAGGTTAAAATTAACAGTTTGATTTTTTTCTATTCTGTTGGATGGTTTTACAGTGATAATGTGAAATCTAAGCATGACTTTTTTTTCTTGGTCACAGCAAGAGGAGGAGCTTCTTAATGTACGCAGAGGACTGATGAAATTATTCATGGCTCATGAAAGAAATGTTAATATGTGAAATACAGTTATCAACATATTTTATCTAATTGTTTTGTATATAACAGAAAATAGAATAGTCCTATGAAGAGAAAAATACACATGTCTTCTACTGGATGAGAAAGAACCGCTATAATACTACTCATTTTATCTTGGAGAGAGAAAGTAATATTTGCCTAATGTAAATTTTACTGTTCGGTTTCATAAGACTGAGTTAACTGTACTAACAAAACTAATACATATTTAAAATGTATTTTAAAATAGTTATTAAATAAATTTTGATAATAGAACATATATTACAAGTAATAAGAATTTGCCACACTTAAAAGGGGAGGAAATCCCTGATTTAAAATCTTTACCTGAGTGGGAGATTGGTACTTTGAGCACACTGTGGGAGATATTTACTCAGTTATAGCTCCACTGTATTAGGAGGCACTAAATGACCTAAAATAGCTACTTTATTTATTTCCTAAATATTTTAATTATAGAAGTCTTAATTCACAAGCAGGCTATTTGACAAGTAATTTTAAGCTTCTAATATTCATTGTAATGTTTTACTAGATTTATGAAAATAAACACACATTTAAGTTAAAAAATGTTTATGTCACTTGGGTAATTGTTTTACTTTATAAATTTTATATTCCTATTTTGGGAACTTTGAAGAAGGATATTTTGATCCAAAGCATAAGATCAATCAGAAACCCAATCAGCCTTATTATCCCTTGCCCCTTTAATAATAGCAGAGTATTTGAATAATACCAGGATTTCACTACAGTGGTAAAACTGGTTTCTTACTTACCTTTATATAATTATTAACATTAGCTAAGATTTATTGAGAGTAATGGGGTTTCTATTCTAAAAGAGAGCATGAGTTCTACAAGACTCAAATCATATAACTCAACTCAGCCCAGGTTCACACTTCTTGCCCTTCTAAACTTTTCTGCTACATAACCTTGTCATTACCAATAGCTGTACCCCTTCAAATCTCAGATTCCAATATTCTTATACCCTAACCTTTCTATCTTTTTAAAACTTGCTTTGTAGGAGTAGTCCCAAGCCATTTACTCCAGGTTTTTTCTCTATGCCTTCACCTGTTTTGTCCTTCTCTTACCCATTCTAGATTCCACACTACCAAATAATCTCTTTTCCTCCTGTCTACCTTATCCACTAATTCTCAGCCCTGGTTCTACCAATTGAATAGCACTAGAGAAAATCAATTAACCTTTAAATTTATAGCCACATACTTTAAATGGGTACTCAGTATTGCTCAACAGTACGTACTCTGCCCTGTATATAGTTGGCTTTAGCACATTTCCTGAGTATTACTGCATAAGCAATACCTCTTTAATTCTCTATATTTGATAGTCTCACCTCACAATTTATCTTCACCCTAAAATCTAACATGTTTTCTGCATCAATGCCAGCATTTTCTAATTTATCCTTTTCCAGTGGCAGACTTGCCTCTTTAAGGACAGTCACCCTACTACTGCTCTAAATTCCATTACCATTGACTTTTAATTTCAGAACATTATGGGGATACAAACATTTTGGTTATATGAATTACTTTTATATAGTTTGACAAAGTTAATAATTGTGTCCATCACCCAGATAGTATGCATTGTACTCATTAGGTGTGAATTTACTGATCCCCTCACCTGCTTGATTTCCGTTGAATTAGTGTCGATCATTTAGTTCCAGTTTAAATGTACATGAAGTGTTTACTTTTTCATTCTTGCAGTGCTTCACTTAGGAGAATAGTCTCCACTTCCATCCAGGTTACTAAAGGTATTCACTATTTTTTATGGCTGAGTAGTACTCCACGCTATGCATATACATTTTATTAATCCACCTCCATATTCATGGCACTTGGACTGTTTCCACATCTTTGCAGTGGTGAATTGTGCTGCTGTAAACATTCGAGTGCAGATGTCTTTTTTATAGAATGTATTTTTTTTTCCTGATAAATACCCAGTAGTGGGATTGCTAGATGAAATGGTAGGTCTACCTTAGTTCCTTGAGGTATCTCCATCCTGCTTTCATACAGGTTGAACTAGTTTGCAGTCCCACTAATAGTGTGTAAGGAAGAAGTACAACTCTCTTCATAGATGATTTGATCTTATATATAAGAAATCCTACAGAATCAACAAAAAGCTATTAGAGCTAATGCAAATTCAGCAAAGTTGCAAGATCAACACAAATCAGTTGTATCTCTATGCTAGAAATTAACAATCCAAAAATGAAATTAAGAAAACAATTCCATTTATAATAGCATCAAAAAAGATTAAAATCCTTAGGAATAAATTTAACCAAGAGGATGTAAGACTTGTACACTGAAAACTAGAAAACACTGTTCCTAGAAATTACAGATTACATAAAAAATGGAACGATAGGGACTGCATTATATCTGTAGGCTGCTTCTATCAAAATTCGAATGGCCTTTTTGCAGAAATGGAAAACCTAATCCTAAAAATATTAAAATAGGAGGGATCTATCATAGCCATAAAAACTTGAAAAAATAAAGTTGGAAGACTCATACTTACCAATTTCAAAACTTAGGACAAAGCTATATTAATCAAAATAGTGTGGTACTGGCATAAGAATAGACCAATGGAATAGAATTGAGAGTCCAGCAATAAACCCACCTGTGTCAACTGAGTTTCACCAAGAATGCAAGAACATTCAGTGGGAGAAAGAGTAGTTTCGTCAACAAATGGTGCTGGGACAACTGGATCACCACATACAGAGCAATGAGGATGGAACCTTACCTCACACCATAAATAGAAATTAAATCTAATGGATTAAAGACCTAAAACTCTTAGGAAAAAACATAGCAGTAAATCTGCATGACCTTGGATTTGGCAATGGATTCTTAAATATTATACAAGTACTGGCAGTAGAAGGAAAATTAAACTTCAGCAAAATTTAAAGGTGTGCATCAAATAACACTTATGTGAAAAGGTACTCCCACAGAATGGGAGAAAATATTTGTAAATCATACTGATAAAGTCTAGTATCAAAAATATATAAATCTTACAATTGAACAAAAAAGGACAACCCAAATGAAAAATGGGCAAAGGACTTGGATATACATTTCTCCAGAGAAGATATACAAATGGCCAATAAACACATGAAAATATGCTCAACATCATTAGGGAACTGCAGAGCAGCACCATGATGAAGTGCTACTTTATACTCACTTTCTGTTTTTTAATTCTAGCAAACCCAGTGAGTGTTGGTAAGGATGTGGAAAAATTGGAAATCATATTCCAGTTTCTGTAGGAATGTAAAACAATCCAGCCACAGTGGAAAACAATTAGGTGGTTCCCCAAAAGAACTGAAAACAGATATTCAACAAATACTTATACAAGAATGTTTACACAGCAGCACTATTGACAATAGCCAAAAAGTAGAAAAAACCCAAGTGGCCAACCGATGAATAAACAAAATATGACATATTTATACAATAGAATATTATCCAACCATAAAAGGAAAGAAGTATTGATTCATGCTATTATGCAATGTGGATGAACCTCAAAAACATTATTCTAAGTGAAAGAAACAAGACACAAAAGGTGACATATTGTAGAATTTGTTACCTTCATATAAAATATCCAGACTAGGTAAATCCATAGGGACAGAAAACTTTAGTGGTTGCCAGGGGATGGGAGAAGGAATAATGGGGAGTGTCTGCTTAAAGTGTATGGAGTTGCCTTTGTATATGATGAAAATGTCTTAGAACTAAATAGAGGTGGTAGCTGTACAACATTGTAAATGTATTAAATGCCACTCACTGAATTGTACCCTTTAAAATGGTTATCTACATTTCATCTGAATTATTAAAACCCAATCTTTATATCATGGCCTAGAAGACTTTACATGAGCTGATTTCTGCATCTCTCTTCACCTTTATTTTCTACTCCTTTCCCTCTTGTTGAGTATGCTTGCAGCATCTACTTGAACAATCTTATTTCTACCTCAGAGTCTGTGTTCTTGAGATTCTGTTTTCCTGGGAACTCTTGCAATTCTGCAGATCTCCATTAAATGGTAATTTTTTTAAAAATTTATTTAATGGTAATTTTTTAGAGAGAACCTCTCTCTCACCATCCTATTAGTGTTACTATCATTCTCTATCATGTAGCACTTTTTTATATTGGAAATTTTTTATTTCTACCTTTCCTCTACAAACTCCACTCCTGTAAATTCTACTGGAGCAGGAACACTGTCTTGTTCATAATTTCCAGAACCTAAACGAGTGCCTAGAAATGTGGGTCTATGACAGTATGAATGGACGAATGCACAGATGTAGCAATTCTAGATAGGAATTTACTAAGTTCAAAGATAGCCACAATGTCTCCTAAAATTTTTAAATCCTATATATGATGTCAGGATTTCCATTGCAATTGATAAGTATTAACCAGCCATTTGAGCATTTATTACATGATATGCACTGAACTAAGCTATAAATACAGAGTAAGAAATGAACCTCTTCTTTATACTTAAAAATGAGGAGGTATGTTTCTAAAGTCATGCAGAATCATGGATTTCCATTTTATTAGCCCCTTTGAGGAATTGTGTAGGCAAATCAAATGTACACATACTGCATTGCTAAGACAATGTTGTATTTGTAATGGTTAGTTTTAGGTTTTTTTTAACATTAAGTAAAAAAGGCTCATGGAAATATTCTGAAATAACATCTACAGGAAAATAATTCAGCCTTTTTTTCAGGAATACAGATATGTTCAGAACAGTATGCTGTACCATTTTGAACTTTGAATAATATACTTTTGGCTTATTCTGTGATAGCAATAATTAAGGAATATTGAAGAATGGGTGTTACACTAATACTTGCCTATTATTGATAAGGCTTTATTATTTACCTAATTTGGTGTGCATTTTATATAAGTCAAAATCTTTCAGCTAAGTTTATAATGAGTGTTGAAATTTAGAATAGATTTGATGTTAAAAACTTTTAAGCTTATTTAAAATCAAAATTTAGCTATTGGAGTTCTATGTAATTCATTTCTAAAATTTTCTATTATACAGTTATTTAAAATTATTTTTTTAAGTTTGAAGTAGGAGACAGCAGACTTTGTCCTGAAGGGCCATATAGTAAATGCTTTAAGTTTTATGGGCCAAAAGGCAAATTTAAGGATATCATGTAGGTATTTGCAAAACCGTTTCAAATGTAGCCATTAAAAAATATGAGTCATTCTTAGCTTGCAGTCCGTTAAGAAACAAAAACAAAGGACAGCCAGATTGGTTTTTAGGCTGTAGTTTTCAAACCCCAAATTTAGAGGGAAATTTTTAAAGATCAGAACTCCCTGTTCTTTATTATAAATGTTATATTCAATTTATTTGACTGTTTCACAGAAATAGTGATTTAAATCAATTTTGCATCAGAGGCTAATGAGAATATTAATTAGTAGGGCTAAAAAAACCTTGATTTTTTTTTTTTGTTTTCAACATATTAAAAATAAATGGTCACTGTAACTAATGACTTAAATTTCTTACCTGAATTGTAATCTAACACCTTGTTGATATAGGTTTGCCACATGTCCTCAACCAAATAGAGCTGTAAGGTAGTGACTGTTCCAGAAGTACATATGGAAAAGAACATGGAAAAGAGAAAATATTTTATAGCATTAGCATAGGTAGAAACCTAATACTAAACTCTACAGTGATCACTACAGTGATCTAAACACCAATCCTGATAATCATGGATGGCCAAAACCAACTTAAAAGGCCAGTATGTCCTTTAAATGGATAGTAGACTAAGGTTTTCTCATATAGCAGTTTAATTCCACATTAAATTTGAAGTCTGCATTGATAAATTCTGCCAACTCTGAGTTCAGTGCCTAGTGTGGAGCTCAGCGGTTGCTAGAGGTAGTTCTTTAGCCATTCTGTCATCATTGATTAACAGTTAACCCAGTCATAGTGTACATATTATACTTATTTCTATTTTTTAACACATCTAATTAAAAGTTGAAGTAAGCATGGAAGGAATCATAAATGCTATGAATAAACAAAGAATTTTGAGCAAAATAATATAGTAAATAGCAAAAACCAAATCTAACTTGGATTGTAAAAATTGGAGCAATTTGGTAGGTGGTTCCCAAGACTATGCTTTGTGTCACACCAGGTGTCACCATTACAACCAAGCAGTAAGCTAGGTGGAAAGCAGGGAATGGCCTGGTGGTGTAGACCTGTATTTTAGGGTACATACCTGAATTGTAATGTATTCAGTATATGTATCTTTGAGAAGGAATAATAAACTGCATTTAGAAGGTAATAGTGCACATACATGTTTGCAACCTTAAATATCAAATTACTGGCATATATACCATATCCAGATTTTACTCTCGTTACTTATTAAGAAAATATAATTTTTAGAATCTCTGCACATCTTTAAGATTTACAATTGATATTAGAGACTTTAAAAGGGTTTTTTTTAATTACACTAAACATAAAACATTGCTTTGTTTTCATAGAGCCATAGAATGGATAACTGGTAGCTTTTGCATTGTTCATTCTAACATTTTTTGTATCAATATGAACTACTGGTATGTTCCTAATATTATAAATAAATTTACAGAGAAGCATATGCAATTTATAGAAATTCACTATTTGAAAACTTTTTTTATATATTCAGTTTGATTTTCACATGTTTAGTTGCTTATGAGTATAATCTGAGATGTTCTCATGTGAAAGCCTGAAAAATGGGTTTCTAGAAAATAGCCAGGTAAATGAATACTGGAAACATGTGAGACTAGTAGTTCTAACAGTACAATTAGGATTTTGTATTGCTGAACCTGAATTTTCTTTTGAAGAACTATAGATATATAGCTAAAAACTTTGACTTTACCTTCAATATATAATAGAATAAATTTGGTCCTGTAATTACCATATATTTCCACAAGGTGGAACTCTCGATGTTAGGTATTTTTTTCCATTTCAGTTGTCTCAAAATTACTTAGGTGACATAATTTCCAAGTTCCATTATATTTTTTAGATACACTTTTTACAAAGTCATATAATGTAGTAGTCCCCCTATTACATTAGCTTAAAGTTTGATTCTAGAAGAGATAATATCCTCTCACAAAATTACCAATGAAGTTTTTAAAAATTTCTTAAACTCCATAAAAATAATTTCATGATTTAAATATTACTTTTTGTAAAAATAGGAGCAAATTATTTGTAAAGTCATTGCATAAAACTTCAATACTAGTGAAGAATTCTCATAATTCATATATTGTTATTGAATAAGGCAGAAAGTTCTAAGTCTTTAAACGTTCCCTTTGTACAACATATGCAAATGTATATTCATATGTATATTACTAGTACCATGTTATGAATTGCTTTGTTACTCCAGCTAACTTGAGATTTGAAATGTGATGTGCACAGAGTAAATACACTTGATTCACAGGTTTTGTTGATCTCTTAACCCTTATAATACCTGATAAGAACATGAAATACAGAAGTACAACTTAGTTTATGATCAATAAAAATACAATGGTAGAAGTTAGATACTATTACCCCAAATTTTGATTTAAATGAAAATGTCTGCTAGTTTTAGGATATCTTCGAACCTTTGAGTCTGAACCAATCTAAACACTCCTTTGGCTATCCTGCACTATACCTTAACTTTAAGTTTTATTATCCATTAGTTATGAGCCTTTACTTGGGCAAAAATTCTAAATATATGTCCCATCTACTGGGTTATCTCTAACCATAGGCTCTGTCTGGTTCTTTTCTAAGTAGTACTAATCTTTGGAGGCCAGGGTGGTTTTTAGAACAGTAGTACATTTTCTCTTTCTTGGTTTCATGGTAAGTATATTTCTGTGTGCAGGAGATTGAAATCTTAGTTTTAAATAAATTGGGCTCCAACAGTATTTTTAATTGAATAAAATATAAAAAGAGGGAGCTGCTAATATGTAGATTAAAACAGAAAAAAGGGTTTTTGGTGATTGGCCACAAACAATGGGTTATGAGTAACATAGATATGTAAAATATACATATATTGTAAATGCTTATAAAATTAACTGACATCTAATTAGAAAGGATTTAGATACCTTATTTCGCAGACAAATTGAGACTCAGAGAAGTCAAGTAATTCTCAGATTATAGAACAAGAGGTAGAGCTGGAATTTTTTACCACAGCGATAATTTCTTATAAAGAAACTATAATTCAACTAATAGTATGGTTGCTATAATGTAGGACTGATCACAAGTCCCTTCAAACAAGTGCTGCTACAAGGGTTAAGCAGTTTCTGTGAGCACCTGAGCCTACAAGCAGTCTTAAAATAGAAGAAAAGGATAGAGTGAAAAGCAATGAGGTAGTGCATGTGTTAAGAAGCCATAGTGGGCCAGGTATGGTGGCTCATACCTGTAATCCTAGTACTTTGGAAGGCCGAAGTGGGAGGATTTCTTGACTCCAGGAGTTTATGACCAGCCCGGGCAACACTGCAAGACCGTGTCTCTACAAAAAATAGAAAAAATGTATCTAGGTGTGGTGGCATGTGCCTGTAGTCCTAGCTACTTGGGAGGCTGAGGCAAGAAGATTGCTTGAGCCCAGGAGCTCGAGGTTAGAGTGAGCTATGATGATGCCACTGTACTCTAGCCTGGGCCACAGAGTGAGACCTTGTCTCAAACAAAAAAATCAGAGTACTCTAATTTGCTCCAGATGCTGCCTGGCAACCATACCAGTAACTAATACTGGATGCCTAGAATGTGTTGAGAGCACTGTGCCAGCACTTCAGCTACTTTATCCCCTTTAAACATTTAACAATGTTACTAGAGATGATCATCCTATGGGAAAAAAATAAAACTTGCTGAATGGGCAGATCTTGGATTTAAGCACAGGCAGGTTCTATGAAGTCCTAAAGTCCTCCTGCAAGCCACTGTACTTCCTGCCTCACCAGTGTACCAAGAGGGAGGGAGGGAAGTTCATCTCCATAAGGACACTTAAAAGCCAAGTAAAAATATTTCTCAGGGGACATATATTGTTTAGCTTCCCCCCCCTTGTGCCAACATTTCTCCTTTATGCTAGGGTAAATTTTCTCTTTATAATCTCTACTTCATCTAAACCTTTGTCTCTTGTATTTTTAATGTTTACACATGTGAACTTAAAAGTACTCTTAAAGAGGACATAATGTTCACTTTGATAGAATTTTTCAGCAAGTTATTGCTTATTTCTAGGTTAAATGCACTATTCAATACTAATAGATACATAAATTTAAATTAACTTGAAAAAGATAATTTGATATTCCAAGGCACAAACCACATATACTAACAGATTTTACCAAAGAAAACACAAAAAGTTGGAATTCTCTTTCATGTGTTTGGAATGTGATGGTTCAAAAGTAAAAGCTCACTTGTTTCACAGATCCCTGTTCCAAGATCTCACTCATCCCAACCCCAAGAAAATGTAAAGCCTGGGTTAATTTCCTGCAATAAGTAATCATTTAATTAAAGAACAAAATTAACAGGAATCAAAATGTTGCATCTGTATTTTTTTGTTAGACATTATATAAAAAAAGAAAAAGTATAATACAGTAAATCATTTTGTATAACATCAACTTAAAGAGATCAGGATAAAAATGTCTTCAACATAATACTGAATGACACTGTGTCACATGTCCCTCATGTCAGGGGAGGCCTGGGAGTGGTGAGCCTGCACATGCATGGCGCCCATCCTCCATTACACTGCAGAACTGTAAAACGAGGTTGAAAGGCAAACGACAGTTTTCTTCTGGTAGAGTTACTTTGGGTCTTAACTGACCCCAACATTTCACACTCCTCAGACAACAAAGAAGGAAGTGTGTCCTCTGGTTCCTCCTCTTGCAGGTAAGTGCGGCCAGGATTGCACCTGCGTGTGTGACCCTGCTCTTCTCACAAACACAGCAGGTAGTCTTGAGCTGAACTTCAGGAAAGTTCCCTGATGAATGTTCAGTGTTGGTATCAAAAATTAAACACAAATTCTTCTCAGAAGAAAATCTCTATGGCCTGTGGAATCTAGAGATTATAAAACAAAGAATTTAAGGTTATACATTTCTAACAGTCAGAATTGCCAAAAACCTTCCACAAATCAATTTGCTGCTATGAAAAGCTTCTCAGAAGGCCAATATGTAAAACATGAGGCTGGAGCTGCTCTGGTTAAAAGAATATAAAGTCTCAGGGGGCTCCCAACTTCAGGTCCCTCTTGTTGTCCAGAATATATGGTGAATTCTTAGGACTACCTAGGACTTTGAAAGCTGCCAGTTAAACCCTCAAGTACACAGAAAGGTCAGGGCTTTGCTCAATCAGTAGAAATAATGAATTAATAAATTATTGAAAATTAGAGTTATGAGGGTTTTTTATAGAGTTAGTAATGTGTTCGTAGTAATATTAAATACACTCAAGAAAATCTTATATAACTAAAAATATTGTTCTGGCTTTTAAATTGATATGAAGTGCTAAAATATGATGTAAATATTTTATCATTTTCTTATGTTCAAGTATTGGGCTCATTCTTTAAAATTTTGTCATCTAAGAAAGCTATCAAGAACTTCTGAGAGAAAATAAACATCTTTGGTAAACATTTTTAATAACATATAATAGGGAAATGTATTGAGATTACCATACATAGAATATGTAATTATATCCTATTTAAAACACAATGAACACTAAAAATGATTGTGTATGTTTTATTAGAGATACTTCCTAAACATTCATTAAGACCCATTCAAAATAAATTTTAAAAAATGATCTATTTCTGCCCAAAATTATGTTAGTCATGGGAAGAAACATTTAAAAGTTTGAAAATTATTTGCATAATTTTCTCCTGTCCTTCCACCCTCGCCTTCCTCCTCAATATATTTACGCTGAAACCACTGGATAAGATGGAATTCCACTGTCCTCTGTTCCATAGCGACACTGAGCTCACAGAGCAAATGTTTTAAATAATAAGTGCAGTGGCCACTTTGTGACAAACAGAAAAGGAGAGGAATCCATTATGTAACTACGTGGAGGATTTCCCTTCGCTCTGTACTGGGGCTTCAGCATCTTCAGATAAGAGGACAGAGGACAAAGCAACAGCTGCAACTGAAGTCTGGTTGCACCATGGTCATCTCCTTTAGATTAAAGGTGTGTAAGAACATCACATAATTACTACTGGTCATGGGGTGAAAAAGAAGGAAATAAAGAATATACTGCTCACTAAGTAAAGAGAAGTAAATCTTTTTCCCGACTTTCTCATCACCAAGAGGCCCAGAGTCATCCCTTGTATAGTCTGGATTATGGAAGGATCAGGCGATATATTCACAATGGACTAGAAGCTCCATGCAGAGGAACGTCCTTTACCGTATGAGCAGTTGCATTTTCAGCACCTAGAGTGGTGCCTGGCAAGTAGTAAGTAGTCAAATATTTGCTGAGGAAACATGTTCTTTCGGCTTTGGGGAAACATTGGCTTGTGCTAAAGATGTGAATAATAATTTTAAAAGTATATGGGAAGGTGGAGACTAATTTCATAGCATCTAAATATAAATAAATAGACAAATTCTATACATTGGAGGAATTCTGAATATTAGAGGGAAATTAAATATATATGAAAGTTACTCTCAGTGCTTTGAGATTTTCTTAAATATACATTAACTACTTAAATAAACCAATGAGCTGTGTAATACTGTTCTCCCACATATCGTCTTTCACCAAGCCCTGTAAGAAACCATGGGAGTGGACAGCATATTTAATTGAGGTACATTCTATTCAATAGTTTTCTGCAGAAATGCTGAATTTTTTTTAGCTTGATATATAATTCTTTGTGGCTTTTGTATGTATTTTAAAACATACGTTATGAAAAGTATCATGAAATTCATATAAACAGAAATCTGACCTTGTCAAATGCTTGCTTGATGCATGTACCTCCATTTCATTACTTTTGTATTCATTTAATTCTTTACGAATTGCTGCCTGAAATTTAAAAATAGGACATTGCTTTTCAGGACATCAAAAAGTAAACAGAGGAAATTAGTATCATGTTCATGTTCCTAATACTTGCTGACTCTATTATTTTGTAATACATAGCAAAGAAAAGAAACAATATTTTGTTCAGCATTTAGACTATCTTACTCATTTTTAAAAAATTTTTGAATATTACTGGGGAACATTTTGTTTACATATAATGCTTTAGCCTCACCCAAGCCAGGGCTACAAGCATGTCCTTCCCCATACAGTGTGCTCTGCATCCATTAGCTGTGAGTTTACCCACACCCACCATCCCCTCCCACTTAACTGGCACCCAGTAAGTATTACTACCATGTGAGCACCTTAGTGTTCAGTTAGTACCAATTTGATGGCAAGTACGTGTGGCGCTTGCTTTTCCATTCTTGTGATACCTCACTTTGAAGGATGAGCTCCAGCTCTATCCAGGATAGAAGAGGTATTAGTTCACCATTGTTTTTATGGTTGAAGAGTATTCCATGGTACACATATACCATACTGTATTTTTTTTTTTTTTTTTTGAGACAGAGTCTTGCTTTGTTGCCCAAACTAGAGTGAGTGCTGTGGCATCAGCCCAGCTCACAGCAACCTCCAACTCCTGGGCTCAAGCGATCCTCCTGCCTCAGCCTCCCGAGTAGCTGGGACTACAGGCATGCGCCACCATGCCTGGCTAATTTTTTCCATATATATTAGTTGGCCCATTAATTTCTTTCTATTTATAGTAGAGATAGGATCTCCCTCTTGCTCAGGCTGGTTTCAAACTCCTGACCTCGAGCAATCTGCCCACCTCCGCCTCCCAGAGTGCTAGGATTATAGGCATGAGCCACCGCACCCAGCCTACCATATTGTATTATCCACTCATGTATTGATGGGCACTTCGGTTGTTTCCACATCTTTGTAATTGTATATTGTGCTGCCATAAACATTTGAGTACAGATGTCTTTTTTTCTTTGGACAGATGCCTAGTGGATTACTGGATCAAATGGCATTTCTATTTTTAGATCTTTGAGATATCTCCAAATTACTTTCCATGGGGGTTGTACTAATCTGCAGTCCCACCAGCAGTGTAAGAATGTTCTAATCTCTCCACATCTACGCCAGCATTTGTTGTTTTGGGACTTTTTGATAGAGGCCATTCTCACTGGAGTTAGGTGATATCTCATGGGTTTTGATTTGCATTTCCCTGATGATTAGAGATGTTGAGCACTTTTTTATGTTTGTTGGCCATTATTCTGTGTTTTGAAAAGTTTCTGTTCATGTCCTTTGGCCATTTGTTTATGGGATTGTTTGATTTTTGTTAATATCTTACTCATTTCATCATCCTACCAAGCTAGCTTATGACCAGTATCCTGGAAATCTTTTTTAAAAAATTATTTTTATATATAATATTTGTACCTATTTATGTGGTACATGCGATATTTTGCTACATGCATAGACTCTATGATTAAGGAAGGGTATTTAGGGTGTCCATTACTGTAAGTATTTATCATTTCTATTTGTTAGGAACAATTTAAGCCTTCTCTTCTAGCTATTTTGAAATATACCATACATTGTTACCTATAGTCACCCTAATCTGTTATCCAACATTAGAACTTATTCTAACTGTATGTTTATGCCCATTATCCAACTTCTAGTTCCCCCCAGGCCCTTCCCAGTCTCTGATGTCTGTCATTCTACTGTCTTCTTCTATAAGATCAACTTCTTTAGCTCCCACGAGTGAGAACATGCAGAATTTGACTTTGTGTGCCTGGCTTATTTCACTTAACGTACTGACCTCTAGTTCAATCCATGTTGCTACAAATGACATGACATCATTTTTTTATACGGTCAAATAGTATTCCATTGTGTAGATTTTCTTTATTCATTTGTACACTGATGGACACTTAGGTTGTCCCTATCTTTGCTATTGTGAATAGTGCTGCAGTTAACATGAGAGGGCAAGTGTCCTTTGATACATCAGCTACTTTTCCTTTGTATAAATATCTACTGTTGGGTTGCATGGAAGGTCTACTTTTATTAAGTTTTTTGAGAAATCTCCATGCTGTTTTCCACAGCAGTTATATTACACTAATTTACATTCTCACCAACATTGTTTCGGAGTTTCCTTCTCTATCCTTGCCAACATGTTTTTTATCATTTTAATAATGACCATTCTAACTGGAGTAAGACATCTCATTGTGGTTTTGATTTGCATTTCCCTGATTAGTGATGTTGAGCATTTTTTCATATACCTGTTAGCCATTTGTATGTTGTCTTTTCAGAAATGTCTATCCATGTCCTTTGCCCACTTTTTAATAGGATTGTGTATGTTTTTTTTTAAAACTGCTGTTTGAGTTCCTTGTCAGATGAATAGTTCAAAAATTATTTTCTCCCATTCAAGAGATTGTCTTTCACTCTGTTGTTTCCTTTGTTGTACAGAAACTTTTTAGTTTAATATAGTCCCATTTATCTATTTTGGGGTTTTTTTGCCTGTGCTTTTGAGATCTTAGCCATAAAATCTTTGCCTACCTAGATCAATGTCCTACAGTGTTTGCCATGTGTTTTCTTCTACTATTTTTATAGTTTTTGGTATTCTAATTAAGTCTTTAATCCATCGAGAATTGATTCTTGCATATGGCGAGTGACAGCGGTCCAGTTTCATTCTGTTGCATGTGGACATCCATGCTATTTTGATTGCTATAGTCTTGTGATGTATTTTGAAGTCTGGTAACTTGATGTGTCCAACTTTGTTCTTTTTGCTCAGGTTTGCTTTGGCTATTTGGGCTGCTCTTCGATTTCATATAAAATTTAGGAATTCTTTTCCATTTCTGTGCAAAATGACATTGGTATTTTGATAGGGATTGTGTTGAATCTATAGATTGTTTTGGGCAGTATGGTCATCTTAATGATATTAATTCTTCTGATCCATGAGCATGGATGTCTTTCATTTTTGTTTGTTGTCCTCTTTAATTTCCTTCATCAGTGTTTTGTAGTATCCCTTATAGAGCTCTTTCACCTCTCCTTGGTTAAATTTATTCCTAGGTGTTTTATTGTGATTGGTGTGTAGGTTAATTATTTTTCATGTTGCAACTTTACTGAATTTATTAGATCTAAAAGTGTTTTGGTGGAGCCTTTAGGTTTTTCTAGGTATAAGATCATGTTATCTGTAAAGAGGGACAAGTTTTCTTCTTTTTCCTTTCCAATTTGAATGCCTTTTATTTCTTTTTCTTGCCTGATTGCTCTGGCCAGGACTAGCATTCAGGAAGTCATTAGTAAATTAATTTGCTGTGCTGCAGTAGGAAGACAGCTCCTCCTTACCCACGTGCCTACCTAATAGAAGGACCAAGAGCATGCGTAGGACACTAATGAAGTAGAGAAACCAAAATAATGTGTAAAGGTCAGCTTTTGGTAAACTTGGGTTTTTGCAGTCAGATAGTGTAGAAAGAAGTCATTCTAACTTCAGCATACATTTATGCTTTCTGCCATTTGAAAAACAACATTCTAATTGTCATGACATAGAGGTGGGCTGTGCAGCAGTCTTTTCAGTGCTTTTCCGGGCCTCTCATCTGGCCACCTTCATCTTCTCAAGGCCACTTTCATCATGTACTTCTCTCTCAGATAAAGCCTTTTTATGTTTGATGTTCTTGTCTCATTTGGCCCCTGGAAGGTTTAAGACATTCAAGGGTATATTATTCCCATACTCAAACACATCTGCAGACTGGCCAAGATGCTTCTCCCCTTATCACTGTGGTCCTCTGAGCACATCAATCATGCATAACCAAGAGCGGCCAATTCCAACATGTCATTCCTCCGAGTTGACGCAATAGCTATGTCCATTTGTAAGCTCACATATTCATACTCAGCACATAAAGATGAAGAACAATTAGCAAACTCTTTGGTTGAATGTATGATGTTTCTCTTTCTAATGGCTTTAAGTATTCTGAAAATCACTAAAGGCAAGATAGCATGAAAGCAAGACTAAAGACACTCCAGCCTTAAATCCTGCCAGTCAGTAGCATTTGATCACAGATAAGAACTTGCCTTCTCTGTGCTCCATAAAGGTCCATTCGCTCTGCTTCACCCCAGAGCCTCTGTGCCCCACTGTACCTGTGCTTTCTTCCTGCCAAACTGTTCAGACACCTCAGACTGGACAAGTTCAGGATGGAATCCAGAACCTTCTCTATATTTGCCGTAGAGGCTCTCCTGAATGCCTCTTGAATAGATTCCATTCCTCTTCATTCCCACCGTAGCTCTTTTTGTTTAAATTCATCAGCTGATCTCTTTCACACCAGCCTTGCCAACTTTTAATTCATCCCATAGATAATCGTTTCTGAATTTCCACAATCTTGACATTTGGGACTGGATAGTGCTCTGTCGTATGGGCTTTTCTGTGTCTTGTGAGATGTTTAGTAGCATCCCTGGCCTCTACCCACTAGATACTAGCACCCCAGTAGGGACAACCAAGAATGTTTCCAGATATTGCTAAGTGTCCTCAGGGGCACAACTGTCCCCTCGTTGAGAACCACTGCTCAACTCTGACCCTGAATTATCTTTGTGAAACCAGTATCTAGTGAAGACATAGTCTTCATTTAAATAGCTGATGGCTCCCACTGTCTAAGAATAAGCTCCCCAGCATGACATGTTTTACCCTTCTTGCAAGATACAATACCCCCAACCAGTGCAGACAGTTCTGTACCTTATCTGCTGCTGACAGTCTTGTCCAGGGTTTGTCTGCCCTCCTGTCATAGTCCTGCGCTTTTGCTACTTCCACATAATCACTGAATCGTATCAGAATTTTTCTGTCTCTTAATTCATCAACGGTGGGTCTCTGATTTAGCTGAAATAAAAGATCATCATGGTTAGGTATCACATGCCAAACTAGCTTTCTTGAAGTACTCTGAAACTGTGAAATATAACCTGAATACAAACAATCTCTAATGTGAAGGGCTTAAATTACATATTGTACTCTGAAGTCACAATCCCCCTTCCTCTTTTTTTTGAGACAGAGTCTCACTCTGTTGCCCATGCTAGAGTGCCATAGTGTCAGCTAGCTCACAGCAACCTCAAACTCCTGGGCTTAAGCGATCCTCCTGCCTCAGCCTCCCAAGTAGCTGGGACTACAGACATGCGCCACCATGCCCAGCTAATTTTTTCTATATATTTTTAGTTGTCTAGCTAATTTCTTTCTATTTTTAGTAGAGATGGGGTCTCACTCTTGATCAGGCTGGTCTTCAGAGCTCAAAAGATCCACCTGCCTCGGCCCCCCAGAGTGCTAGGATTATAGGTGTGAGCCACCGTGCCCAGCCTCTCTAACATGTTTTAGCAGAAGGATTCATACTCCCAATACTACATAGCACAGACTCAAGGAATGGTTGATGAATTAACTTAGAATAAATTTTATGGCATCAGTAGCTTCTTTTTAAGTATGATTAGATAAGCTTTTTTTTTTTTTAAAGTGCTAATAAAGTTATAATGCTAACTACTACTACCCACATATCAAGCTCAGGAAGGATATTCTGTTAACTTCAAGTAGAACAGTTTCCTTATTATGGAGCACAGTGGAGAGGAGGAAACAGAAGAACACTTGAATTTAGAAATGGACACGGTTTTAAAAGTAGATTAAAGTTTACAGAGTTGCTACCTGTATTGGCACCACGGTAGAATGTAACAATTTGAGTCATAGATACAAACCTTTGATACTAATAAAGTTTTCTACAGTTAAGGAGCTTCTAGACTTACTGAAGGTGGCCAAAAGTGATGAGCCTAAAAAGTAACTAAAACACTATATCCAGGTATGCTTTTCTTAGATACTGTGCAAAGTAAGAAAATGCCCAGCTTCTGGCTTCCACCTGGAAATAAGTAGCAATGTCACTTAGAGTGTACTGGCCCTACAAACCCTGCTCTGGACGGATCTAATTCCTAGGGAATGACAGAGTCACACATTGGGATGTAGCAACAGACACTGCATTTTCAGTCAATTCATTGTCACTGCATATTCTGATTTAACTGAAGCCATATTGTCCAGGAAAACATCATTCACGACCACAGAGTGGAGTCCTGCATGGCCCACCCCAACAGCAGCTTCCCTTAGGGCCACTGTCCGGAAGTAACATGCGCATAGTACCTTTCTCGTCAATCTCTGCTTGATTTCTCTTCTTTCTTCCTGCTCCGTCTGATCATTCCTTTCTGTGAAAGATTAAAATAGGAAAAAGAAAAAAAACAGATTGAGACCTCTCTTTAGCAGGGAAGTATATGCAAGATCTCCATGTTTCTGGCAGCTGAAAGTGGAATATTAAAGACATTTTTCTCCAATCACCGTTTCTGTGGGTTTTTTGCCCCCACTTTGCCAATTGTGCTCAGGAGATCATGGTTTCACTGTTCCGGAGAAGCACTTGTGCTAGGTGAATCTTGGCCATCATCTCAGCCTGGTCTCCTGGGCCCTTCTCTACATCAGAGACAACCGCAGATATCGCTGCCATTGATTTCCAGGAACTAGATATTTCTGTGTGTCTGTCTGCCTCTCTCACCGATTCTCTCTCTCTGCACTGCCCAGATATCTTTACCTGTAGTACATAGATGGCACATAAAAATAGCTGTAACAAAGTAAATAAATGTACATATACATCTGAATATGTTTTGTTTTTTGCATGTAATAGGTGTGCATACCTTTTAGCCAACCAACATAAGAAATGGAAAACCTTTTTCAGATTCTGGGCAACATATACTTGCCCAGGATTTATATTTTCAGGGTATACTTCAAATCTGAACATATCTATGAACCCAGCCGATTCTCCACTGCTGAAGTGTGAACGCTTTCATGTGACAGTGCCTTTAAGGGAGCCCAAGTCTCTCACTGAAACTGGCTTTGCTTAGCAAGTTGTGACTATTAACATTCAAGCTGTGCTCACACCTACACTTTGAAGCTAAAAATAGAACAGAGTGCTGAGATGTAGTAAAAATGTAAGCCTTGCCCTGGGATACAAGATAACGGCTGTCCTATTTCTGGTGCTCTCTGTTGCTAAATAAAGCCTCAGGTCCCCAACCTGAACAGAGCTCCACTGCTAGGAAAGAGATCTTAACAATCAGCACTCCTAGAAACACGGCCAGGTTTTGGAACGGAAACCCCACTACTTGCAGTTAAAGGCAGACAATGTGAAATTCTGTTATTTAAAAGATGCATTTCCAACATTTGTGCATTTGAAGGAGTGCATAGATCGGTGTTTAACAGCCACTGCACTTTTCAGTAGTTTTTTTAAAAGGAGTCACCTTGGATTAGGGTGTTGCAGAAAAGGAAATGAAACCCTGTTATGTGCTTCATTCTCTATCCAAGTGATAAATCAGAAGAAATCATACTTTTAAGCTATAATCAGAAAGTTGATGATACAATTAGAAAAAAAAATTGTGAAAGTATCACATATAAGGCCAGCTATGAGGAATTTAAGTGATAAAATTCCTCAGATTTCTTAAAATAGGCCAGGAACAAATCCCAGCTGTAGCCTCCATGTGAAAAGACTGAAGCAAAATCAGATCTTTGCTTTTTAATTGTGAAAAGCAGCATCATTACTACCAAGGTCACGGAAGCACAGCAGGGTCTTTGGAAAGAGGATCTTTGAAAGTGCCTGTCAGAGTGGTTCTCTGAGCCAGGCGCCCTACAGGACACCACCTCTAAGAAGTCCATCTTGACAGCCTAAGCCTGTAAGCCTCAGTCCTCTGAGACTCACCTAGTGATGCATTTATGGATCTCTCATTTCCAGACCCAGAAAACTCTGTGCCTTACACAAAACAAGGGATCCATAATCAGGACCTCCATACCCATATTTTCTAGAAACAGCTCCAGCAGCTTAGAGAGTCACACACGAGTCTTCCATGAATATTTAGAAACGTATTATCGCTTTTAATGCAATGGCCGAACATGGGCACTGGAGTTAGGCAAACCTGGGATTGAACTCTAGCTCTATCTTGCCAGTGTTCATTTGTTAAAATGTCATACTACATTTCTGAGGCTTAGCTGCTTCACTAGTGAAATGGGGACAGCAGCAAAAACCTCACACGTCTATTACAATAATGAAATGAATGAATATAAACCAGACACTGATTGTAATGCATGGCACAGATTTGGCCAAATATTCATCATCATCATCATCATATATAAAGGGGCTACCCTGTCTTTTGCTCTGATATTCATGTATGCTCAGGCAGAGTTCTGAGTGCTCCTCAGATATTCCTGCAATTGGTCAAGAGTTCCCCACTTGAAGGGAAGCAAATACTAAGTGACAACATCCTAAGGACTGATCACAAGCAGAGAATGCAATATAGTAAGGGTGAAATCCTGCATGTCAAGGGCCTATGAGTATGACGCTCTGTCCTGAGCTATAGTCACCCTACCGTCATCCCCACAGAACAAAAGAAAACATACCAAACACCCACCCCACAAACTTAGCAGAGACATTCTCAGGTCCTCCCACTCCAGACACCGTAAAAGGCGTCAAAGCTAAGGACAAGCCTGTGCACAGTTCGCTGGTGACGGCAGTGTTTATGGCGGGATTGCCATGGCCACCACCGACGAAACCCACTTTCCCTTTTGTGCACCGAAGGTAAGCGCAACAAGTTCCTGTTATCCACTCACTAGCTCTCTGGCCACCAAAGACAGGTCTATTTTTAAGACTTTTACATTTATTTGCAAAGAAAACACAATTAGAAGTGCTTGCTGGCTGCCAGGACAGGAGGGCAGAGGCTCCTACTGCGAGCAGAGCAGCTCCTGTCCCTGTCCCTGCAGTCCCTGTCCCTGCCGTGGACGGCACGCTCCGCCGCGGCACTTCCCGAGGCTTGCACTTTCCTGGCTCTCGTCTGGACAGCTACTTTTAGTGGCATCTATGACTTACAAGCTTTATAGAAGACTTAATTTTTAAAAATTCAAGTATTTTGTTACTGAAACAGCTTGGCTTTTCTGACTGCCTACTTCATTAAGCATGTTATCGATGAAAAGCTTGTCTTTAATCCTCCTTTATGTTAACATGATCTACTTATAACACAATATAGACTAGTAGTCACCGTGCTTTAAGTTGAAAAAGTTAAATGAAGAATTCTTTATCTAAGGGTTAAATATCTTCAGCAATCTATAAAGGAGGGGATTGTTTTAGGCAGCTAATGAAGGCACAGAGGCAAAGGGGAGAGAGAGGAATCAGTCGGGACCCAGGACCCTGACCCCCCACCTGGGCCTCCGTGGGGCCCAGGACCCCGCAGGGGCTCCGTGGGCTGCTTCCTGACTCAGTGCTGCTCTGACGCAGCAAACAGGTGTTCACAGGTAAACCAAACTCAAAGAATGTCTACAGTGTTCATCACATAAAGAGAGGGGGGGAAAAGAGCATACTTTAAAATCCAGACCTTTAGAAGACAGTTTAGGTAAAAAAAAATTTTTTTAACTAAAACTGACAAAGAACTGAGAAACACTTTCGAAGTGACTTCAGTGAAATGGAACACTGTTCTCTATGCCATAGAAACTACTCACGAACTCCGGTGCACAGCACATGCTACAACCATACAGCCAACTGGGGGACTCACGGGGGTGCCAGGCCCAGAGGGACAGCAGGTCCCGGAATCTCAAAGTTCTGAGCCACAGTCACGTTCCCTGCAGCTTCCCTATTACTTTGAGCCGACTGCTTCACCCCTCCTAAGTGTACAAAACTGCCAGCAAAATCTGCTTAAAACCCAGCATGCAAAATGGGCAATGATCCACTTCCCTTAGATCTACAGGACTCACTAAACGACCTGATGATAGGAGCATCTTTATGCTAGGGGGAGAGCTTTTTCTTTATTTTGAATTTTAAAGAGACGTATGCACTTTCCCTTTAGGGGCTTGCTTTCAGACTTCCTCAGCTGCTCAGATGCAAGGGGAGCAGGGAACACTCAGTCCACAGGCGGGCTGGGTCATAAGAACTCAGACCCGTGCAACAGCCTCAGCACACGTGCGGGGAAACCCCTCGAGGAATCACCAGCTACTTACGTTTCAAGATATTCCTTCTCTCCAGCTCCTCCACAGCCGGTCGTTGGCTCAGCCGTCTGCGGAAAAACACCAGAATTACATTTTGCACCATGGTGGCTGCCTGCACGTTCCACCCGGGGATGGCACGGGTGAGAGGTGGCTGGCACACTCCCCGAAAATCGCCTCCCAAAAGGCGGGAGGAGAGAGAGTGAACCTCTGCTGGCTGCCTCTTGCCGGCGTGATCAGACGCCCAGGTGGGCGTGAACGCTGCCCTGTCACAGAGCTAGCGCCAGGGTAGTCCTTGCTCCAGTTCCACACGTGCAAGTCTTCATCCTCCTGACCCGTCGCCCACACCTTGCCTGGTCTGGGCTGTGCACCCGGCCGCCTGTTTAAGCAGCACAGAGGTCCATGCGGGAAATTCCTTTTCCTGGCCGGCGGCGTGGGGAGAGGCACAGTGCCTGGCTTCAGGCTTTTGGTCCCGGAGATGCGGGGAGAGCCATGCCTCCCGGCGCTGCCTGTCGTGGCCTCCCAGGAGACCCCAGCCCTGCAGCGCGAGCTCTGGGTCAGCCTCTGCCTGCTGAGCGATCTCAGCCCAGCCCGCTCAGAGGAGGCGTGTCTAAGACGCGGGTCTGGGAGCCTCCCGCCTCCCGCTCCAGCTTGCTCTGCTCTCGCTCTGAATCAGAAGGGAATCTCCTCCCGCCACCCACGCACGACCCCGCCCGCCGCCGGCCCAGGCCCCGTGCGCGATGCGAAGACAGCTTATTATTTCTTTTTCAAATCGTCTCTCATTGAGGGAGTTGGAGGACACAGCCAGAAGATAAAAACAAAAAATGAAACCAGCACCACCGAAAACCATAAAAGCCTTGTCAGGAGAGGGAGGCATAATTAGCCAAAATGAAGGCCAAGCTCCAATTACTTTTGTAACTAAAATAATGCTGTCCCTGGGTCGGAGCCAGAAACCGTCCCACTTCCGGATTCTGTAGCCACCACGGGGCATTCACACAGGGCCCGGGGTTTGGACGCCCAGAGTTCGGGGCGAAACACTCTGCCCCGGCGAGGGTGTTGCCTGCGGAAGTGCTTGTCTCCCGTTTAGGATCCCTGTCCCAGCACAAAGCCCAGGACGGCCCCTGCTTGGCTCTCCTCCTCCTCCTCACCCGACACGGCAGCCGGCTGGCTCCCAGGGCTGTGTCCTCTGGCACCGCGGGTGGGCGGTCCCTTCCACCTCTTGTCTCCAAGTCTGGGGAGATTCGACCCTGCCCCCTGACAGCGCCTGGCTGGAATCCAGGGGTGGTGTCCCCTCCAGTCTGCCTAAGCCAGCGTGCAAAGCCTAGCTCACTCAACGTTGGCCCCGCAGCCTGGTCAGAACACGCCAACTGCCACTTGTCCCATCACTCGGTAAGTGACCATGGGACATTTGCTATGCGCCAGGCACCGCCCCGAGTGCCCGGGACACGGTGCTGAACAAGGTAGGCCCTTCCCTGCCCTGGGGAAGCTCACGGTCTAGAGGGAAGGGCAGACACGCAAACAAGACCGTTTCAGAGAGTGGCCAATGCCTTGGAGGAAATGACACCAGGGATGAGATGGCCGGGCAGGGACAGTCACACTCCGAACCTGGGGCAGAGGCGCTCCGCTGAGACCTGAATGGAGAAAGGGAGCCTGCCGGGGGAAGAGCACGCCTCTCTAGACACGGTTTCTCATAACCGCTCGTGCACTGGGCTTGAAGCTGGAGGGAGGGGTAACCAAGGAAGGCGTCATGGAAGAGGAACTTCGACGGAGCTCTCCAGAATCCACACGGGGGAGCGGTGTGCGCAACAGCCTCGGAGAAGGAACCAGGTGAAAAGAAAACTCGTCAGGAAATCGGAGCTGGCCAGGTGAGTAGAGGGGACGGAGGCAGGAGCCACAGGGGCCAGCGCTGGGACGACGTGCTGGAGTCAAACCCCGCAGGCCGTGGAGGACGACCTCATCCCGCTCCGCTCGGCAGGTGCTGGGGAGCCAGGCGAGGCTGCTGAGCGGGGCGTGAGGTGGTCGGCTCTGCCGGGTCTGAACAGCTGCAGTTCCGGTCCCTTCCTGGGGAAGGCGAGGCGCCCTCCTGGCCTGCTGGTAGAACAGTCACCGCAAGGACCATCCGGGGTTCAGGGGTCCTGGCCCAGGAAGGTGGCCTGGCCGCAGAAGGGGCGGGCTTTGGAAGCAGCAGGACAAAAGTCTGAGACTCCAGGTTGAGGTGCGCCGCTTCCCCGCTGTGTGCCCCCGGGCAGGTTCACTTCTGAGCCCTGCCCGCTCATCTGCAGCGAGGACTGAACGACCGGTCTTCACGCAGTGGTGAGGGCTGACCGCGACGACGCACAGGGCTGTTCCACAGCCACGTTTGCTGGGAAGCGGGTAATTTCTCAAGAAATCACCATGACCGCCCCAAGGACGGCTGTAAGTAAAGGACAGCCGGTCTGTATTTTCAAAACCTTTCTAGATGTCATGTTTCATGCCTTCGATTCACACCTTTTCTCTGTTCTTCGGAGAAACGACCCCCGGTGGGCCGCCTTCTCTGCGTGGCCCCAGCGCTCCTTCCCGCCCGCGTGTCCTCCCTCTGCCGTCTGTGTCCCCACCACCACGTCCCCAGCCACGGCCAGAGCCACGGCGACCACAGGAGGCTCGGCACAGCAGCCTGGATCTGGAAACTGCGCCTGTCAGACCTCGCCTCTCCCTCGGGGTCCCCCTGCCATCCCCGCGGCGCGGCGCGGCGCGGAAGCTGGGACACCCCGTGCACCTGACCGTGATGCAACCGCCAACAGGGCTTTCCCAGGACTCCAGCGTGGTCTGTGTTGGCCAAGTTCACATCCCAGCTCCGGCACTGGCCACCCTCGTGGCTTGGGTGGGCCGAGGACCCTCCTGCGTCAAGCCCGCGCGTTAGCTTCCCTCCAAGGGGTGTCGCACATGTGAAATGAGATCGTTGCTCAAAACAAATCCTGCTCAAGGCCGGATCCCTCACGGCTGCACAGCACGTCTGCCCTGGTCGTGATCGTTATTACGCTACCATAGTCGCCGGCAGTAGGTTCCAACAAATGATGCTTGTGGAATTGTACAGAGACATTTAAAAAATGCCAACATCCTCCCCACCCCCATGCAGGGACAAAAAACAGGGAGGCTAGAGTAACCCAGGGTTTGAAGACCTGGGGTTTGAAGACCCGGGTTTGAGCCCGCGCCCCTGGGGACCAGCTGCTCCTCCGTGCACTGGGCCTCTGTGGCACAGGAGTAGCAGGGAGCCCGCCACCCGCCAGGGCTGCGTGCTTCTCCGTGGCAGGCCGCCACGGAGAAGCAGGGACACGAGGGACCCCACAGCCCCGATCCTGGCCGTGGAAGGGCTCAGGGGCAGGATGGAGACTGGGCAGGGGGAGGCACGGGCACTTTTAGGACAAGGGAAATGGATACCACTGGGCCTAGCAGGGCCCCGAGGTCCTTTACCTGTGATGGGGTGCTTCCTTCGTACAGCTCCTCTGGCCAAGCGCGGATCACGGGAAGTAAACAGAGGCCACCGGGGTTGCGGCTCCCCATCAGGCCACCCCCCCAGTCCCTGGGTGTGAGCTGGGGGAGGCGGGACGGGGTGGGTGGGGCTGTCCTGGGGACGCCGTCACCTCCTTGCACCTGCCTCTGCCCCCTTGGCCTGAGAGCCGATCCTTCCTCCTCTTCCCCGGCCGGCAGCTTTGGGTCTTGGGCTGCACCACACGCCACACACCACACACTAAATCAAACCTTCACCCCGCACACCCCGCCTCTCGTGATTCTCCCCACGCCTGCGTCACCTGTGCGCCGCCTTCCTCCCGGCCCCGGGCTCTGCCTGGCCCACCTGAGTGTCCACTAGTCCATCGCGCATAGGCAGAGCCTGGCCGGCGGCCACGTGCTAGGCTCCTGGCGACGGCCAGAGGGCGCACCCGGAGGGGCGACTGAAAAGGGCCCCAAACCTCCCTCTGGAGGCCCCAGCGGGCCCAGGGCTTTTGCTGGGAGCTGTCTTTCTCGTCTGAGAACACAGACCCTCGCAGAGTCTCGAGAATCGAATGAGACGATAACCAGAAGTGTTTGTGACAATGCCTGCTGGGATAGAGTTAATTTCTCAGGAAAACCGGACCCGTGAGTTGTCGGCTGGTCACGGACCGCGTTCCCAAAGAGGCATTTCACCCAACTCAGACATCTCGGGGACGCCACGGCCCTGCCACCCCCTGCAGGGCTGCGTCGGCTGCGCGGCTTCTCTCCTGCAACGTCGCCAGGTGGCAGGGCCGTGGCTGCCCCAGGCTCCTCCACCCGTAGGTTCGAGGCTGTGAGCAGAGCAAAAGTGTCCCAGGCCAGGACCCCACCGGCCTGTCACTGGCCCAGAGAGAGCCAGCATCTCACAGCCGGAGGGGAGGCCCTGAGCCCCAGGCGGCACTGTGGGCTCCCAGCACCCCCGGTGTGGCTCTGACCAGCGGAGAAGGGGTTGGGCTGAGCAAGAGGACATCCGTTAGCCAGGGAAGGAGGCCAAGCAGGCTCTAGGGTGGCCCCACAAATCCAGCAAGGCCAGGCCAGGGTTCCACTCTAGACCATCTCCTGCCCAGGTAGGTGGGCTGACCTGGACAGGGACTGCCCTAGGGGAGGAGCTTGAGTGGAGACCTGGAGAATGAGTGGGGGCCACCGAGGCAGAGGGAGGCATGTGCAAAGGTCCTGAGGTAGGACAGGATACCCCAGTGACACTCAGACACACGGAGGGGCCTGTATGTGGAGGTTGGGGAGCTGAGCAGGGGAGGGACCCATGCAGCCTGGTGTCCCTGCTGAGGGGTCTGGATTTGTCCCTGGAGCCCTGGGGGGCACTGAAGGGTTTGAAGGTAACAGGGGCAAGATGGGGCGCAAGTGTGCCGGGACTGGATTTGCATGCGGAAACACTCTCTGGACTCTTCCGGAGCACTGTACAGGGAAGGCCAGAGCCAAGCCCGAGGCCACTGGGAGACACGGACCCGCCCAGATCCCCGGCTGCCGGCCTGTGAGTGGCATAGGCCCACAAAACGTCCGAGACTTGGGAAGACACTGGCTCTACAACAAAGACTCTGCAAATTCTAAACCAACACCTGTTACCCTAAATAGTACATGATACGAGATCCTATTTTGTCCGCCTGCTCCCTGAAGCTCAGCTCAGCCCTTCACGCGGGGGGTGGGGGAGCTTCCAAAGGACAGAGCGCTAACAGCTTTAACATCAAGGGCAGACAATTACTGTGCCCATTTCACAGATGAGACCCTCCGGGCTGGGAGTCGAAAGTGACCAGGAGCTACCGGGCTGGAATCAGCCCCCGGAGCTGTCTCCAGAGGCAGTGGGGACTGAGGATCGCCAGTGGGTGTGGCCCGGGGCATGGCCTGGGAAGCACCCCCTCCCCCGCACAGAGAGCGAGGCCCCAGCAGGGGCACGAGTCCTGAGCTGCTGCCTGCACCCCACAGCCGACACGCGTGGCCGCTCAGGCCAGGGTGCACCTGGACGACCGTGGGCAGAACCGTGGCTAGGAAAAGGGCAGTGGGGTTAAGGAGCACCTCCCACTGGTCTCTGTGATGGGACGCCAGGGGCCCCAAGTGCGTCTCCTGCCCGCGTGGACCCCCAGGGCCCGGCACAGGCCAACGGCAGCCGTGTGACTAGAGGAACAAAGGAGCGGAAGCTGGTCCCTTCCCCGCACTACGGAGCTTGCGGGTGGTGGGGGGGGGTGCGCCGGAGCCTCCTGTGTGCACAGCCTGGCAAGCAAGGTGCTCTCGGACAGGACGCAGGGCTGGGCTTTGGGAACTGAGGAAGCCACAGGGGGTGGGGCGTGCCAACTCTCCCACCCTCCGCAGCCGCCCCGCCTCCCGATTCACAAACGGCCGACAGTGGCACACCCGTGCTGCCTGAGCGAGCCGGGGAAGCCGCCGTCTATTTCTGACTCTCCCGCTGAGAAGCCCGAGTGTGGCGGTTAATTACAGCAGGGCGTGGGCGTGAGCAAGACACCAAGAAAAGAAATGCCAGGGACAGAGAGGAGCGTCTGCCCATCTCCCCACCCGGCCCTGCTTGTGCATCGGCCGGGGTTGGGGGCACAAGGCTCGGGCTGGGCCAGGGACCAGGAAGGGGCAGGCCGGGCCGTGTGGGGGACTTAGGTGTTGAAGGCGTCGAGCACCGCGCAGCAGGGAGAGGGGATGCGAGTCGCCGTGGGGCCTTGGGGCCGTCGGGACACGAACAGCAGCCGAGCAAGTAACTTCCCTCTCCACGTGACAGATCTGCCGTGGTCACTTTCTGCACCCCGGCCCTGTGAGCACGGCAGAGGAAACACAGAGGAGGGCAAGAGCGATGGGGAGACAGTGGGCGCAGGACGCCGCCTGGAGGTGGAGCTGACTGACGGGACCGGCACACCGGGTGGTCAGGGAGCCGGATTGGGATCCAGAAGCAACGTCGCAGGTGCACGGCCCGTGTGGCCGGACTGTGGAGGGCTGCCGGATTTCTGTTCCATCCGGATCAGGGCTGCAGCCCACAGCCCCAGCTCGGCTACCTGCCAGCCAGGTGACAGGGGCTAATTGCAATCCTGAAAGCAAAGCCTCCGGGAGAGAAGCAGGGGTGGAAACCGGCGAGGGAAGGCAGGTGGAGCAAGGATGGAAGCTGAGTCCCGGCCACATGGGTTCAGCCCGAATCCAGCCGGACCTGCAGCTGCCCCTTCCCTCCCGCTTCAGTCACATCCACACACACAGTTTCGGTTTTGCTTATGGCCGTTCGGGCTGGGCTGTTTTGTTGCTTGCAAACAGAATGTTGCTCACAGATCTGGGGACCTGCTTTTTGGGGTGGGCTGAGGGTAGCCAGCTTGGACGAGGCGTCTGAAACGAGAGCCTGAAGTGCGGGGAAGAGGGAGGCGATTTTGGTGAAGCCCCCAACGTGGGTGGGTTTTGAGATTCCCTCCGAGATTGGGTGAAAGACCTTCCTGGCAAAACGAGACCCAGGCCCAGTGGCCATGGGGCATTCCCATCTCTTTTCCAAGATGCGCAGCTTCCCAAAGGGGGCTCCAAGCTGAGGCCCCACCCTGTCTCGAAAGGTGCTTTGGTAGCAAGGCTGTCGTCGCAGGGGAGAGCCCGAGCGTTTCAGCCTAAGTCACCTGAGAGCGTCCGCCCTGGCCTGCCACCGTCTCTCCGTGGGCACGGGCAGGCCACTCCTCCCCTCGGATCTCCAGTCTTTTCTCCCAAACGACAGGCAGGAGAGGAGATCCCGGGGGACACCCACGACCGGGGGGCAGTGATGCCGGTGCCCATCTCTCGAGTTGTCTCGAAGATCCCAGCGGATGGCACGGAAGCGCCAAGCCCAGCAGGTGACTGCTCCCTAGAAATGCAGTTTCCACGTGGTCCTGCCCGCGCTGCTCAGCCGGCTGCAGGTCGTGTCGAGGAGTGGGAGGAACAGCTGGGCTGGCTCGGGCAAGGACACAGGGTCAGGGAGGGTGTCCCTGCAGCTCCGCAAGCAGCCAGACTGCCCCGCTGAACGCACGTCCCCAGTCTCCACCTCCTGCCAGTCCCAACGTCACACCAGAGGTTGTTAAATCTACACCTAAAGCCGCGTCGTCCGTTTCAGGCAGAGCTGGGAAGCGACTCCTTCCAGACAAGGCGCAAAGCTTCCCGGAGGGAGAAACGCAGATGGAGAGCAGGCAGCTCCACACCACGGGGACGGGGACGCCGGACGATGCCGGAGGCTCCTTCCCGGGAACGCCAGGCCTGCCCGCAGCCCGGCTTGAGTCACTGAGGAACGCTGGCGGCCCCGCCTGGAGACGGGATTCCCCGGCGAGGCGGCGTCTCGTTCCACGGGCACGGGCAGGACCCGAGCAGGGAACGGGCCTGCGTGTACTCACTGTCCAGGTGGGTGGGGACAAGCACGGGGACCGTGAGCCTGCGGCCCCCAGGGTGAGCGAGGAGAGGGGACCTGTCGAGGGCGGGTGGCCTGTAGGGTGAGGCCTGGACCAGAGGAAAAGGCCATGCACAGACCAGGGACAGGCACCGGGCAGAGGGGACGGCTCATGTCCGCCTGGGAAACACCAGCCCCCGTCCTGGCCACCACCCTGCAAGCCGGCAGTCAGCGCACCGAGGGCCCAGCGGGGCCAGCCCCGCCCCAGGGACACCGGGGAGATGTGACCCCAGGACCTCAAGATCACGCAGCCACAGCTGACCTCCTCACGCCGCGCCCCCCACTTGCTCAGCGTCCAGTGTCCCCAGCTCGGAGGCCGGCTCCGGCCACCCCAGGTAGCCGCCAGCCTCCTGGTTCCACTCACTCCTCTCGCCCGCCACTCCAGGGTCTCCGAGTCCACTGCACGGCCACCGCCCTGACCCAGGCCACCAGCCCCACACGGCCCCGGGCAGAGGCCACTGCCTCCCCGCTCAGGAGCTCCCGGCCTCTCACAGAGCACCCTGCCCGGCAAGCGTCCTGCTCGGCAGGTCCCGAGCCTCCCGCACACGACCGATAAACCGCGACGCCCCGTCTGCAACACAGGGGAGGGAAAGGAAATTGAGTTTTAATCAAACAACACACGTTTCAATTTGCGTTCAGGCAGGACCGCATGCCCACGGCAGGCAGCGCGGTGAACACGGCAGAGCTGCGTGTACACGCGTCACCATGACGACATCGGTGACAAAGGCAGACGGCCCCAGAGGTGCCAGACTGGCCACTCACGTGCCCAGAGAGCCTCGGCCACCAGGGACGCTGTTTCCCGAAACGAGGAACAATTCTCCATAAAGTTCTGAACACAACGACGCACACTCTTCCCTCAATTTCCGAGGCATTTGCATCCTGGGAAACTCAACGAGCTCTCTGTCCTCGCAGCCGAGGAAAAGTGGGTACGGTGCAGAAAATCACAGGACGCCCAGCCCTGGCAGACGCTGGTTTTGAAACAAAGACGGAGCCCGAGACCACACCTGCAGAGGAGGGACGGGCGAGAGCACCCCACCTGGGAGCCACAGGGCCTGGGTGTGGGACGCGGAGACAGGGAGCACCCACGTGAAGGTGACACCAGTGCGTGGGAGACTGCTTGAGGGCCGGGCCAGGAGGTGCCGTCTCCTCTGGTCCCAGCCAGGAAGAACCAAGTCACCGGCCACACGATGCCCCAGGCCAGGACACTCAGTGAGGGCCTGTGTCCTCACACTAGCACTGACAGTCCCCTGGAGACACCGCCCACCCCTCCCCGTGGCGGGGGACTCCCAGACAGACACTGGGGCGGGGTGGGCGGGGTGGGGCACTGGCAGAAAACCCGCCAGGATGCTGGACAGCCGTGACACCCCTGCCTGGCCTGCCCACCCCACTCCCCTGCCTTGTCTTCTTTGCCTCTTGCCGACACACTGAGTCCCAGCAGGCTGCTAAATACCTGCAGAAATTCATCCTCACGGTTCTGGAGGCCAGAGGTCAAGATCAAGGTGCCGGCAGACTCGGGGTCGGGTGAGAGCCCTTTCCCCAGGGACAGCTCCTTCCTGCTGGGCCCCCCAGGCGGAAGGGATGAGGCAGCACTCCAGGCCTCTTCGTTCCTGAGGGCTGCACCCCATGACCTTGTCGCCTCCCAAAGGCCCCCTTCCCAATGTCATCCGCCACATTGGGGGTTCAGTTTCTTGGGGGGACACAGACATTCAGAACATGGCACACACCAGGCTCTTTCCCACCCAGGGCTTCCGTACGTGCCGCCCCTCGGTCTGGAAGGCCGTCAGCCCAGAGGCTCCCACGGTTCACCTTATGCTTCCTCCTCCAGGAACCTGCCCCGACTCCTCTGGCTGCAGGGCCAGCTCCCTTCTGTGCCAGGTGTCTCCAGGGCACTGTGTTTTGTGGCCTTCCTGACCAGAATTTACCACTTACGTGTTTATTCTCCACCCCTCCCATGGGCCTTTTGATCACCCTGCTGGTGAGAACGAGCTCAGAGCCTAGAGCCAGGCCTGGAACCACGGTAAGTACTGATGAATGAATGAGTGAATGAATGAATACATGTATGACACACAGAATGAATGAGTGAACAGATGCACGCATGACACACAGAATGAGTGAACAAATGCATGCATGACACAGAATGAATAAATGAATGAGTGAACAAATGCATGCATGAAACAGAGTGAATGAGTGAACAAATGCATGCATGAAACATCAAGGCAAGACCACCAGGTTTCTACCAAGAGACCTGAGCCCAAAGCCTGGCTGTGACACAGCAGCAGGGCAGCCACAGGCCAGCCGCCCCTCAGGCCTGTGAAGGACCCCACGCTCCCACGCCGGGACAGCGGCCACCTCGTGAGGGCAGCAGTGTGCGTGCAGCCCCTGGACAAGGCACCGAACTGGCCATTTAGGGACTTGAGACCCACGAGGGCAGGGACTCAGCCTAGTCACTGCCACGCCCCTATCCCCTTGCACAGTGCTGGGCACTCAGGCTGGCCCAGCCAAACGGCACAGGCGTCACCAGGGGCCCGGCTGCGGTGAGTGCGGTCGTGGGCACGTGGGACACAGCCGGCCCTAAGCTGCGCGCCCGAGCTGCAGCTGCGGGAGTTTTGTAGGGTCCAAAGCCCAACACCACTCACAGACCCCGGCACGCATAACCACGACCCCAAACAGCATGTCATGGTGCCACCTGCTGACTGGCAGAGGGCAAAGGTAGGGAACCCACGGTGTTGGCAGCAGTGTAGACAGAGCCCCCCCAGCACCGTGCTAGGACTGTCACCCAGGGCGTGGACGTGGGGCTTCCCTGCTGATGAGGCGCTAAGATCCACGGACACGCACGAATGTTTGTACCCTCTGACCACAGGTTCCGGTCCTGAGAACAGGCTCTGAGGTGCTGGCACCCACGCGGGCCTCACGCAGACTAGTGCGTGGGACGCCCGGTTAGGGCCTGCGGAGAGAGACCGGCACCCGGCGACGGGGCCAGCGTGGCTGCCCAACAGTGCCAGCCACCGCCCCGCCGGCCTTCACGGGGAGGGCTGGCCCGGTGGACCCCGGAGAGGACGCGAGGGCATAAGCATGGATGCAGAAACTGCAAACTCACGTCGCGGTTAGTAACCTGGGCCCCGACTCAGCCTGGGCCCGCACACGGGCTCCTCCGGGAACCGGCTGTGGAGTCTTAGATCTGCGCGTCCCCTCCTGGCCGGGCTCAGATCTGGGACGATCGGTTTGGGTCGCCACACTGGCAAAGCTACAGCCTCAGTCACCCAGGCAAACGGCACCCCGGGGATTGCCGGGTGTGGATGTAAGGCCCACAGTCACCCGACTGCAGTGAGCGAGGTGGTCCCGCCAGGGGAAGGGCCTTGGAGCCGGGCTGAGGGTCCCTGGAGAAGGAACCCCTCCTGTGGATACAGCCTGGGCCGTGCCTGAGACCCTGCCTGTCCCCACCGCCTGCCTGCCCCGCGGATTCCAGACTCGCCCAGCCAGACCCCGCACGCTCCGTCCCCCCAGCCAAGTTGTACATGTGTCCAGACCCCGCTGGTTCTGTTCCCAAAACTATTTGTACCAGGTGTACTTGTTTCCGTAATTAGGTAATTTAATTAAGCTTTATGCACATTGATTAAATGATCTCATACGGATATAAAATGAAAATGCTATTTCTATGAAAACTACGCTGAAGGCTTTGGAGTCAGGAAAGGCAAGTTGCTAAAAACGCTGCCGCGGAGTTCGCGTGGGAGAGAGAAGTGTGGCGCGTGGGGGCAGCTCGGCGCGGGAAGGAGCCAGCAGTGAGGACGCTCCCAAGTGTCTCCCGATTCTGCCTCCCCCGAGAGCAGCACTAGAACATGCGGGAGGCGAGCTCTGTGCCTGTAGTAGATCCTTCCTCAAAGGAAGTCCTTGTTCCTACTGCAAAATAAATAAATAAATAAATGGCCACATAAATGCGCATCTGCACAATTTAGGCAGAAATATAGTGTTTAAGGCATAAACACATCCTGTTTATGATCTCCTCTTTCAGCAGCTTTCCGATTAATCACGCAGAGCTGAGCCTTAAGGAGAGACCGAGGCAGCGGGAAGGACCTGCCCCAGGCCACGGGCTCAGCCTCTGCTCCCGGACACTGCGCTTCCTGCCTCTGAGCTTCCGCCTGGGCTGCTCCCCCACCAGGCCCCCCGCATCCCTCGAGACCTCCGGGGCCAGCCCCACGCAGACTCGGCCATCCCCAACAGCCGCCCCCTCCCCAGGCTCACGGGCTCCCCTGTGCCAGCCGGGAGCGGGAGGCAGGGCCTTGCCCGGCATGGGGCTGGGGTGCAGGTGGGTGCCTGCAGAGCAGACTGGGGAAGACCGGCCGGAGCAGAACGGGATGGGATTTGGCCCCACACCCAGACTGGCTCTCCCACTCTGAACACTGTAGCTGCCACCCAAAAAGATGGAGCTTCATATTCATGTCCTCTGAGGCTTGGGTTTTGCCAATTAAACTTTCCCTGATTTGGAAACTCTGCGTCCTGTTGCTTAGCTACCCCATCTAAAAGCAGAACAGGCGAGAAGCATAGTTTATAGCCGGTGCCTCGCCCGATCCGCGCTGGCCTCACCTGCCCCTAACCGCCTCTGCGGGATGGCCGAGCCCCTCTGCGGGGCTGAGGGTGATCTTCCCCCAAACCCGCACCATGCAGAGCCCGAGCTCAGCCCTGCCTCACGAGTCCCTTTGCGTTTCTGGGATAACCCCTGACCGTGTCCGACACATCCCGGCGCTCCTCTCCACCTCGGGGGTAGGTCACAGTCATGCAGGTCCCTGACCGCTGGGCAGAAGCAGGGGTGCTGCCACGTTCAGGACTGGGAGGGCGTGCCTGCCCAGAGCAGACCACACCCAGTTCATGTGAGATTTCTCAACGGAGAGAGACTGGGAGCCCCGCAGCCCGCTAGACACGCCCTGGAAGGCCAGGAAAGTCGGGTGGACCAACTTAAGCAAAAGGGAAAAAAAATCATGTAAATTTCTGAACACAAAAAGCCTCTGTTCCTGGGACCGTGAAGTCCGAGGACAATCCTAGTGAGCAAGGTCCGGCAGCCCCAGCCTGGCCCGGCCACTGCACAGGGCTGGTGGCCTGAGGGCCTGCAAGGTCCACCACTGACGGTGGTCCCGGCCAGGCAGGACTGGCACCGGGCTCCCGAACAGCTCTGGGTGGGGGCTCCACTCCCCCCACAGGCAGAGCCGCTGACGTTGGGGCTGGACGGCTGAGGTCTCCAGAGTGGCTCTGAGGAAGCCGTGGCCAGGGGACGCAAGTCCACCTCGGGCACTGTGAAGATGACAATGATGAAGACGATGATAACACTGATGAAGCTACCGCTGAAGATGATGAAGATGAAGAGAATGAGGAAGAGGAAGATGAAAATGAGGAAGACGCCAGTAAAGAAGCAGACGGCGCTGGTGAAAGTGATGACGAAGATGAACAAGATGGTGATGAAGGTGACAACGAAGACAGCGAAAGGTGCTAGAGATGGTGAAGACCTGGTGAAAACGGTGGTGACACCAGTGCTGGCAACGCTGAGGACGGGCCCCCACAGGAAGTTCCCTCAACCCGTGCAGTGAGAGCCGCCAGATTCTGATACAGCTGAGGGGTGAGAAGCTGCCTGTGGGGGTGAGGAAATGTCCTGAGAGGGACTGCGGTGAGGACAGGACTCCATCCACCCAGCCACCCAGCCACCCATCCATCTACCCAACCATCCACCCATCCTCCCAGCCATCCATCCACCCAGCCATCCACCCAGCCATCCATCTACCCAACCATCCAGCCATCCACCCATCCATCCAGCCATCCACCCATTCATCCATCTATCCATCCGCCCACCCATTCATCCATCCACCCAACCATCCACCCATCCTCCCAGCCATCCATCCACCCAGCCATCCACCCACCCATCCATCTACCTAACCATCCACCCATCCACCCAGCCATCCATCCATTCACCCATTCATCCATCTATCCATCAGCCCACCCATTCATCCATCCACCCAGCCATCCACCCACCCATCCATCTACCTAACCATCCACTCATCCACCCATCCATCCATCCATTCACCCATTCATCCATCTACCTAACCATCCACCCATCCACCCAGCCATCCATCTACCCAACCATCCACCCATCCACCCAGCCATCCATCCATTCACCCATTCATCCATCTATCCATCAGCCCACCCATTCATCCATCAACCCATCCACCTACCCATCTATCCATCCACCCACCCATTCACCCATCCACCCAACCACCCATCTACCCAACCATCCTTCCATCCATCCATCCATCCACCCACCCATCCATCTACCCAACCATCCATCCATCCACCCACCCATCTATCCACCTACCTACCCATTCATCCATCCACCCATCTACCCATCCACCCACCCACCCATCTATGAACCCATCCACCCACCCACCCATCCAACTATCCACCTACCCACCCATTCATCCATCCACCCATCCACCCACCCATCCATCTACCCAACCATCCACCCACCCATCCATCTACCCAACCATCCACCCATCCACCCACCCATCTATCCACCTACCCACCCATTTATCCATCCACCCAGCCATTTAACTATACAACCACCCCACCACTTACCGTCTCCCATCCATTCATCTCTCGATCCACCTAACTACACAACCACCTGTCCATCCATCCACCCATCCACCCAGCTATCCACCTGTCCATCTACCCAGACATTTAACTACATAACCACCAACCACTTACCCTCATCCATTCATCTAGCTCTTCATCCACTTTGTCATCCATCTAACTATGCAACCACCTGTCCATCCATCCACCTACTCAGCCATTAACTAAACAACCACCCAACCACTTATCCTCCCATCTATGCATTCATCCAACCAACTCTCCACCTATGTCATCCATGTAACTATGTAACTACCCCACCACCCATCCATCTATCCATCCATCCATCTTTCCATCCATGTAACCATCCACCTAACTATCCAACCACCCATCTGCTCAACAGTCATTAGCTGAGAGCCTATTTTCTTCCAGGCACTGAGGATAAGGCAACCAAGAAGTAAGGTCCTTCCTCCGAGGAAAGTCTATGGCCTAGTGGAGAACCTTGCAACCAGAGGACGGTCCAGGGTGGGCTTCTGGGAATGGTGAGGCAGGTTTCCGTGTAGGAACTAAGGAAAGGGACTCTGAGCTGGATAGCTCAGGTTCACGTCCTTACTCATCTATTCCCTGGCTACTAACACTTCGGAGCCTGTTTTCTTATAACAGAGTGGGGGCCAGAATTAAATGCTGCAATGCACACACAGTCTTCAGCACACACAGACGGCTCTAGACGGTGGTGGCTACAAAAGGTGAAATTCCCACAATCAGGTGTCTGCACACGCAATACGCTTGGCGCTCGCCCATCCAATCATTGAACACCTGACTCCAAAAAGTCAATGAACACAGGCCTTGTTGCCCGCTCTGCAGCCCTGGGGCCCACGGTGAGATGGGAATCCCGCTACAGCCGAGCCGAGCCTCCCCCGTCCCTCTCACAAATGCGTCTCTCCTTCCTGAGGAGGCCCAGCTGTCAGCATTCTGTGCAAGAATTATCTTGGGCTAAATGAGTTCTTTGAGTCGACTCATTTACCTTCTTTCTGAAAATCCCTTTGGAAATGTTCCCACTGGCAATTTCAAAGACAGAGCACATGAATGTGCTTTTGAGTATCAGGAAGCCGAGATCCCCCCACCCCCGAGGCCTGTCTCCGCGCACCGTGGCGCGTGCTGGCCAACGTCTGTGCTTTCTCGCCGCGGGCCGCCCGCTAGCGAGGCGCCTCCGTCGATTAGAGATTCCCTTGGCTCTGAGTCCAGCTGGGACCCAGCGGCCACCAGCCCCAGGTCAGGCTCGTGAGGCCCTCCCCCCCTTGCAGCTGGGGAACTCAGCGCCCGCCCCCTCCGCAGCAACGTGGGGGCTCTTGGCCTCCCCCCACATGCCCTGCTTCATCCAAACGAAAATGCCTGGCTCCCTGCGTGCCTGACCTAAAATCCCAAATTCATTCTGCAAGGTCCAATAGCTGGAGCCTTGGATGCTTCCAGAATGAAGAAAAGTGGGTTTCAAGTCCTCCCCCTCCCCTGTTCCCCTTGGGTTGCATTTTAAAAGAAAGTTTGATGCCACCAGCTTCTAGGGTATGGAAGGGGCTTCCTCCACCTGAACATGCAGACGCCTGTTCTGGTCCCTGGTGGTCACAGACAAACCACCCAGCGGCCTCTGCCCGCGTGAGAACGACGTGAGGTCAGAGGAACGCACTGCAGCAGCAAACAGACTGCCGGCAAAGGGGTGCAGGACCACGCCAGGCCCCACGACCGGCCGCGATGCCCCTGCCCCAGCGGGCGCGGCTCATGGCGGAAACCGCCCGGCCAGCCTCCCCTCGCGGCAAGCTCGCCCGGACCCACGGCCACGGCTACTGCCCCAAACGCCAGGGACCCGGATGGCCCAGAGACACGGACAACCCTACCTGCCCAAATTTGGACACATAACTTTCCCCCCTCCCTTTTCCTAGATTCCGCCCCGCAGTGCGGAGCAGCCGGCCCCGCTGCCCACAGGACGCGGGGGCCCCGGGTCTGCAGCCCTGGACGCCGGACGCCACCCGCCACCCGCCTCGCCCCCCGAGTCGATGCCCGCAACAGCACAGGGTCTCCCGCAGACACGCTGCCCTTACAGGAAAGGCCGGCTCTCCGCATCCACCCTCTGACACCGGGGACCCGTGGGGAGCGGCAGGGCAGGAGCCCAAGGCGCGCACGGCGGGGACACACCTGAACAGGTGAGCCAGCGAGGGAAAGGACCCTCAGGCTGCTGGGGAGGGAAGGAAAGAGAATGGGATGAGCCGTGTCACTGGGGGATGGTCAGGAAGGTCCCCCCCCCTCCAGGGGAGGTGACATCTGAGCTGAGACCCGGGTGACCAGAGAGCTGTGTGTGGGGCCACAGTGGGCATCTGGGGAGCCGCCGCGCCACCTGGCCGGCACCTGCCCTCCTGCCTTCTCTCTCGGCCCGCTGTCCCCGCCCCGGCCACAACTCACAGCAACGGTGCGAGCTCTGGCGGGCAGTGCTCCCCGCCCCGCCAGGGACACCCTTGCCCTCTGCTCCCGTGGCTGGCCCATGTGTCTGTCCTTGCACATGCCGCGTCACACGCAACGGCTTACGTGTGCAGTGTGCACCCGTGAGCATGTCTGCATCTCTGCTCTCAGCAGCCTAGCACCTGGAAACGTGAACTGGAACTCTCTGCCATCGGGGGTGTGCACGCGGGCACCTGAGGCCGCAGGACAGACCAGGCCTGTTCTCCTGCCGCCTCAACGCTCCCCTGCGAGTAACACAACCTGCCTTCCCCATGGCGCCCGCGGACTCACCCTGGGCGAGAAGGCAAAATTGGCAAGAATTTCGACCTTCTGTGCTAGCTACGGCCGGGCCCTGTGCTAGGGGCGTCCTGTGCCAGGTGTGCCCGTCCCTCCACGCGGGACACGTGCAACGCCCTACACCGCGCCCGACGCAGAGCCGCAGGGTGGCAGACGCCGGCAAGCAAAGGACTCGGCGCGGTGGCTTGGACGTTCACTGCCCCAGTCACCAGCAACCGGACGGGAGCCGGAGCATGTCATGGGCTCCCTGATCTTGGCTGCCCGTGAGAGCCCGAGGGGGAGGCCTCAGGTGGTTGGGGCTCAGGGGTCCGGAGCAAGAGCCCCGAACCCACGGCCTGGCCGCTCACCCGCTGTGAGACGCCGGGAGCACAGCTGGACCTCTCTGTGCCCAGCTGCCCCTCTGCAGAGCGGGGACCGCAGCCCTGGCGGGCACTGCAGGCAGGGTGGAGAGGCGTCCGCACGGCGCCCGCCCACGGCCAGGGTGGGCCCGCCCTCAGATGCTGCGTCCGTCCTTGGCATCCGAACCATTCTTCCTCCTTGCCCTCGTCTGAGATGTGCCAGAGAACATTCCCACGGAAGCGCGAGCTGCTGAGCGCTTGCGTCCGGGAGCAAACCCGCCCAGAACAAAGGCCTGGCGAGGCTCCGCACGCGGCCCCCAGCACAGCTTCCCGGGAACACCGTCTCCTCTCGGCAGCGCGTTCTGTCCCCGGCACCGAAAATAGCCCTGCCCCGCGGGCACGGCTGGGGGGCGGGGCTCTCTGGACTCGGCTGCACACCACGTCCTGCCTCCCTTCCCACAGACGGCCGGGCGCCTCCGGGAGGGGCCGGACCCCGGGCAGCAGCAGCCCGTTCCGGGCAGAACAAGACGTCCGCGGGAGCCCCTCGCTGCCGTGTTCACACGCGAAGTCCTGCTCCTGCAGGCGCCGCTTGTTAGCAGCCATGCCTCCCTCCCACGCAGGGCTCTGCACAAAGGACCCCCGCGGGGAGCCGAGAGGGAGGTTTGTGCCCGGTTCCCGGTCCCCAGGAGAGTTCACAACAGCCGCCGGCAGGAACACTGCCCACGCCCCACCCGGCAGCAACTCTCCACGCCCACTTAGTCCTGCCACGGGCCTGCCGGTGGCCTCAGTTCCCCCATGCAGGTGACACCTGTCCCAGGAGTGTGCCCGGCCTCAACTACGCCAGCAGCAGCTCCAGCCCCCTAGCCCCTCCTGCTGGGGCCTTTACACCTTCCTACAAGGACAAACGTGGCACCTTCCACAGGGCCCAGAGGAAGGGGCTGCCACCGGCTCCAGCTCACAAGCCAGGAGAGACTCCCAGACGGCGGTGCTCACGCAAGCCCACACGTGCCACGGGCTGTGTCTCTCTCTGACTCGCCCCTGCTCCGTGCCGGGTGACACTCAACGCAGCCTCCTGCCGCCCCCTCCTGTAGCCCGGGCATCCTTTGCACCCGAGGCCTGGCGTGCTGGTGGCTGCCTGAACACGCCCGGCTGAAGCCAAACCACCGTGACAACATGCACAGCCGTGACTGAGACGAGCCAGGCACCGTGGCCCCTCTGTCCAGAACGCTGCCGGGGCCCAGGCCTCGTGTTCTCCCGGGCCACGCCCACTGCAAACCAGCTGCCGCCAGCTGTGTGGCCCTGGGCCAGGACCTGCCTTCCCGCCAGGGCTTAATTTCCTCACCTGTCTGATGGAGATGCCCCCGCCCGCTCTGCTGGGTTACCGCGAGGGTTAAACGCGCGCAAGTTAAGCCAGCCTGGCAGCACGTGGTCGGCACGTAAGAACGAGAGCTGGCGGCAGCATCCATCACGGCTCTCCCCAAGCGTGGAGGTCGTCAGGACAGACGCAATGGCTCCCGGGCTTTGGCGTGACCTCCAGGACACCCCTGTGGTGTGCAGCCCAGGCGCTGTGGGGCTTCCATGCCCTGCGGACACGTGCACACGTGCTCTAGAGGCAGCCGAGGCCTCCCGGACACGCGGGCCAAGACCACCAGAGAGCCTTGCTCCTCCCAGACGACCGTGACCTCCCTGGGCAGAGACCACCTCGCCCCGAAGAGCCCCAGGAGCACTCAGAAGACAATAATGTGGGTCTGGAAATAAAAAAAAATTAAAAAAAAACAAAAAACAACCCGCCAAATGCTATTTGGGATAAAGTAGATGGCGCGTTGCCATGGCAACCAGAGGCTGCATTATCCAGCAAGAGATGGCAGAAGAATCCAGAAAGGAGGCAAAACAAAGACAAAGGGAACAATTAAGCTATTTCTGCGGGGAAACAAACCACCCTGCCAGGGAGGCCCCGTCCACCTCCCGGGACGTAATCTCTAACTGCTGTTTTCCCTGGGTCTAATTCTGGGTTTTCAAACACGGTGACAAATGTCCAGGGAGCTACCGTGCTCTGGCCCAGGCTCTAAAATTAGCGGGAGACTCGGCGAGCCAGGGCGTGAGCCAAGTCCCAGTGCCCGCAGCCCCAGCACCGCGGGGCGATGTCGTCGGCAGCCTTTCCAAGCCACGTGCACCGCCAGTGTTCGCTCGGCTTTGCTGTTGTTTATGTCAACTCACTTAGTATTTTAATTTGCAAGAGAACTCGGTTTGATTATCAAACAGGAAACCATCATCCATGGGCACAGTCGGAAGCAAGTGCAAACAACAGGCGGATTAAATGTGATTCTTGCAACCTCCAGGCAGGGAAGGACGCGTAACACGTGGCACAGAGAGTATGACCCGCAGAGCGCGAGAGGGGTCAGCCGGCACAGCCCAGGCCACCGGCGACCTCCAGCCCGAGGACCCCGTGACCACCCAGGGGACCCTCGGGGCTGTAACACGGAAGCAGCTCGCTCGCGGTGCTGGGTCACAGCCACTCAGCAATGGCTGGCTTCACGCACATACCGTCCAGAAGATTACACGTATGCATCCGTGCGCGCATATGTATGTACAGTCACGCTCTGTACGATGACATTTCATCAACTACAGACTGAAAAATGATTATGAGGCAGTGAAAAAGTCCCTATCACCTGGTGACAACACTGTAGCTGTTGTGACGTTGTAGGACAACACGAGTCACGTGTGTGTGGCGATGCTGGCACAGACAGACCCGCCACACTGCCGGCGGCAAAAAGTTCTCGTTCATGGATGACGTGCCGCACAGGATACTAGGTGACAGACAACTGTGTTATGGTTTATGCATTTGCTGCACCATACTTCTCAACATTATTTTATTGTGCAGTCCTTCTACATGTTAAAAAAAAAGTTAACTGCAACACAGCCTCAGGCAGGTCCCTCAGGAGGCTCCCAAAGAAGGCGCCATGATCACAGGAGGTCACCCGTGTCACTGCCCTGATGACCCTCCAGTGGGACCAGATGTGCAGGTGGAGACGGTGACATTGCCGATCCCGACCCTGTGCAGGCCTGGCTAGATCGCGTGTGTTTTCGTCTCAGTTTTTAACAAAAAAGTCTAAAAAGTAAAAAAAAAAAAAAAAATTTTTTTTAATTTTAAAAGCAGTCAAAATCTTATAGAATAAGGATATAAAGAAAAGAAGACAGTTTTTACAGCTGTACCATGTGTTTGGGTTTTAAGCTGTGTTATCACAAAAGAGTCAAAAAGTTAAAAAAATTAAAAAGTGTATACAGTGACGAATGCTACAGTAAGCTAAGGTTAATTTATTATCGAAGAAAGAAAAATTACCTGTGTACATCTAGCGCAGCCTGCGTGCGCGGCGTCCGGGGGGGAGTCCGCGGCAGGGCGCCGCGACGCCGGGCCTTCCCGCGCCCTGGCGGTGCACCCGGAGCAGCCCCGCCCCGCGCCCCGTCCACGGCAAGCGCCCCCCCAGCACTGCCGCTCGTCATCTTCACGCCACGCCTCTACTGTGCCGCTTCCACGCTTCCATGTGCCACGTACACAGGGGCTTCCCACTGTGCGACAGGTGCCCACAGTGCTGGGCGCGGCGGCTGCTGCACAGGGGTGCGGCCGGGGGAGGCGGCCACACAGCACAGGTGTGCAGCGGATGCACCGTCTAGGTTTGTGGGAGCGCACTCGATGCGCAATGACAGAATCCGATGACACGTTTCTCAGGCCATCTCTCTGTCATTAAGGGACACAAGACTGCACGACTGTATACATGTGTGTGTGTGTGTGTGTGTGTCTGTGTGTCTGTGTGTAGCTTTTGTTGGAAAACTTCAGAGATCTGGCAATGCGGGATTGATGTTCTTGCAGGAAAATGACCAGACGGCGGTGAAGAGGGCCCGCCCCCGTCCCCAGCCCTGGCAGGGCACACCCTTGCCACTCTGGCCCGGTCCTCAGCTGCACACTACAGACCAGAGCTTCCCACCAGCGGCGACTTGCCCAGCAGGGGGCATTTAGCGGCGCCCGGGGGCAGTCCTGGTTGTGACGGGAGACGTGACGGGCAGGGACCAGGGACACCAAGCAAGCCTCGACGCGCAGGACAGGCCCCACAGCAAGAACCGTCTGTCCCAGACGCCGACGGCAGGGGGCCGCAGCGCTAGCTGCTGCAGAAGCCGCGTCCTGAGCCCGTCCGGGCACCCTGGGGAGCGGGGTCTGCAGAGGAGGAGCCGTGCGGCCCGCACTGCGCCCCGAGCGCTGCCACTTACTTGGAGAGCTTCATCTCGATCTGCTGCCGGATCTCCTGCCTCTCCTCGTCCGTCCTCCTGGGGAAGATGTTCCTGTCCTCCAGCTCCTGCTTACTCGGCCGGTTCCTCAGCTTCACCGCCAGGAGCTCCTTCTTGCATTTCCTCGGCAGCGTTCCTGGGGGCCCGTCGAGGGGGAGAGGACAGAAGGGGACAAAGAAAACGGGTCTCAGTGGAGGCCTGGCTTCTGAACCGAGCACCCACCTGCCGCAGGGAGGACCCCGGACCGGGATGACGGAGGGCAGGCCCAAGAGGATGCGCACCTGCCAGCTTGGTGCTTTCTCACGGGACAGTGGGCACCACAGGGGCAAAGCGATGCCACCAACTCCGTCCACTAAGCCCCCCGCCCACGACACATGTCCCACGGCCAGGGGAGCCTACATCTTGGGTCCTAGGGTGATTACCAGTAGCACTTTTTCCATCAAAAGTATCTGAGTTTGGACCACGTGGTGCCGACACGTCCCCCTGTCCGCTACCCTCTAGCCACGCGGGTCTTCCTTCAGTTCCTAGACTTCCCACCTCGGGATCTGCTTGCCATCTTCCCTCTGCCCACCACACTGCTCTGCCCGATGTGCAGGGCCGACCTCCTCCTGGGTATGGCCCGGCTTGACCGGACTCCTCAGGGGCCCACAGGAGCTTCTAATTCCCCCATGGGATCTTTTTTTTTTTTTTTTTGAGACAGAGTCTCGCTTTGTTGCCCAGGCTAGAGTGAGTGCCGTGGCGTCAGCCTAGCTCACAGCAACCTCAGACTCCTGGGCTCAAGCAATCCTGCTGCCTCAGCCTCCCCAGTAGCTGGGACTACAGGCATGCGCCACCATGCCCAGCTAATTTCTTTCAATATATATCAGTTGGCCAATTAATTTCTTTCTATTCATAGTAGAGACGGGGTCTCGCTCTTGCTCAGGCTGGTTTTGAACTCCTGACCTCGAGCAATCCACCCCTGCCTCGGCCTCCCAGAGAGCTAGGATTGCAGGCGTGAGCCACCACGCCCGGCCCAGGACCTGTTTTAATTCCCCCCTAACCGATGCCTTTCCTGTTGGTAGTTTAAGGTCAGTCTCCTCCCAGACTAGGCTCAGGGCCAGCCTGCCCTCCTCGTGTCCCCGGAGAGCGTGGCGATGGCAGGTGGTCGCTGAGTATCACGGAGTGAACTCATGGGTGGGCTGATTCCAGGTCGGCGCGGCCACCTGTGGCCCTTACGTCTGCGCAGGTCCAGAGCGCACTGAGTGAAATCAGGGTGCACGAGGAGGGGCCCAGGGATCGGAATATTTCTATTTGGAGCAGAGATGGGAGTGCTCGTCCCGCGGGAGAGGGCCAGTCCCCCGTGCGCCGGGCACCGGCCGTGTGCTGGTTGACGGGACTTCCCGAACAACAGGAGCCCCACCTGCCCTCCCTGGCAACGCGCATGTGGACTCCACAATATGGTGTAGAATGCAGACGGCAGGTTTTCAGTTTGTGGTTTTGCAGTTTTTTTTTTGGGGGGGGGGCCTGGATGTAACTCCCAGGGGCCCAGTTACCCAACAGGGTCACTGCCTTGCAAGAAGCAGACTTTATTTCTTAAGAAAAATGGTTCCCCAGAGAAAGTCAACTCCCAGCATGTGAGATGGGAATACGAAGCAGGAAAATCAGTTCAACAACATGACAGTCTAGCAGAAGTTTGTGATAAAGCAAGCTGCATAAAGGAGAGCTCAGTCAAGGCTCGAATTCCTGACGCGCACTCGTTTGCCGTGCGTTTGAGAGAGAGAGAGAAGCGCGATGACTCTGAAAGCTTTTCAGCAAGGGCCGCGGCCTGAATTTGCTCGAACAGCCTCCCACGTGACTGCAGTCCTGTCTTTATAGAATCGTAAGGACCCCGGCGGCGCCACGTGCATCTGCCAGGTGGTCTTTGCCGCGTGTTCTGGGGGAGACTGAACGCTGTAGTGACGTCCGTGAAGTCAGGAAGTCTCGCAGGCCCCGGGGCAAGCCCTTCGCAAATGTCAAGGGTCTGACACACAGCAAATAGAAGCCGCCACTTTCGGAGGACTGTAAGGTGCTCAAACAGAAAACTGCACTGCGTGTGGTTTAATCTCTTTAGCTTTAGATAAAGCAAGTCCTTAAGCCCATCGCAAATGTCCTAGGCTTGTCCTTACAAACGTTTCATCATATTTGTTCTTAACGGAGGGAAAGCTCCTTTCACCGGAGATTTCGAGACGTAAACGGGAGAGCTCACTACACACGAACCGCGCCGGGCACGGGCCGTTCTCAGAGGACAAGGACACGGGGCGGGGCCGCGACAAAACCTCACGGACAGGCTGGTCTTCACCAAGGCATCGGAGAGTTACCAGGCTTTGCTACTTAAAAGTCAAAAGTTTCCAGGAAGATAGCTCACAACGAGGACCTTTCAATCACGTGAGTGAACCCTTCATGCAGTCGACCGAGTGGATCGGAGTGGCCGCGCTCCCGGGGCGCACGGCCGGGAGTGGAACGGCCCCCGTCCGGAGTGGAGCATCCCAGCGTTCCAAGTAGAACTCTGGATGGGAAGGAGAACCTGAGAAAGGGGACCCTTCCGTCCAGACTGCAGTAACAAGATGCTCCTTCTTCCCAAACACGCTTGCTTCCTCCTCCCACCCGGAAATCCCACCTGCAGGAGCCTGCCTCCCAGGTAGAGGACGTCTATCCCCACGTTCTTCATCAAAGAAGCTCAACGCAACCCAAACACCAACGCGGGGGTACTTCATCAGTCATGTCCACCTGTTCCCTCTAAAACGGTGGTTGGATGTCACTGAATGACAGAAGATATTCACAATATATTGCTAAGGAGAGCAAGCGATGGAAGAGCATGCATATTACCTATGGATGTTTACGTGCACATGTGTATGTGTCCAAGTTTGTGAACATACATAGTCTTACCATAAGTTGGCATAGAAAAGCCAGGAATTGGTCACTTACTTGGTTTTTGTTTACTGTATTTTTTTCCTTATATAGTTTCCTTATATACAAATAATTGCTTAGAAAGAACATTGTCGAGCAACGTCACAGTAGATGGTGAAAAGTTCTCTCCTCCATAAAAGCAACAAGAAAACTGGCAAAAATGATCAGAATCAACTTTTTGACAACTCTGGAAATTAACCAAATTAATGGTTACTCCAGAAAAAGCAGCTGAATTTCAGGGAGGAGGTTTCGCCTTTTCGGGGCCCATGCCCCACTCCCTCCAGCTCCACGGCAGCCGTGACACGGAACTGTCCGCGGTCACCGTGGGGACCAGCCCCTGAGAGAACAGAACGGGGCTGGAGCCCTGCAAACACTCCTTCCCAAAATTATCATCATCGACCCACCTGGCGGTCCCCTGAAGACCCCGCGTGCAAGGCCAGCTGTTATCGGACCCGACTGCGAGCTCACCCAGCACAAAAAGCCTTTTTCTCAGGGATAACTGCTGAAAAGAATACAGTGTTATCTTCCCAAGTACGAGACTTTCATTTCCCTTAAGACCAGTCCTGCTCAGTAATAGCCTATGGGATTCTTTAGTAAAAAAGAATCAATAGGCCGGGCGCGGTGGCTCACGCCTGTAATCCTAGCTCTCTGGGAGGCCGAGGCGGGCGGATTGCTCGAGGTCAGGAGTTCGAAACCAGCCTGAGCAACAGCGAGACGCCGTCTCTACTATAAATAGAAAGAAATTAATTGGCCAACTAATATATACAAAAAAATTAGCCGGGCATGGTGGTGAATGCCTGTAGTCCCAGCTACTTGGGAGGCTGAGGCAGAAGGATTGCTTGAGCCAGGAGTTTGAGGTTGCTGTGAGCTAGGCTGACGCCACGGCACTCACTCTAGCCTGGGCAACAGAGTGAGACTCTGTCTCAAAAAAAAAAAAAAAAAAAAAAGAATCAATAAAAAAAAATCAATAAAAATCAGTGCGTTGTCCAAAAACTCAGATTAAATAAAAAGTGGAACCTTGATGTTACCAAATCTAGTCCAACTCCAGCAGACGCTGGGGGGCCTTTCCAAGGCACAGCTGATGGACGGGGCTGAGGAGGTCGGACGGGCAATGCTGGCTCTTCCCCCCCAGGTACCAGGGTGGCCCGGACAGCCACTAAGTGGCAGAGCGCCGGGCTTCCACAGAGGGTCCTGCCCAGTAACGGGGAACAACGAGCCCTCCACTGCACACGGCTCCGTCCTGACAAACCTTATAAGCAATGCCTGGGTGAATTAGACCGTCTCCAGGTAGCCTAGCTGCTTCCCAGAACAAAACTCTAGAATATTTATGAAATACAAAGAATACCCGTCACCTAAGAAGCTGAAATCCACAGTGTATGTCATCCAATCAGAACAGATGATGCCTGAAAAGAAGCAGGAAAAAGTTCAACGAACCTAGAGCACAAGAAACGCAAAGAAAACTGCGTCAAGATCACCACAGTGGAAATCAGTTGTGGTGAGAAAATCTCAAAGGCATCCAGAGGAATACAGACGTTCTCTGGGTAGAGTACGAAGGAGAACCTGGCAGCCGACGCCTCCCCAGGAACGGTACCAGTGAGGGAGGGGATGGGGGAGAGACGTCCTCAAGTACTTAAAGCAGAAAACCCCAGGTGGTTCATAATTCCAAACGTGGCAATGATAGCTTTCAAAATGGAGGCAAAATAAATACTTTGTTAGACATCAAAAAGCTGGACGATGTCACCACCCACAGACTGTAGGAAATAACAAAGGAAATCCTTTGGGCCAGCCGTCCTTGACCTCATGGCGCCAGGGACTGTTTTCATGGAAGACATTTCCATGGACCAGGGAAGAGGACGGCTTTAAGACGAATCAAGCAAGTTATATTTACTGTGCTCTTTATTTCTATTATTATATTTCTATTACTATTACATTGTAATCTGTAACGGAATAATTACACAACTCACCATAGGTTGGGGGCCCCTGCGTTAGACAGAAGGAAAATGACACCAGACAGAAACCTAAATCTATAAAAGTGAAGCGGTATGCCATCACTTGCAGGCAGATAGTGGTAAATAGAGATGTATACTACAAACACCACAGCAGCCAACCACAGAAATGCCAAACAAGGGGTGACAGCTAATAAGCCAACAGAAGAGATAAAATGAAATAAAAAAAAAAATACTGAATCCAAGAGAAGGCAGAAAGAAAGGGAAGAGGAACAAAATCCAGATGGGACAAATAGACAATAAACAGCCAGATGGTAGATTTAAACCTGGTACCATAATCATATTAAAAGTAAATGGTCTGAATATCCTAATTAATAGCAAAGTTTTTCAGAATGGGTAAGAAAGGCCAAACTATATGCTACCTACAAAACAAGCACTTTCATATAAACATACAAATAGATTAAAAATAAAATGTTAAAAATATTACCATTCTAACACTGATCAAATGAAAGCAGAAATGGGTGTATGGATTGTATGGATATCAGATAAAGTGTATTTCATCTGAAAGAACCTAATCAGTTATGAAAAGGGTCCTCTCATAATGACAGGGAGAGAACTTCCCCCGGGGAGGACACAATAGTCCTAAAGTGTAATGAGTCTCTGAGAGCTTCAAAATACACAAAGAGATAACGAATCTAACTGAGAGACCAAATAAATCCATAGTTTCAGCTGGAGATTTCAAAACCCGTCTTTAAATAATCAATAAAACAAATAGAAAATTGGCAAGGCTACAGAAGACCTGAACAACACTATTAACCAATATGATCTAAAATTTATAGAACACTTTACCAAACAAAAGAAGACCACAGAGTCTTAGTAAGTACACACACAACATTTACCAAGATAGAACATATTCTGGGCCATAAAACAAGTATCAATAAATTTCAGAGGCCTCAAATCACACAAAGTGTGTTCTCTGATCAGAGTGAAATTAAATTGGAAACCAATAGCAAGACCTCTAGAAAAATACCCAAATATTTGGAAACTAAATAAAAACTTCTGAATAACCCATAATTCCAAGAAGAAATCAAAGGGGAAATTTGAAAGTATTTTGAAAGCAAATGAAAATATATCACAGTGATGTTAAGGGTAAAATTTACAGCATTAAATGCTGATATTAAAAAAAGAAGGGTCTCAAATCAATGGCATCAGATTTCATCTTAAGAAACCAGAAAAAGAGTAAAGTAAATCAAAAGGAGAAGAAATAATGGAGCTCAGAGTAGAAACCAGTGAAATTAAAAACAGAAAAACAATAAAGAAATCAATGAAAACAAAAGCTAGCTCACTGAGAAGATTAATAAAATTGATGCACACTCTAGCCAAACTGATCAGAAAGAAAAAAATGAGAGTAAGATAACGCACAAATTACCAATATTGGGAATTGGCAAGGTGAAACTGACATCATCTGACTCTACAAATATTAAAAAAGATATAAGGGAATATTATGAACCACTTTTTGCTAATAAATTTGACAACTGAGATAAACTGAACACTTACCTTGAAAAAGCACAAACTACCAAAACTCACTCAAGAAAGTATACGTAACCAGAATATACTTATATATTAGAGAAATAGAATTTCTAAGTAAAAACCTTTACTCACTCACACTCTCACACATATACCCTTTAGACCCAGATAGATGCATTGATGATTTCTACAAAACATTTATGGAAGAAATGATACCGATGTTATATAAATTATTTATTTATTATTATAAAACACCATAGTTTGAATGTTTGGGTCCTCTCCAAAATTTTTGTTGACATTTAATCTCCAATGCAATGGTAGTAAGAGGGCCTTTATGAAGTGATTAGGTTACGAGGACTCCTCCCCTCATGAGCAGCATTAAGGCCGTTATATTAATAGTTTATCATTATCCACCTCGGTCTCAGGTTGTCGTTCACTTGGCTCATTTTTAAGATTAAACTTACCAGAATGGAACTTTAGCCACATCTCTTCTAAACACTTTGCTGATATGTTGAGCTGTCTGTGCTGTACTGGTTTTATGACAGAACTCATATTTAAAATAATACAAACTTCTGACTTATCTGTGGTTGTACAAAAATTGTTTTAAAAACATTTGAAAGTTAATCACAAATGTGTGTTTCAAAGAACGAGGATGTACCTTTACAATAAAAATAAAACAAGAAGTGCCAAAGTGAAATGTCACAAATATTAACTGTCAAACTTCGTAATTAAAGAAATCAGATATTTTATACTTAATAACCTAATAAAAGTGGCTTCACCTGATTTCCTAATAAAAGATGCTTTACATCTTTTTGCACTTCCACATTTTTCCATGTGAGGACACCTAGATAGTTCCATTTATGAAGAAGGGGCCTCTTGACAGACACTGAACATGCCAGCATCTTCATTTTGGACTTCTCAAGCCCCAGAATCATAAGAAATATCTATAAATTACCTAGTCTGTGGTTTTTTGTTATAGCAGCACAAACAAACTAAGAAAAAAAGGAATACTTTACAGCTCTTTCTATGAAGCCAGAATTTACACTGATGGTAAAACCAGAAAATATTTCAAGAAAACTAAATACCAAAATGCCTCAAGAACAGTGATATAAAATTCTAAGCAAAACATTAGCACAACAAATCCAACAACTTATAAAAATACTAATACATCATGACCACATTTGTCACAGGAAGACAATATTGGTTTATCATTCAAAAACAAGCAATCTAATTCACCAAATTGACAAACTAAAAAATAGCAAAATCTCATAATTACCTCTATACACATAGATAAGGTATTTGTCAGCTAACAAAAACACTAATAATCTACCTTGTCACCACCATTGCCAACAACCTCCTGTACCCTAGGCCATAGAGGTACTCACAGGTATTGCTGATGTTGATTATAAGCTGAACAGAGACTATACTAGTGCACCCACCCAGAATCAAAGCCAACACATCCTACCCAAACGACACTCTACAACCCATCTGCAGGTGGAAGTCTTTCCCTATGAAAGCCACTCTATAAAATTTGAAGAGGCAACTGTTTCACCACATGCACAGATATCAACATAGGGACACAAGAAACATGAAAAGGCAAGGAAACATGATACCACCAACAAAACATAATTCTCCAAAGAAATGGAATTTTAATAATGTCCTAAAAAGGAATTAAAAATGATGACCTTAAGGAAACTTAGTGAGATACAAGAGAAGACAGATAATTCACCGAAATCAGGAAAACAATTCATTATCTGAATGAGAGATTCAATAAAGAGACAGATATCATAAAGAATCAAACAGAAACCTTAGAGCTGAAATTCAATGAATGAAATAAAAATTACAATTTACAGCTTTAACAACAAACTAGATCAAAAAGAAACAATTTCTGAGCTTGAAATATCCAAGAAAGAAAAAAGGATAAAAAAGAGTGAAGAAAGCTACAGGGCTTATAGGACATGATTAAAGTAACAAATATTTGCTTTATGAGATTTACAGAGGAAGGAGAGAGAGATATGTATAGAAAGCTTATTTAACAAAATAGCCGAAAACTTCCCAAGTCTTGGGAGACATATAGATATGCAGAACCATAAAGCTCAAAATGCCCCAAATAAATTCAACCCAGAGAAGCCCTCTCTGATTCACACTAAGATCAAACTACTAAAAGTCAAAGATAAAGGGAAATTTTAAAATGGCCAAGAAAAAACAGCATCATGTCACATATTAGGGAATCACCCCATGACTATCAGGAGACTTCTCAGCAAAACCTTGAAAGCCAGGAGAAAACAGGATGCTGTATTCAAAATGCTGAAAGAAAAACAACCTACAGCTATATAAAAAACTATATAAGTAGCTATACTTAGATAAAACAGAATTTAAGACAAGCCATGGTATATAAATCTTTCAAATCTCTAGTATGAAGGTTAAAAATAATCAAAGTGGTTAAGAAAAGCCATAACTACAATAAGTTGGTAATAAACATACAATAGAAAAAGATGTAAATTAAGACAATAATTATAAATTGTGGGGGGAGGGTAAAAGTCTAGAGTATTTGGATATAAGTTATCTGAGTAAAACAGTGTGTATACAATTTTTTAATGTAAGCCCCATGGTAACCACAAAGAAAAAATTACAGCAGATACAGAAATGAGAAAGAAAAAGGAATCAAAGCTTAACAGTATGGGCTGGGCGAGGTGGCTCACGCCTGTAATCCTAGCACTCTGGGAGGCCGAGGCGGGCGGATTGCTCGAGGACAGGAGTTTGAAACCAGCCTGAGCAAGAGCGAGACCCTGTCTCTACTATAAATAGAAAGAAATTAATTGGCCAACTAATATATATAGAAAAAATTAGCCGGACATGGTGGTGCATGCCTGTAGTCCCAGCTACTCAGGAGGCTGAGGCAGAAGGACTGCTTGAGCCCAGGAGTTTGAGGTTGCTGTGAGCTAGGCTGATGCCACAGCACTCACTCTAGCCTGGGCAACAAAGCGAGACTCTGTCTCAAAAAAAAAAAAAAAAAAAAAAAAGCTTAACAGTACAGAAAACCAAAAGCCACAAAGGTAAACAATGACAGGGGAAGAAACGATAAAAGATATACAAAATAATTAGAAAACAATAAACAAAATGGCAGGAATAAGTCCTTTCTTATCAATAATATCCTGGAATGTAAATGGATGAAATTCTCCAATTAAAAGATAGAGTGGCTGAATGGATTAAAAAAAATACGACCCAACTCTATGCTGCCTACAAGAGGATCACCTCACCCTGTAACAACACACATAGATTCAAAGTAAAGACGTGGAAAAAGATATTCCATGCAAATGGAAACCAAAAGAGAACAGGCGTAGCTACACTTAGATAAAATAGACTTTAAGACAAAATGTAAAAAGAGACAAAAGAGGTCATTATATAACAAAAAAGGAGTCAATTCAGCAAGAAGATATAACAATTGTAGAAATATACAGACCCAACACTGGAGCACCTAAATATATAAAGAAAACATCATTAGGTTTAAAGGGAGAGGTAGACTATGATGCAGTAACAGGAGGGACCTCAGCTCCTCACTTGAGCAGTGGGCAGATCACCCAGATAGAAAATCAACACTGGATTTAAACAGAACTTCGATGGCCCTACCAGACATTTGCAGAACACTCCATCAATCACTGCAGAATACACATTTTTCTCAATTGCACATGGCATATTCTCTAGGACAGATAATATGTTAGGCCACAAAACAAGTCTTAACACATTTAAGATGGACATAAATCATATCAAGTTTCTTTTCTGAAGACAATGGTATAAAACTATTAATAGATATCAGTAATAGGAAGAACTTCAGAAACGTTACAATTGCATGCAAATTCAACAACATGCTCCTGAGTAAGTGATGGGTCAACAAGAAATAAAAGGGAAAATTTAAAAAATTTTGAGACAAGTGAAAATGGAAACACCACATATTAAAACCTATGGGATACAGTCAAATCAGTTCTAAGAAGTTTATAGCAATCAATGTCTGTGTCAAAAAAGATAATCCCCACAACCCTATATTACACCTCAAGGGACTAGAAAATAAGCACTAATTCAACCCAAAATTAGTAGAACAACAGTAGAAATAAATGAAATAGAGACTAGAAAAACAATACAAAAGATCAGTGAAACAAAGAGTTGGTTTCTTTGAAGATAAACAAAACCGGCAAATCTTTAGCTAGACTGAAAAGAGAGAAGACTCAAATAAATAAAATCACAGATGTAAAGAGACCTCACAGCTGATACCGCAGAAAGGTATCAGAAAGGTATACTGCAGAGGGTCATGAGAGACTACTATGAACTATTATATGCCAACTAATCGGATAGCCGAAAAGAAATGGATAAATACTGGACACACCCAATCTACCAGGGTTGAATTATGAAGAAATAAAAAATCTGAACAGACCAATCCTGAGTGAGGAAACTGAATCAGTAATACAATGTCTTCCATCAGAGGCAAGCGGTTCTGACGTAGGTGACCAGAATAAAACTCCCCCCTTCTAGCCTAGGTGGGCGGCAAGCAGGGGAGGGACAGAGAGGAGGAGGAGGAGGTGGCGGGTCTTACACTGGGCTTCTCGCTGGTACCTGGTCTCCAAGGGGGGAAACCTTAACATATGCACCTGTGCTTGTGTACACATAAAACACACAGGACAGGTGAGAACCCGGTAACGCTGGGAGAGACTTTCCATAGCACAGTCTTTAGTTCCTTTTCGATTTATGCCATGTGACTATATTACCTGTTCATAAAAATAAAAAACAAAGGCAGTATAGCAAGTGCTTCTGCTTCTCCAGTGTAGCCTTTTAGCCTCCTGCCTTCGGGCAGTGCTGCGTGACGTCAGGGCTCCCTGGGACAGGGCTGGCAGGTGCTTAGCTCCCCAAGACAGGTGCAGACAGAACCACCCTTCGACCAGGTGCTTGCTCTGACCATCAGAACTCGAGCTTGTCTTAGTCCATCTTGTGCTGCTATAACAGACCGCCTGGGATGGGGTGATTAATTGACAATGAACAATAATAACGTGTTGGCTCACAGGTCTGGAGGCCAGAACGGCCCAGCGCGAGCTGCTGGCATCTGGAGAGGGCCGTCTCACTGGGCCCCAACAGGGCAGAAGGCATCGCACAGCAGGAGGGCCAAGAGAGGGTGGGGGGCACACGGTCCTTTTATGCTAGCATTGACCCCACATAGACAGGCAGCGCCCTCCTGGTCTAATCTCCTCTTGAAGGCCCCACCTCCTAACACTGCTACACTGGCGATTCGATTTCAACGTGAGTTTTGGAGGTGACACACACCCCTCACCTCCACCTCCTTGGAAAATAAACGGAAGGGAAAATAAGGTTCACCGAGCTATGAGCGCCCCAGGCCGCGCGCAGCTGAGAGTGAGCGGCTGCCTCCCAGCCCCGCTCGGGGAGGGCGTTCTCGGGCCCAGCCGCACACACCATGCCGGCTCGTGCAAACGGCTCACGCCCAACAGTAGTAGCGAGAGGAACGGAGTCTCCCTTTCCTTGCCGCCACAGCTCGCCTCCAGAAAAAGCTGCTGCTGACACTTTGCGGTGTCTCCTTCCAGACCTGTTTCTAGGCAATTGACAATTTACAGACTCCCACTTCGCCGCTCCAGCAGAGCGGAGTCCACCGCACACGGCACTCCGCGCGGGCCGGCTCCGCGCCACCGCTGGCCACGGCTCCAAAGCAGGGGGTGTTAACCCAGCTCTTTCCCCCGAGTAGCTGCAAATAACCCTGCAGTGTGAACGTCACAAAATCCTGTCATCTACTGGGCTAGGCCACCATGAATGGACAACTAGGTTAGTGCCTGTTGTGCCAAAGCTGCAGGAAACGTCCTCATTCCCGTATTTCCCTGCGCACACACGAATATTCTCATCTGGAGAGCAGTGTGGACAAAGCTGGCACGGCCCTCTCCCTGGGGTACCAGCCTCACGCCAATCCCTAGAAAGGGAAGAATTCCTAGGTCAAGGTTTCTGATTATTGCAGGTTTTGCCAGGAGCTCCTTCTGCTACTCTGCCCAGTACCGCAGGCTACTGCTCCCAGAACCACGGCCTCAGGTGCTTTCTTGGGGAAAAAAGAAGGAAGGTCAAAAGGGTTGTGTATAAATAAGAACATAGGCTAAGAAGCTCTGGGGTTAAAATACACTCACCAGAAGGTATCTTTTCCTCAGTTAGTCTGCATGTTGAATGTTGAAATTCATCCTAGGGCCATAATTACAGAGACACATAAAGTCTTAGCTACAAGGATGCGTATCCCCATGGTGCCATTTCGGGCATTTCTCAGCCAAACTGCAAGTCTAGACTGGCAGTTCTGGAGCCTGGAAGGCCCAGGCCACACAGCTGATGTGCACAAGGCTTTGGCATTTGAACGGAGGAAGAACTATAGGTCCCAGGAGAGAGGGGAAGTGGCAGAGATACCCCGCTTGCCTGGCCTATGCCCTGGCTCCATCTGCGAGAACAGCCCTGTGTCTTGCCCGAGCTAGGATGCTGTGAGACCATCTCCAATCTGCAGGTGAATTTTCCACTTCAGATATTATGCTTTTTGAATTCTAGAATTTCCATTTGGTTTTCTCTTATAGTTTCCATCGCTCAGTTAGGATTCTCCATCTGGTCATTCATTACGATCATCTTGTCCTTTAAGAGCCCTGATATATCTGCAATACCTGCAGGTCCGTGTGGTTTTGCATATGGTCTTAGGGCATCCCCCTCACTCCTAAGGCATGGTCTATGTGGCGTTTCGACAAACAGTCTGCTGCATACATTGAGGTCTCCTCACTCTGCCTGGGCTCAGCCCCCAATATCTCCTAGCAATCCCCGACCCTTAGCATCACCCTCCAGCTCTCACGCCACAGGTGACCTCTGCTAGGTCTGTGGGGCTCTGCTCACAGATGAGCCCCTCAGCCCGTGGCCAGCTGGATGCCCACAGACCCCTCCGCGCTCCTCCTCCTCCTCCTCCAAGCTGCAGCCGCTTCAGCAGCCCAGACTCCAGTCCCCGCCGCCTCACCTCAGCGAGGCTCCCTCTCTGCCTGGAGCCGGCTTGCTGCGCCCCGCAGGGAGATGTCCAGGGGAACGGCGGGCACTCCCGTGGGCTCACCCGGGCCTCCCTTGGAGGGCAGCAGACCCGCACTGCCTGGCGCCCAGTGCCTCCCGACAGTCTCGCACACGCTGCCCCCTTTCGTGTGTGTTGTAGGGGAGGGCAGCTCCTGTCGCTCTGCCGTGGCCAGAGGCAGGAGGGCCCGGCCCCTTCAGAAAACCACCGAGGGGCTGTCAAACGCTGCCGCCAGACTCCGAGGGTCTCCAGGGCAGAGTCTCCCCGCCGCGCCTGACACGGAGCGCATGGCGCATGGTTTCTGAATGAATAAAGGAGGGCGTGATGTTGGACGGGGCGGGGACACGGGGAGGCGGCGGCGGCCTGGCGTGAAGGGGAAGATGGGAACACAGGCAGGAGTGAACTGTGAATGGGCCTGGGAAGCGCGGCAGGTGTCCCGGGGAGGGGACAAGGCTGCCTTTGGCTCTGCTGAGCTCGGGGCGGTCGGGGCCTCGGCAGAGACACAGAAGCAGACAGACGGACACGTGGCTTTAGCATCAGAGGGTGCCGCAGCCAGGGCGGGGCACCTGCGACGTCACGTGCAGGGAAGGGTGTGAGGCTGGGCGGAGGGAGCACAAAGCCGGCCGGGGAGGAGCCGAGACGCCCGGGCATGTCCATCCTAGGGCCAGGGCAGGGAAGAGCCAGGACGGCAGGGAGGAGGCCGGGATTTCCTGCCGTGGGCACCGAGGAGAGGGCAGGTTTGGAGGCACCTGGGCAGAGGGGCCGGGAGGGGGGAGATTCCCCTACGAAGGGACCCGAGGGAGGCAGGCGTCACTGTCACCAGAAAGGGGAGCGGAGACAGGCCTTCCAGGCTGACCACCTTTCTCCAGGGAAGAAAGCACCTTCGGTGCGTGTTTCAAACGTGAGCGAGCATTACAATTGCGGCAAATAACTCTGTGGATCTCTGTGATCACACACCTCCAGCGTTCCCAGAGTCTGGTTTCTGTAAAAGGCACTGCTGCCTGTCACAAAGACAGGAGGGAGGGAAAGCCTGGCTTTGTGCAGTAGCTGTGAACCAGGAGGAAGGGGTGAGAAAAAGGCAGGGTACGTCTGGGGACCTGGGTTGTAGCCCGGATCCGCCACGTACTGGCCACAGAATCCAAATCAGCATTTCACCTCCTGGGCCTCAGTTTCACGTCTGTGAAATGGGGTGATGGAGCCAAGTCCAGGTCATGTCACCTCTGAGTTTCTTCTGAGCTTCATCGACTGGGTCATCACCGAAGATTTAAGTGCCAGATGCCGTGCTGAGAATGATACAGAAACAGGCCACCGCGCCTGACCCATAAGGGCTAGGAATCCATGACAGGGAGAAGGCAAGTCCCTCATCGACACCAAAGAACTGGAGGTAGCCATGTCCACGCAGCCTGGAGAAAGGCGTGTGCCCACTGGTGTACCTTACATGCTCACTGCGAAGTCACCTAACATCAAATCAGTGGCAGACCAATCGCACGTGGCCACTAGTGTCCATTCTTCCCACGGAAAGGTTTTCTTTCCCCTTGAATCAGGATCCCCCTGGGACTTGGTTTTGCCTGTAGAATGGGGTGCGAGTGACAGAAGGGACCTACCTGCCTTCTCCCACTTTCACTCTACAGGGTTTCTCCTGCTCTGGCACCACTGCCAACGTAACCATGAATTCTGAAATAACACGTGCGTCGGGTTACAAATGTTCTGCATACGGACTACAAAGTATAGAAGGTGATCACAGTGAGAGTCGCTTTTGGTGAGGGTGTCTACATGCAGCACAGAGAGACACCTGTCAACTGCACAGAGGGACCTCCATGGACACCTGTTGGCTGCATAGAGAGGCCTCCATAGACACCTGTCAACTGCACAGAGGGACCTCCATGGACACCTGTCAACTGCACAGAGGGACCTCCCCGGACACCTGTCAACTGCACAGAGGGACCTCCCCGGACACCTGTCAACTGCACAGAGGGACCTCCATGGACACCTGTCAACTGCACAGAGGGACCTCCCCGAACACCTGTCAACTGCACAGAGGGACCTCCATGGACACCTGTCAACTGCACAGAGGGACCTCCCCGGACACCTGTCAACTGCACAGAGGGACCTCCATGGACACCTGTCAACTGCACAGAGGGACCTCCCCGAACACCTGTCAACTGCACAGAGGGACCTCCATGGACACCTGTCAACTGCACAGAGGGACCTCCATGGACACCTGTCAACTGCACAGAGGGACCTCCCCGGACACCTGTCAACTGCACAGAGGGACCTCCCCGGACACCTGTCAACTGCACAGAGGGACCTCCATGGACACCTGTCAACTGCACAGAGGGACCTCCCCGGACACCTGTCAACTGCACAGAGGGACCTCCATGGACACCTGTCAACTGCACAGAGGGACCTCCCCGGACACCTGTCAACTGCACAGAGGGACCTCCCCGGACACCTGTCAACTGCACAGAGGGACCTCCCCGGACACCTGTCAACTGCACAGAGGGACCTCCATGGACACCTGTCAACTGCACAGAGGGACCTCCCCGGACACCTGTCAACTGCACAGAGGGACCTCCCCGGACACCTGTCAACTGCACAGAGGGACCTCCCCGGACACCTGTCAACTGCACAGAGGGACCTCCATGGACACCTGTCAACTGCACAGAGGGACCTCCATGGACACCTGTCAACTGCACAGAGGGACCTCCATGGACACCTGTTGGCTGTACAGAGAGACCTCCCTGGACATGTCAACTGCTCGGCAGTGCTAAGGACCACTCCAATCACACTGGCCGCCTTGTCCTGTTGAGTCCTGACAGCAGCTCCATCGGGTCCTGCAAGGCTTCTGCCCCCAGGGTGGCTTCCTGGGACGCTGCTGGTGGACCAGAAGTGTCTTGGGGTGATCTCCCCTAATTGGGTCATCAGCTTCTCAAAGAGATTCTTTTCAGAGGGGGAACTGGGGCTCCAGGGTTAGGGTTCGGACCACGCACGCAGAGACCAAGTGGGTAAACTCCAAGTGGCCAGTCAGGGCCCAGGAGCCTCCACTCCCCGGGGGGCACGCAGCCCCCGCCAGGAGTGAGCAGGCAGGGGGAGAGCACCCTGCCTGGCTGCAGAGGGTCTGGGATACGGGGGGCTGGCACAACACTGACTGGACCTGGAAGTCTGACGACAGGGGAAGCATTTTCTGATTTCTGTGTCCAAACAGCGTGGATGACTCAGAGACTACACGATGTCTCGTTGCCTACAGGTGGACAGGAGAGCCAGGTGCTACCGGGCTTCATGGGGAGCAGGGGGTAAACAGGGATGTTGTGAAACCAGCCAAAGTGGCCTCGCGCACCAGCCCTTATGCACGATGCCAGCATGACATAGCAGGTGCACGGCCACCGGACGGACACTCAGCCGCTGACCACCATCTCCCTCTGCAGACGTGAGCAGGCTCGACTCTCCAGGCACACAGGCGGTGGTGCTTAATAAATACTCCTGAATGGCCACGTGGTCCCTGGTTGGCCCTGAGCTGGGCAGGGCCTTGCTGAGCCCAGAGCATGGCACGAGGGGCCTGGCCCTTCCCTCCTCCACGTTTTCTCTTCCACCCGGGGCCCGCGCCCCCCACGCCCCAGTCCCTGCCCAGTCCCGTGTGTCGTGACTGCACTGTGCCCCCTACCCCAGAATGCACCGTCGGCGGCCTGACCCCCAAAGTGACCGCACTTGGACCAGGGCTGTGAGGAGGTGACGGAGTTAAAGCAGCCCATGACGGCGGCCCTGCTCTGACGGGACAGGCCCTTGTAGAGATGGTATCCCGACAGCCCGCACGCAGAGAATCGGCCACACGAGGACAGGAGACGACGGCATCTCTGACCCAAGCTGAGAGGCCCCGCCAGACACCGACTTGCCAACACCTCCATCTCGGCCTCCCGGCCTCCATCTCGGCCTCCCGGCCTCCATCTCGGCCTCCAGGACTTCCAGACCATAAACACCTGTTGCTTCAGTTGTCCACTGTGTGGTACTAGGACGCCCTGCAGGCCCCGTCCCCTCTCCCTGGGCCGGGCTGGGGCCCCCTCGTGCCCCTCTCTCATGACACCTGCACTATCCAGACCTTTCTAGGTCCCTTCGGCCACAGCAGCTCCTGAGCGGCTGCCCACCAACGGCAGCAAGAGCAGCCCACACTGAGCAAGCCCCTGCCGTGTGCCAGGCACAGCAGGTGCTCGGGTTCATCGCTCCCATTTTGCAGATGACGACTGTCGCACAGAGACACCAGCTCCTCGCCCAAGGCCACACAGCCAGCAGGTGAGGGACTTGGGACTGCCCCCGCAAGGCTTTGCACCTTGGTACTTTTGGACTCCAGCTGCCTTCATAAGGTGAGCAAGCATCTCTCGCCCTGGCCACTCCCCGGGACTCACGCCGGGTCCTGTGACAGCCACATGACTCTGCGCAGCCTTGAGGTGCTCAGGAGCGTCAGGTGAATGGGGGTGACACTTACGGCCTGCAAAGCTAGAAAGGCCTGGACTCAAAATGGGCAAGTTCCTGCCCCTCTTTCCCTTGGTTTCCGCAACTGTTGGGGGGGAAGAAAAAAAGGACAATGACAGCACCTGCCTCCCCGTTGCCGTGGGGACCAGGTAAGAGAAGGTGTGAAAAGTGCTTGCTAAGGTACCGATGTGAAGTAACAGCTTTGACAGAAAGAGCGGCCCCATCAGGCCATGGGCATCACTGGGCCTGCCGAGTCCCAGCCGGACACGCCATGGGTCACCTGCAGGAGCCGGGCACACGCCAGCGCCACCAGGGCCCCGGCCGCCCCGAACACCAGGTCCTCCAGCGCCACCTGCTGTCCACAGGGGAAATGGCTGGGAGTCTGGATCCCCGCACATCCCAGAGCCCCAACTTCCAAGAAGAGGCGGTGACCAGGCCTTCCGTGAACTCACAATGGTGGGGAACACCGGTGAGTCCTCCCCTCCCCACAGGCTGCTCCTCCCTCACACCGCAAGCCACCGTCCCCACGGGATTCAAGCGACACGACGCAGCTTAGCTTTCCCTTTTTACAAGCGGGTGTCCACTGGGAAAAGGCCCCTGGAGCCGGGGGGAGGGCCCCCCGCCCTTTAAACGTGGGCAACACCCGGCCGGCCCGGCCCGCCTCCCTCCTCGCCACGTTGCTGTGTCACCAAACCCTGAGTCACCACGGCCCCGGAGGTGGGGTCCAGACAGGGCCCCCCTCCGTCTCGCCAACTTTATGGGGAAAGCTGACTTTCGCAGTTAGTCATGAGCTCTCGAGGGTGGAGACTGGGTCCAGGTTTTTCTTAGAATCCTTGAGGCCTGGAGCTGGGACATTCAGTACTCGTCGAATAAATAAGCAAAGGCGTTTCGTAAAAAGCTTTAAAAAAATCTATAAAGCACTAAAATTCCTCCTCTACCTTAAATCCCCTCAGCCTGGCTTTTACGGCCGGCACCAGCGCCCCGCTGTGCCCGCGGCACACGCTCTGGCCTCCCACACTCCGGCCTCCCGAGGGAGGTCAGGCGGTGGTGGAAATATTAACACGCGCAGCCGCTGCCCCGTGCTGCGCTTCCTTCCCGTTTCGGACGTCTGTTGCGTAGTGTACAGTACGTTGACATGGTACCTCTCGTGGGTGCAGTTTATACGTAAATGATGTACAAATACTGGGGATTTTCTTTGTTCGTTTTTCTGCTACTGGGATGCACCATCAGAAAACTTTGTGGACTTCCCTTTAGATTGTTTTCGAGACGCCCATGTGTTCACACAGCCTCCCTGGAGCCCTCCAGGTAAAGCCCGGCCCCCGAGTGTCCCCAGCGCAGAACACAACGTGGCTCGAGTGAACACTCCAGCTCTCGAGAGCGCAGTGGACGGGATCCGACACAGGGTGTGTGCGGGCTCCGCTGCCGCAGGGCAGCCCCGGGCGAGCCCTTGCAGCAGGTCACAGAGCTGCCCCCATCCCGTGACGCAGCGCCAGGTCACAGAGCTGCCCCCGTCCCGTGACGCAGCGCCAGGTCACAGAGCTGTCCCCATCCCGTGACGCAGCGCCAGGTCACAGAGCTGCCCCCATCCCGTGACGCAGCGCCAGGTCACAGAGCTGTCCCCATCCCGTGACGCAGCGCCAGGTCACAGAGCTGCCCCCATCCCGTGACGCAGCGCCAGGTCACAGAGCTGTCCCCATCCCGTGACGCAGCGCCACGTCACAGAGCTGTCCCCATCCCGTGACGCAGCGCCAGGTCACAGAGCTGTCCCCATCCCGTGACGCAGCGCAGGCGGCAGGGTCCGGCAGGCGTGGGAGACACAGCAAGCAGCGCCCTGGGCTGGGCTGACAGCCGTCCAGGTATCTGCTGCTCACCTGCAGTCGTCCCCAAAGCAGACGCGATTCCCCCAGAGGTGTCACCCTTTTCTTGCCAGCGGCAATAGTGGCCAGTGACAGGGTGGCATCCTGAGCATTCCCAGGTCACCTGGCATCCGGAAAGTGCCGGGCCGTCAGAACCTCGCACCGCCCCTTCGGCCGTGCCACCACACCTGCTCAGCGTCAGGCCCTCCCCGCACACACGCCGGCCCCAGGCGCCCCGCGCGGCTCTTCCTCCCGGTAAGAGCGGACCCTGCCATGTCTCTGTGACTTCACCCTGTGACTTCACTTCACTCTGTGACTTCACAAACTCCCACTCGTTCCTTAACACCGCGCTGGCGCCTCTCCTGCCCTGCCCCTGCCGGCCGTGTGCAGTGGCGCCCTTCCCACCTGGTCCTGCCTGTGAGCCCGAGAACACCCCCAGCGCAGGAATGGGATCTTCTCAAAGGCGCCTGCCCCGGCCGGGCGCGGTGGCTCACGCCTGTAATCATAGCTCTCTGGGAGGCCGAGGCGGGCGGATCGTTCGAGCTCAGGAGTTCAAAACCAGCCTGGGCAAGAGCGAGACCCCGTCTCTACTATAAATAGAAACAAATTAATTGGGCAACTAATATATATATAGAAAAAATTAGCTTGGCGTGGCGGTGCATGCCTGTAGTCCCAGCTACTCGGGAGGCTGAGGCAGGAGGATCGCTTGAGCCCAGGAGTTTGAGGTTGCTGTGAGCGAGGGTGACGCCACGGCACTCACTCTAGCCTGGGCAACAAAGTGAGACTGTCTCAAAAAAAAAAAAAAAAAAAAAAAAGAAGTGCCTGTCCCCACGTCTTACCCAGCGATGAGGTACGACGTGCTCACTGCAAACCCTCCAAGAGCACAGAGAGGTGTTAATGGAGCATTTTCTAAACGTCGCGGACGGTCACAACCCCTTCTGTTGTAAAGGGCTGGGCGGACTCCCCTGGGCACCCTCCCTGCCCATTGCCATCGGGCACAGACCGGTCCTGCGGAGAGCGCGAGGGAGGGGGGTCAGGACGGCATTGCTGACGTGGTCTCCGGTCAAGGATCAGCGCGTAGAAGCTATTTAAATCTGCCGCGTTATTTCCAGGATTTGGTCGCAGAGATGCGTTGACACAGGGATCTAACGCAAAGCAGGCCAGACAGACGTGGCGTCCGTGTGTCTGGGTGCAGCGTGGCAGGCACGCACGCAGGACTCTCGCCCGGCGGCCAGGCACAGCTGCGGCGGATGCTGTCGGCCGGGGACTCGGGAGAGACAGTCGGCTGTCTCTTCCCAGACCTGCGTAGGCCGGCAGCATCCGTACTCGCTCTCTGTAAAACGTGCAACGTAAACCTCTTCCTTCAAAGTCGCTCCGACATCAGAGCATGCACGTCACCTGCGGCTTATTCCAGGACCTGGGACTCCCGTTAGGAAGCCCCAGAGGCCGCCCCAGCCCTTGCCCAGAGGGGCAAATGACGTGCACCCGTGTGCCTTCCGCTGTCTGCATTCGTATTTTAAGCTGAAACGAAACGTTTAATCCGTGTACATATCGCTTTTACGTTTCAAGCTTTGATCAGCGGTTTCGACTGACAGCAATCTAATCGGTTGGTCCTGATCAAATCAGGTGAGAGAATTCCGACCTTCTCTTACACATCTGTTCTTCTTCCTCACACAGAGTACGGTTGGGTAGGTGCGTTTCTCTGTGGATTTATTTTAAAAAGATCACAAAAGTGGGATCATTATCAAGTTCTTTTGGCCACCTTGCAAGGTGTCTCGGACGCACTTCATGCCCAAGCGTGCGCACGTCCGGCGCCACCCCCGCGCGAGACCCCGCCCCCGCCGCCGACCGCGGCCCACCCCAGCCGCCCTTCACGGGTCTCGCTGCTCAGAACGATTCCAGTTTTCCCACCACAAGTGACACCCGTGGACATTCCCGGACTCGGCTTCCCAGCCACAGGCAGCTCTCCCCAGGGACCCTGGGCCATCGGTGTCTGAAGACATTTGGGCCGTAAGACTTGGCGGGGTGCCAGTGGGTGGGGGCCAGGGACGTTGCCAAACATTCTACAGGACACGGCGCAGCCCCCACAGCAAGGAGTTACCTGGCCCCAATTCAGCAAGAATGAGCCACTCTGGTGGGTATAAACTGCTATGCGTGTGGCAGGGTACCTGGGCACGTTCCTGGAAGCAAAGCTGCTGAACGGAGCACGCGCATTGAAAAACCGGACAGCTGTCAGTTTGCAGCTATGCCCATGTGCACGAGCGTGCACAGTCCTGGTCGCTTCTGGAGTACGGCGCACCTGGTCTGGGACAGGTAGCCCCCAGCAGGTAACCCCTAGAGGACTTCCTGAGGCTTTTCTTTCCTGACCAACATGAAGGACTCCATCAGCCTGTCCCGGCACACAGGGCACCAAGCGATGAGTTCTCCTTGTCCCCGTCCCTTGCTAAGCGGGCAAAGCGAAACCGAGGCCAGTCACACAAACATATCAATTGCACGTCCGGAAGGAGAACGGGTGTGCCCATGGGGCTGCGGGGGCACCGGCACTTGCTAATTGATGAACCGGCAGGGGGAACAAGGAACGCCACCAATCAGCCGTGCACCGTCCACAGAACCGGAGCCACAGCCCGCTCGGCCCCCGGGAGCTGTCTCTGCTGACCTGTGGCAGCTGTCTGGCTCTTTCTGTCCCTGCCTGCTCCCAACAAGGGTGCCGAAGAGGTGGGGGGTGCCATCGCCATGACAACGAGAGCACACGCCGAGCACAGACAGGACTACAACAAACAGCCTTGGTATCAGACCCATTTTACAAATGGTACGATTGAGGCACAGAGAGGTTAAGAAACGTGTCTAAGAGCACACAGCTAGAAAGGAACATGTCAGGGCGAGCAGGGTGGTCAGACCCCACAGAAAACCTCTACGAGGTATGCCCAGAGAGAGAGGCCCACACGGGTGCACAGACAGCCCTTACCCGGGATCGCCAATACCAGGGACTGAACGCGTGTCCCCAGAACCCACGTGTTGAAGCCTGACCCCAGTGTGATGTGCCTGGAGACGGGGCCTTGGGAGCTGCCGGGGGCGTGAGGGCGGAGCCATCAGGAATGGGATTAGCGCCGCGTCAAAGGCCCCAGAGAGCTGTCTACCCTCCCGCAGGTGGGCAGCGGTGAGCAGGCGCCGTCCATGAACCAGGGCTGGGCCCTGGCCAGATCCTCATCCACTGTCTTACTTAGGAGTTTCTCTCTCCAGAACAGGGAGGAATAAATCTTTGCTGTCACAAGGCAGCCAGTCTGTGGCATTTTGCTACAGTAGCCCGAAGGGTGGGACACCCAGCAGGCGTGAAGCTGGGGGCCTGCTCCCTCAGGACACGGAGCACGGCTGAGACACGTCTGTGGGTCCTGGCCCCGCAGCCTTGCTGCCGTGCGCACCTGGGCAGAGACCGCACGCAAGGCAAGCTGCACGGGGAGCCGGGAAGGCTGTGGGAAAGGCTGTTTCCGGTGAAAGTAGCTCCTTCCCTTGGGACAGCCCCTCCCCCCCGTGGCCCTTCATCCCTCCCTCACGCGTCTCTGCCAGGCCAGGAGCCCGGACAGGACAGTGTCACAAACAGGATAGGTGGGTCTCCACTCTCGGATTCGGGACAGGAGAAGAGACCACGCAAACATCTTTTCCTTGACGGGTTCTAACGCCCAAATCTTGGGGCAGCCACAACACAAAAACCGTCCCTGGTGAAACTGGCTTTGCTGGTTGCGGAACGCTCCCAAATCCCTGCTCTGCCCAGCACTGACCACACACGCCGTGAAGGCTCCTGTGCGAGCCCGTGTGCAGACAAGCGTGTGTCGGGCATGCGTGTGTAGGCAGCGTGTTTGCAGGTGGGCATGCAACACAAGCCCCAGCACGGAACAGGACAGACACACACGCCGTGCGTGAGGCGCCTTTGTGGACCAGGGGTGCCCCACAGGGAGCCCAGTCGTCAGACTCGGGCCAGAGCGGATGCATCTGCCGCAACTGCGCCCAGCAGGCGCCCGCCGCCCGCCCAGCCGGCCTATGAAGCAGGCCTGCCTCGGACAGGCCTCTGCCGCCTCCACACATCAAATTCTAACGTAGGGGAGGGATGGCGTTGACCAATCAAGATTTCAGGCTGACAAAAATCTCCTTGGAATGCTCTCACGGGACAAGACAACATGCGCCAGGGCTCTGTCAACAGCATAGTGTGTGGGAGAGCGAGAATGGATAGACGAATAAAACTGCAGTTGCGATTAATAATTGAGTAATCTAGTGCCTAGTGCGTCTCTGCTTCCACACCACAGAGGTCTACAAATAGCCTATCAGGCGAGAGACTGGCAGCAGGGTTCGAACTCCGAACACGCCGCCGCAGAGAGAAGCAAACAGCAAAAGCAAAACACTGTCATGGGGCCGGTCGCGGTGACTCCAGCCTTTAGCCCCAGCACTCTGTGGGGCCAAGGCAGGAGGATCACTTGAGGCCGGGAGTTCCAGACCAGCTCAAGCAACATAGCAAGACCCTGTCTCTACAAAAAATAGGAAAATTTGGCCAGCATGGTGGCACATGGCTGTAGTCCCAGCTACCCAGGAGGCTGAGGCGGGAGGATCGCTTGAGCCCAGGAGGAGGTCTGCAGCCCTCCCTCTTCCCGAGACTGGAGGGCAGGACGGAGCCTTTCCTCTTACCCGGATGACACAGGTGAGCACAGACGTGGAGCTGGACTCCAAGACCTTGGGGAGGTCTGGTCCCAACCATGCTCGCGCTGCGTCTCCCTCGCCCCGTCTGAGACGGCCGTCTGGGACCAATGCGCCAGGCACCGTCCCCTCCCTCCCTCGCCCATCTCATCTCGCTCTTTGTAAATGAGATTTTTCTGCCACACCTTCCAAGCACCAGGTGTCTGCATACTGCCCGCATACGTTGTCACATGTCCTCAGGGGGGACGTTCCCAAGACACCTGCTGCACCACTTCCGTGTTGCTTTCAAACACACGTGAAAACTGACACACGATTCTCAACATAAAACGAGCTCACTCGGGCACCTCCGCCAGCCACACGGCGAGCCGGGCCGCGTGTGCCCCCGGAGCGCTCTTCAGGGGACGAGTCGCCCGCACCTGTCCGCTCCAGCGCAGCCCTCGCCCCGTCCCTCTCCGTGCTGCTGGCGGAAGCGCTGGCTCAGCTGGGAGCCCCGGGACGCCAGCCAGCCCTCCGCAGGGAGCCCACGGGTGCGGGCCCGCCCCTTCCTCACCAGAGATGATGGAGTCGTTCAGCGCCTCCTCGTCCTGGTACAGGAGCAAGTCATCCTTGAGCTCCGAATTCACGATCAGGTTCTCCTTGTTCTCCTCGGACTCCTTGGCGGCCGTCCGCTTGCTCTCGGGGGCCCCATCGGCACCCCAGGCCTCCTCCCGCTCCCGGCCCCGCTCCATGCTGGACGTTCGGGACAGACGGACGTCCGCCCGCTTCTTCGGGGACGCTTTGCTTTCCCGGCCCTGGAAACTGGATGGGAAAGATGGTCCGGGTCAGACGCTACCCACCCCTCGCCCGGAAACCCTGCAACACCGACCCAGCGGCTCGTGACGGTTGTCACAAAGGTGCCGGAGGAGGGGAGGCTCCTCTGCTCTGTCCCGGCCGAGCCGGCAGGGGTGCCTGCACGTGGCTGTTAGAACGAGCTGGAAGCACCACCCGCGGTAAACCTGCCCCTGCTCCCAGCACGGCCTCCAGCGAACTGAGACGGGCGCCGTGTCTGACACTGCACCAGTCCACACGCACCTTCTGTCGCCCACTTTCCCGCCAGCAACCCACTGTTCCGTCACAGAACTGACCCCGGGTGACCCAGGACGAGTGAGCCACTGCAGGCACGGCCGCCTGGCGCTCTCGCCCGGAGTCCCGGGACTCGGCAGAACAGCCCTTCTCTCCCGTCCTCTCCCGGAAGCACCCTCCCTCCCCACTGATCCCGAGGGGCTCACGCAGGGGCTGTGGGGCCAGGGTCCCCGCACCCCAGGAACGTGGGCAATGAGGCCGGCCGGGTAACCCGCAGAGCCTGGTGCAGAGTGAAATGTGAGTTCCTCGTTCAAAGACCATTAAGAACGTCAAGGTGGAGACGGCAGAGTGTGAAAGCCGCCTCCCCTGGCAGGTGCGCGGGTGCCACGCCCTGAGGTCGGCCCTTGGGGACCGGAGGCGCCGGCGCCCCCTTGGGGCAGGGCCTCACCTGTCCTGGCGGTGCTTGGTGGCCAGCGCCCTGTGCAGCTCCTCGATGACGCGGCTGGGGGGCAGCGGCCGGTGGACGGCGGTGAGATGCGGGGACCCCGTGGGCGTGGAGAGCTGCCCGCGGAGGGGGGGGTCGGTGCTCTTCGCGCCGGAGCCTTGGAAGAGCGCGGCTTGGCCTGGGGCGCGGGAGGGACAGACAAGGGTGTGACTCTCAGGAGCCAGACTCGGCCACGGCAGAGAGGACGTCCCGCCCCCGCGCCCCCAGCCCCGGCCGGGCGTCCCTAACCGACGCGGACATGCCGGGCAGGGCGCCTGCTCCCACAGAGAGGAGACCGGGGCACGTCCCTGCCCGGTTGCACTGGCCCACCAGACAGCCACGCCAGTGACGCCCGACTCGGAGGGGCGTCGGAACAAAGACTTGCAGGAAAGGCTAGAAACTCGGCCTGTGAACCGGGAAATGGGCCCTCACCAGACACCAAGTCTGCCTGTACCTTCATCTTCCTAGCCTTCTGAACTGTGAAAAACACATTTCTGTTGTTTACAAGCCCCCCAGTCCATGGTATTTTGTCGTGGCAGCCCAGGTGGACGGAGACACGTGTGGCCCGTCTCAGGCAAGGGCCTCGGGTGGCGGAGACCCACAGGTGCACCTGTGTCTCCGCCTGCAGCAAGTTAAGCCCAGGTAAGGGGGCCCTCTGCCCTCTCTGCTGCCATCTGGTGTTCACATGCGGAAGAAAACATTTTCCCCAAAAGAAAAGGAAAAAGAGCAGAAAAAATTAAGATAAAGTCACCAAAATGTAGTCTCAGAGGTAAGAAGCCAAGGTCAAGGCCAAGGTCATGACCAACCCCCCTCCCATTCAGTCTCCATGTTCACTGG